>NC_090276.1:32918750-33236875 GCF_040414725.1 Anabrus simplex | reverse complement strand
GAGCTCAGTATATTTTCCGTTGCATTTCTCACGTTTCCTTCATCATCAATTTCATTTTTTAATCTTTGTTCGCAGCTATTGCTGCAACAGGCCACTAGTTTTTTCCTAATTCCAAATTCTAAATTTGCGCTGGTCGGAAGATTCTCTTAGCCACAATAATATTAGTGATTCAGTGCCATAGATTCAAAGTGTATCATATCCTTACATTTATTCATTCGACTTGTTTAAAATGAAGTAGAATTCAATTTATCACCTCTTAGGAATTATTCCGGATCCCTCTTCAATCCCCTCTCTCTTTTAAAGATTAAAAGCCGGTGTGGTTTTATTTTTAGCCCGTCTTCTATCTTGGTTGTGTATATCACGGAGCTTGTTGAATCTTCTTCATTAATGCAGCGCCATATTCGGCCTATGTGTACTTACCGGATCCTCATACCGTCTTGTGCACACTACCTCGTCTCTCAGCTAGGCCGCCTGCCTGTCAATGACCTATATACATACTTCTTTCCCTACGTTAACAAACACTATAACCAGGTTCTTCATTACCATAGCACGTCTATTCTTCAGTTTAACTTCATAAAATTTCCTGCTTTTTTGAGAAATTGCAATATGGATATTGACATCCTTGGTGCCAAGTAATTTTCCTTCCTTTCTAGCATCATGTATGAATGATATAACTACACATAAGGCTGTTTTGGCGCGGATTATATTGTATTTTGCTGAAGCGGGTAACAAGTCTAGCCTATGCTGCACAACGGTTATGCTATGAGTTTTGCATAAACATTAGGGGTACGGCCGATCAGAACCCCTAGAATTCATGTTACTCTCGCTACATAACTGAAAAACGGGTTAGTCACCACTTCTCCTTTTTCTACCGCTTTTCCTGCACCTGTGGTGTCGCGGCTGCGAACTGTGTCGCACATGTGTATATGGCCCCGTTTTACGCCAGAATGACCTTTCTGACGCCAACCCTATATGGAGGGATTTAATCACTATTGCGTGTTACTGTGGTGGTTGACAGTGCAGTGTGTTGTATGAATATGAAGAGGAAAGTGTTGGGACAAACACAAACACCCAATCCCTGGGCCAGAAGAATTAATCAGAGGCGATTAAAATCCCCGACCCGGCCGAGAATCGAACCCGGGACTCTCTGAACCAAAAAGCCTCAACGCTGACCATTCAGCCAATGAGTCGGACTAGTCAGCACTTCCTAATAAGCAAATTAGTTCGCTTTCTAACTTACTATTGCCATACATCCGGGTTCTAGTAATAAATAATGCACAGGAATTTGTGTTACTGTAAACTGATATCGGCGAATTTATGCACAATTATCAGACAATAATATCATGACAAACGGAGTTAAAAGTAAGGTAATAACGTTAATTAGGTTGAAATTAAAGATTAAAACTCCTCTGTATAGGGCAATATGAGGGTATTTAGGGGATAGAATAAGACAACCCTCGGGAGCTTTGAAAAAGAAGCAGCAATCCAGAAATAAGTGAGGCAAGGCTGCAATTTGTCTCCTCTATTTTCCAGTATTTATGCAGAATCGGCAGAAAAGGAAATTAGAGAGGAATTTGGAAAGGGAATCACAGTCCATGGAGATAAAATCAAAACTCTGAGATTTGCCGATCATACTGTTATTTTATCTAAGACTGCAAAAGATTTAGACAAGTTGCTGAATGGATTCGGTTAGGGAGTACAAGATGAAAATAAAGAATGTCAAAACAAAAGTAATGAAGTGCAGTCGAACGATGTCAGATGATGAAGGAAATATTAGATTAGGAAATGAAGTAAAAGAAGTAGATGAATATTGTTACTTGGGAATAATAATATTAAGGATGGCAGAAAAGGAGGACATAAAATACAGACTACTAAGAAAGGTCCTTCTTAAGAAAAGAAATTTGTTCATTTCGAACATTGATACAGGAATATTAGAAAGACGTTTTAAAGACTTTCGTCTGGAGCGTGGGATTCTATGGAAACGATAACCGCCTGAGAGATAAAGACGGTATACACTTTTGAAATGTGGTGTTAGAGGAACGCAGCAGGTGAGATGGATAGATCGAGTCATGGATGAAGAGATACTGAATCGCATTAGTGGGAGGAGAACAATATGGCAAGAAGAAGAGAGAGGATTACAGAACAAATCTTAAGACATCCACGACTTATTTCAGTTGGTTTTTGAGGGAAATGTAGGTGGAAACAACTGTATGAGTAACCAAGGTATGAATATGAAAAACAGATTAGATTATATGTAGAATGTAGTAGTTACGTAGAAATGAAAATTTTAACATAAGATAGGGTGACATGGAACGCTGCATCAATCCAGTCTATGGACTGATGACCCAAACAACAACAGAGTAAATGAGCTGGAATCACATATAAGGTTTTATTGTGAATGATACTGTACTGTATCGAGTAACAAATAATGCACAGGAAATGGGGTAAATCCAAAATAAAGTACGTAAGTAAATAAAGGGTCAAGCTCCAAAATATTGAAAATTGAGTTAATAGTAAAATAATGTTATATGCACTATCGGCAATAACGTACCAGCTCACGAGCGCCGTACTTTCTACTTACTATTGTCCCGCATGCACTAGTGATGCATGGGTTGCCTAACCACTTGTTTTTGAAGGAGCGCTACAGCGTGTTGTACTTCGGATTTTGTGAAACAAATAGCAGTCATTTTAATGCACACGTTCCATAAGAAGGTGCATTTGTAAATACGCCAAAGGTGCAGAAAATTAAATTTAATAACTTGTTAAATTATACACGTTAATTCCACTCTATAAAAAGTTGTTTGTATGAAACTAATACTGTTCAGTGAAATACGTGTGTTGAAGGCAGACGTCTGTTTATAAACTCCTGTGCATACCGTCTGTGAGTTTCAGCTGCATTCCAACCAGATTCTCCACAGATTAAAGTGATGGTTGTGTGTTTGCCGTTGCTGATCATACCAGCCATTGCCGATATGTAGACAGCATAAGTAGTGCTGTTGTACCATACACCAGCCTAGTACTATGCGGTCAAAAACGAGGTTTACTAATACAAGGAGTTGCATTAGACAAATAGCACTGAGAAATATGTTACGAGCGACAGGCCGATTGTTATCCCTTCATATTCTGACCTAACCTGCCTGCTGCTGATAGTGCCCCTGTGAAAATCAGTTAGTAGGTATCCCATTCATCAATAGTGCATGCGGAACATTTATGAGTAGAAAGTACGGCGCTCGCTGGCCATATGGTATATTCTGGTGCAAGCGCTAGAGCAGTTGCAAGTAGTTTGAAAAATACAGGAGATGGTACGTGAGTCATCCACCCAGCATGATTGTCAAATAATGAAATAAGCACCTGAACAATGGAATGCATCCTTGTATCTCACCGAAGGAAATGTATCTTTCTGGAATTGTTTTGGAGTTACATTTCGAATCCTTTTTGTAGTGACTTATGCAAGAGGACTTCTTTAATTTCAAATGAGTTGGTGAAACATACATGTTGATACGTCGAAGGCACAGTGCATCATGCTGATAGCTAAACGTCCGAGAGTGCTGTAAGTTCGATCGACACAAAACAAAATGGAATAGTTCAAAGAAATTTTGAAACCAGTAGTGAAGCCTTCTCATCTTCGGCAATCAGAGTTGGAAGCACTTCAGGGAGCAAAGAATCTGGTCTATGATAATAGGAAGGACGTGCTAAACTGATGATTTTCATAAAAAAAAATTAAAGTATATCTTACGAGGACTTATTGAATTAAATTGCTCTTAAAATTACCTCATTACGTAAACTTGCAAAAATGAAGGAAAGATGAAAGGACTTAACTGAAACAATTCCCGGTAATGTTAATAAAACGAACATTTTCCTAGTAAAATAAATATCTTTATGTCGTAGAGTTTGAATCGTTTTAAATGTTAGCATATTTTAACATAAAATACCGTTTCAAAGTTTTTTTTTTAATTTTATAATCTTTTACACCAAAACTTTTCAAATAGAATAAAGTAGTGTATATAGTATAAAAGCTTTGAATGCATATTTTGCATGTATCATGTTTCGTCTCTCCCAACTGTTTTAATCACATGCTATGCACTTCTTGTTTATTATCATAAAACTATGATTTTGGCGCTTGACCTGTTATTTATTTATATGCCTCAAATGATGTCTACCAGTGGACAATAATATGATTACAAACGGGCTAAAAGTTCATGTAAAAACATTAATTAGCTTGCAAATATTTCTTAGAGATCTGATGGAGAAACTGGAAGTCAGAGAGAGGAGAATTTTCAGGAAGATGAAAAATTCCATGGACGGCACAATTCCGAGCTCTACGAACACATAAAGAGGCTCTCTGACTGTGCTAGGAAAAGGAGAGTAGCGTTCTGTGGCCGTGTAGTAAGACTGCCTTCCAGAAGACTGATCAATCGCCTGTTGATCTTCTGGCAGAACAAGAAGATCCGTGCCACTTTGCAGACAGAAACTGATAAAGACGTTAAAGAACTGGGAATACCAGATCTTAAAGGTAGACAGTCTGTACGTCGTACCCTGAAGGAAGTCCATGGATTTCAGGAAAAAACCCGGAAGAAAGGTACCCCCTGGATAGGTGTAGTATAGGAATTACACCTGCAGAAAATGCGCCAATACCGAGCAAAGATCAAAGCACAACAGTTGAACAAGCGTGGTCCAAGGTAGGCCCATTCGAACCAAGAAGAAGAAGAAGAAGAAGGAGTAATCTATTCATATGGTTCTATGAGAGTATTTAGTGGTTGCAGTAAGGGTGTAAACGGGATGGAGTATAAGTCACTATAAAGGGTTATTCATCTAACATGTTACACGAAAATTACTTTTAAACCATTAAAGATATCGGAATTCTGTTTTTATATTCGTAAATTGTACCCAGGGTCTTGTAAAATAACGTGCTACTTAGTCTCGTGGGAGGATTAATAACCGAGATATTGATACTAAGTTAATATTTTTAAATGGAACGGCAGAATACATACATCCTGTCTAAATTTACAACCACGTACAAGTTCAGATATGTATGTATTTTCAGAATCGGACAGTTCCTTCTTGAGATATCACTAAAAATCGCATCTTGGCTTTTGCATGCCCCATCTGACTGTGTGCAGTCGGCCAAGGACGTATAGGCACGCAAACTGTTTCCTGGCATTGATTCCAGCCAAAGAGCGGATACTAAGTATGTAATGTTAACTATCGTACATATAATGTGTTGTACCATAACATACCCTGGGTGTGCAACGTTATTGTATGACTGGCGAGCACACAACGGGGAAGGGAGATTAAAGTTTCTTTGTTTTGTTTTGAAATCCATGTGTAACAGGTTGCGCTCAGTTTGGCGTCTTTCCCCAGAGATGGGAATGGGAAGGATTAGGAAAGGACGTCGGCCGTGGCCTTTCTCAAAGGTACCAATCCGGTATTTGCCTGGTCTTGAACATGGAACACCATGAAAACCACTTTCGGATCGGGAGAGGCAGGACTCGAACCCGAGTGCAAGCTACTACATTATTTATTTGCTTTTCTAGGAGATCTTCAGGTGTCCTATGTTATGTTTATTTCTCATTTCCCAAGTCATAGTTATTATTTTATTGCTTTTAAATATATCAACCCTCCGTGTCCTGTCATGAGATCGCCTGTTGTACACACTTTGCAAACCCATCACATGTGTACGAAGTGCTTACATGCCTGGTATCCATTCTGTGGCTGAAATCACTCCCAGGAAACCGCTTACGCGTCAGTGTGTCCTTGCCCGACCTCACGCCGTCTGATGCGGCATGCAAAACCGTGCATGCTCTTCTTATTTATATCTGAAGAAGTAATTGTCCGATTTTGAAAATACTCAGATATTTGGACTTGTACGCAGTTGAACTTTTAGCCCAGCTGTATGAATTTTTGCCGTTCCGTTTACAAATATGGAGTTAGTATCAATATCTCGGTTATTAATCACCCATGAGACTAAGTAGCACGTTACTTTACAAGACCCTGGGTACTGTTTACGAATATGAAAAGAGAATGCCGATATCTTTAATGGTTTAGAAGTTATTTCCGTGTAATATGTTAGGTGAATAACCCCCTATATATTTTCCAAATTCATGGACACTGAGGTATTATTCACTCGCTTGCCTTGCGCATTCGTCAGTCTGGCATTTTCTTTAGTGTCTCTTCTTAGTGTGTAGTTAAATACTAAATGATTTTAATTGTATAATCACGTTATACTTCTATTTCATTTTTATAAATGCGTAATACTGTTCCTTTGGTGAATGTTTTGTTGTGTATTATTGAACCAACATGTAGAAATTAAAAAACAATTTACCGCACTTAAATTGGTAAACTCTCAAACTTTTCCTCTTTGTCGAAATTTTCTCAGACAGCATAAAAACTTACCATTTTGTAGTTCATTTATTTTAGTTTCGATGTATGTAATCCACCACCCCAACCCGTTATATCCAACAAACCCGGGTACTGTTTATTGTCTGTATATTTTTTGCACTTTCAATCCCCAATCACCGCTACTGATTCGTTGGGTCTTCATTCATTTAAAACAAAACAAAAAAAAAGATACCTGACTTCATTACTGCATATCTTGAGAACTAATTCTTTCATTATTATCGTTTGAAGGAACCTTCACCATATTATCTTATTGATCAATTATTAAATCAAAACCAGTCACTACTGATCTGCATTTAGGGCAGTCACCCAGGTGGCAGATTCCATATCTGTTGATTTCCTAGACTTTTCTTAAATGATTTCAAAGAAACTGGACATTTATTCAACATCTCCCTTGGTAATTTATTCCAATCCGTAACTCCCCTTTCTATAAGCGAATGTGTGTCCCAATTTATCCTATTCAAACTTATTCGTCTAGTAATGTCATTCCACGCCATATCTCCACTCACAGCCCGAAACATACCACTTAGCCGAGTAGCTCGTCTTCATTCTCCCAAGTATTTCCAGCGCAAACTTTGCAACATTTTTTAACTCTTCTCTTTTGTCCGAAATCACCCAGAGCAAATCGAGCTGATTTTCTTTGGATTATTTCCAGTTCTTGTATCAAGCAATCCTGGTGAGTGTCCCATACACTGGAACCATACTGTAGTTTGGGTCTCACCAGAGACTTATATGCCTTCTCATTTACATCCTTCCTACAACCTCTAAACACCCTCATAACCGTGTGCAGAGATCTGTACCCTTTATTTACAATCCCATTTATGTGATTACCCCAATGAAGATCTTTCCTTATATTAACACCGAGATACTTACAGTGATCCCTATAAATAACTTTTACCCCATCAACGCAGTAATTAAATCTGAAAAATGACTTTTCCTATTTGTTAAACTCACAACTTGACTTTTAACCCCTTTTATCATCATTCCGTGACTTCATAACAAGTTCGTCCAATTCAGAAAGAATTATTTGATTCTATGGTGTAAAATACGGCGACACAGTGGACTGTTATCATCTTTATTATACAAAGGTAGTAATATACGAGCAAATTTATCCAGGGTGAATGCGTTACAGCACACCCTCCCTGGTTGTTTGCCCATCGGCACCCCTATGGTTGACCGAACCAATCTCAAGGGAACTGCGAACGTCAACTTTGAGAGGGGGAGATCCTCCCCTGTTACATTCTATTCTGGAAATAGCCCATAATTCAGAATTTATATACAAAGGTATGAAGACTAATGATGCTTTAAGTCAGCTCTCTCCAAGTTTCCATCTCCTTCATCAGATACCCTCATAGCCTGTATTTCTTTCCACATATTCCACGAGGGATACTGTACAGTGGCATCATTCAGTCGTGTCCGATATTCGGTGACTGCTTGGGCCAAAGCTCTCCACATCATTCTGTAGCAAACTTACTCCTGTATATGTCAGCATTTGTTTGCGTGGATTGTTTCCGTACAATGCAATCTTTGACGACCTGATCATCTTGTTTCCAAGGAGTCGATGGCATGATCCAAATAAGTGAGACACATTATCTTGTCTGTAAATAAATACAACATTGTGCATTCTCTCTTTCGGGAAGAATTTATCCTACAGGCTATTCTGAACATTGCAGGCAGAATTCCCAATTTCTACTTTGGAATAACTTTTAACCCCATATCTGACGGCAATAATTGTTAATTTATATTCATTATATTCCACTGTTACACAGCGATTATACAAGCGAAGCGATTTTTATAATTGCTCTCTGTAAGACTGTTTTCCAGTTATGGCTGTGTATGTCGGTGCATGCCCCTGCATAATTCTGTGTTGACTTGTAGATGTAGTAGGTCAGAAAAGGGGTCATATGCAAGCTAACCAGCTCTGGAGAGGTCAAACAGGTTACACGGCGAAATATGCACTGTTACTGCGTTTCTCTTTTCGTATTGGTTCACGTCTGTACGTACCACACTTAAACACACAGGCGAGCGCCGATGAAACTCGAAGTAAGCGAGAGATGTGTCCAGCATTCGATTTTGTTCTAGCTATTACGAGATTTAATTGAATTTTAGTGAACAATGAACTTTTTAATTAATGCTGAACAAAATTTCTAGCGGTATTTTTCCTCATACCTTCAAAATTATGGCGTGATTCGTACAACACGTTATAAATCGTGACGAATGTTTTCCTGTCAATTGACTTAGAGATATCGGAGTGATGTTGTCAGCCATGTACTTGTCTGCCATGATTGAGGATTCTTGCCTCAAACGGACTGAAAAAAATAGAGTCAAACTTCCTTTGAAGAAAACAAATGATCATAAATATGTTTTTCAAAATGTAACTCAAATTGATAACATTTTATTTGCGACGGGCGAGTTGGCCATCCTGTTAGGAGCGCGCAGCTGTGAGCTTGCATTCGGGAGATAGTGGGTTCGAATCCCACTGTCCACAGCCCTGAAGATGGTTTTTCGTGGTTTGCCATTTTACACCAGGCAAATGTTGGGGCTGTACCTTAATAAAGGGCACGACATATGAAACTACCACTAATGAAAATATACTGTTTTCTAGAGCAGAGGTTCTCAACTTGGGGGGCGCACCCCCTGGGGAGGCGTTGAAGAATTTCATGCGAGGCATGTTGTGTACTGAAAAAACACACCAATTAGCTAAACAGTTTAAAGTTGTGACAAAGAAATTAATTTACTACACAAAGTTATCTTCGTCACCGCTAAATCGTACACGTAGAAAAAAGGGTTTACCTAACAAGCTTCTTGATGACATACAGAACCTTCCATTAAATTTAAAGAGGAATTTGAGGAGCTTGATTTCAGAATATTTGTCATCCTTGAAGACCGACGTTGGACGCTATTTTACACACGTTTCTTCGGACAGATGGCAAGTTCGAAATAGAACTGGATTTAATTCCTGATTCCCTTCAGGAGCAGGCAATCGATATAAAATGTAATTCCGAAGCAAAAGCTGAGTAATGTGACTGTTGAAGGAGTTTGTTGAAACTATTCTCCAGTATACCCACAAGTTGTTATAAAAGCTACAAGGTTGTTGGTTCAGTTTCCATGAACATATCTATATGAATGTGGGTTTTCTACGCTGGTGTTGAATATGATCTGAAGTTGACACTATCACAGTTGGAACCGAACTTTTAAAAAACGTGTGAAAGGAAATTAATTATTATTTATATTCTTACAAAATTAAATCAAATGATTTATTTTTAAATGTTAACTTCGGTCAGTGTAAAATACGAGTATATTTACAAAAATTTGTTTTATTCTCTTGTATTATTATTTGTATTATTCATGATTTTCTTTGTTAAGTGATTTCTTTGTATTTATTACTTTGAAACATGTCCGACTCGTTGGCTGAATGGTCAGTGTACTGGCCTTCGGTTCAGAGGGTCCCGGGTTCGATTCCCGGCCGGGTCGGGGATTTTAACCTTAATTGGTTAATTCCAATGGCCCGGGGACTGGGTGTTTGTGCTGTCCCCAACATCCCTGCAACTCACACACCACACATAACACTATCCTCCACCACAATAACACGCAGTTACCCACATATGGCAGGTGCCGCCCACCCTCATCGGAGGGTCTGCCTTACAAGGGCTGCACTCGGCTAGAAATAGCCACACGAAATAAATATACTTTGAAACATGTAACATGTATGTATTAAGCACTCATAATTAATAATAATAAAATCGTTTTAAACTACTTTTGAGATATTAACCCTAACAGAAAAGTAGAACTCGTTTAAATAAATAATTTGTTGGAGGGGTAGCTTGAAATAATTTACGGATGCAAACAGGGCGCAGGCCCACAAAGGCTGAGAACACTGCTCCATATGAGTATGATGATATGAGGCCATTTTGACCAAACAACCTTCTCCATGTCCCTCAGTAACAATCATCCATCAATACTTCATATCACAGCCTGCAAGATCTCATCGACCATCAAATATGTCTTTTTCTTACGTAGGTAGAATCGTAAGTCAAGAAGAGAAGAAGAAACTATTCGTACATTTGATCGAGTGAGCCCTAAGCCATTGCTTACTTCCTATTTCTCTCCACCGCTTTTCGTAAACAATAATACGGGGGTCGAGTCATAAGTCATGGCAACTATTCTTTTCCTCGCGAACAGGAGACAACACGGAAGATCTAAGATATGCATTTGGAAACATACGGTATGTACTTGCGTATGATGCCACTAGATGGTGTATGTAAACAATAGTGTGGGTCTAAGGATGCCCCCAAGTTCAGTGTGTGAGTGAGAGCGTCACAAAATGGAAGTCAACAAGCAGAAGCAACGATCGTATATTAAAATTGCAGTTCCCCGCGGAAGAAATGCACGCCAATGCCATGCAGAGCTGCGGGAAGCATTAGGCGTGCATGCCACGCCCTATAGAACAGTGGGATGGTGGGTAGAGACGTTCAAACGGGGTAGGGTATCAACTGCCGATTTGACCCGCGCAGGCCGTCCAGTGTCCATGAACAAAGATGTACGGGTAATGGTGATAACAGTCTGTAACCAGTGGAGATCTGTCCTTTGTACGTAGTCTTGTGTATTTGCTGCCTATACCATAAATAAACAATGTTTACCAATGGCCTGTGTTCTGTCACTTTCCTGCGAGAATCTCCTGAAGTTAGAATTTGTCTTCAGGCACTATGCATAAGTACATACCCTATATTTCCAAATGCATATCTTAGATTTTCTGTGTTGTCTCATGTTCGCGAGAAAAAAAATAGTTGCCATGACTTATGACTCGACCCCCGTATTATTGTTTAGGAAAAGCGGTGGAGAAAAATAGGAAGTAAGCAATGGCTTAGGGATCACTCGATCAAATCTACGAATAGTTTCTTCTTCTCGTTTTCATTTTCATATCATTATAGTGATTTATTCGTTGCGGATAGGACAATTTTAAATATCTAGTGGAGTTCCTGAACAGTCCTGTTGAAGGAATTTGGACCGGAGACTAGAAATTTGGCGAATTCCTCTGAATATCAGTGAACATGGCGGTTGGGTACAAATTGGTTTATTTATTACGGTGTAAATAAAATAATTTCCTTTTTCAGTAAAATATTTGAAAATTCGATTTTATAACTTCCTTTCAGAATAAATGTGAAATGATTTTTCCTAACATGAGAAGAAGTTGCTAATGAAAGGAACAACAGAATTAATGTGGAGAACTTGCATTTTAAAACACAAACTATGGGGTCGAACTGAAAAATTTTGAATTTTTCAACAAGCATTTAGGCTACTGTCCTGAAATAATAGCTGTGTCCAGGAAGTAAAGGTGATAGTCTTACAAATATAAAATTTCACAGGAAAGTTCAAATAGATTTTCAGTGTCTCATTTATTTTAAATACGTGGGTTTCATTTCAGTATTTTAATTATTTTCATGAATTTTAATGAAAACCGTCGTGAACTTCTTTTATACGCTGACTGACAGAGCAAATGCAACACCAAGGAGGAGTGGTTCGAAAGGGATGAAAGTTGGGGAAAAAACAGAGACGGCACGGACGAATAATTGATGTTTATTTCAAACCGATATGCAGGTTACACAATGCGCACGGCATCGACTCAGTAGGATGTAGGACCACCGCGAGCGGCGATGCACGCAGAAACACGTCGAGGTACAGAGTCAATAAGAGTTCGGATGGTGTCCTGAGGGATGGTTCTCCATTCTCTGTCAACCATTTGCTACAGGTGGTCGTCCGTACGAGGCTGGGGCAGAGTTTGCAAACGGCGTCCAATGAGATCCCACACGTGTTCGATTGGTGATAGATCCGGAGAGTACGCTGGCCACGGAAGCATCTGTACACCTCGTAGAGCCTGTTGGGAGATGCGAGCACTGTGTGGGCGGGCATTATCCTGCTGAAACAGAGCATTGGGCAGCCCCTGAAGGTACGGGAGTGCCACCGGACGCAGCACATTCTGCATGTAGCGGTGGGCATTTAACGTGCCTTGAATACGCACTAGAGGTGACGTGGAATCATACGCGATAGCGCCCCAAACCATGATGCCGCGTTGTCTAGCGGTAGGGCGCTCCACAGTTACTGCCGGATTTGACCTTTCCCCACGCCGACGCCACACTCGTCTGCGGTGACTATCACTGACAGAACAGAAGCGTGACTCATCGGAGAACACGACGTTCCGCCATTCCCTCATCCAAGTCGCTCTAGCCCGGCACCATGCCAGGCGTGCACGTCTATGCTGTGGAGTCAATGGTAGTCTTCTGAGCGGACGCCAGGAGTGCAGGCCTCCTTCAATCAATCGACGGGAAATTGTTCTGGTCGATATTGGAACAGCCAGGGTGTCTTGCACATGCTGAAGAATGGCGGTTGACGTGGCGTGCGGGGCTGCCACCGCTTGGCGGCGGATGCGCCGATCCTCGCGTGCTGACGTCACTCGGGCTGCGCCTGGACCCCTCGCACGTGCCACATGTCCCTGCGCCAACCATCTTCGCCACAGGCGCTGCACCGTGGACACATCCCTATGGGTATCGGCTGCGATTTGACGAAGCGACCAACGTGCCCTTCTCAGCCCGATCACCATACCCCTCGTAAAGTCGTCTGTCTGCTGGAAATGCCTCCGTTGACGGCGGCCTGGCATTCTTAGCTATACACGTATACTGTGGCACACGACAGCACGTTCTACAATGACTGTCGGCTGAGAAATGACGGTACGAAGTGGGCCATTCGCCAACGCCGTGTCCCATTTATCGTTCGCTACGTGCGCACCACAGCGGCGCATTTCACATCATGAGCATACCTCAGTGACGTCAGTCTACCTTGCAATTGGCATAAAGTTCTGACCACTCCTTCTTGGTGTTGCATTTGCTCTGTCAGTCACTGTATGATACAAAGGTTTTTTCCTCACATTTTAAGAATCACATACCAAATATTATTATATATTTCACGTGTATTGAGAGTATACTGGACATGACTTCTTCTTTTCGCCAAAAATCCTAACACACGTATAATTGTGAGTAGAACATAGTTTTCTCAACCTCGGAGAAAAGCACAAGAAATTCAATGAACATATGCCAGAACATCAATTTAGTAAAAAATGGACGTTGTGACATTTACTTTCAGTGCACAGATATACATAAATTGTAATTATTTTTAAAACTGTAATATGTATTTTAGATTAGATAACATGTCATTCAGATGTTTATTAAATGACTAACTCATTCAGAATGCTCCAGTCTTGAATTCGAACGAATGGTACAACATAAGAATTAAAAAATCAGGCTTCCTGTTACTAACATCGATTAGACTTCTCAACATTTTAAAGGAATTATTTTATTTTTATCTATTGGAATCTAGCTGACAGCCAGAGAGAGAATTCATTTGCAACTCTTCATTGCCGATGAGGGTTCTCCATTTTGAGGTTCAAACCAAGGACAAAATATTAAAGTACATAAACACGCATACCCTATGTCAACTAAGCTTTAACAGATGCAATTGAGTGATGATGCATTCAGAATATATTTTAAATATTTAAATCAGCCTATCTACTGAGGAGGTCTTTAATATAATCTTCGTTCAAGGCAGTAGATTGTTTTTGGATTTGAACCAAGGCTGTAATACACAAATAAACTCCCCACATTTTATTTCAGCTATATTTTCCTTCTCTGAAAGGTATTTAGTCATAAATGCAGCCTATTTTGAAAATTTGAATCAAATTATTAGCTGGAGTGTATTACAATGGTACACCACTTTATAATGATTGTTCAATTTATCAAGTCTGTCTGTCTGTTAGGTCATCAGCCCAGAGGCTAGTTGGATCCTCAAATAGCACCACCAAAGGTTATGCTGTTATAAGGAAACCGCAAAAACAAATGGCAGCACCAAAATGAGGCGTACTAGGCAAGACGAGGAGTGAGGTAGTTTGCCATTGCTTTCCTCACTGAGTCAGAAAGTGCTATTGCAGCACGACTGACCCTATGAGCAACACCTTTCATAACACTCAGATGCACTAGTCGTGCTCTGAATGTCATTATTCAGCACCACCCATACCCCAGCAGCTTCCATATTGTCACAGCCATGGATGAGACTGGGACTGCGGTGAAAGCTACACTTTACTCTGGCCTGTGCCAAGAGATGAATACAAAAGTACTGTATCCATCAAGAAATGACAGCAGGCAAATTTATCAAGTATGCTATTAAAAATGAGAAAATAATGCAATTACCATCTCCCTATTTCTTGTGTCGAATATATTTTAGATTTCTCTAATAAATATATCATATCTCAGCGTGTTTTAGAATAATGCATCTAATAAGCTAGGGAAGGATGCAATATAATCATGAATTATAAAAGACCGCTAAGATTTCTTCAGACTGAATTTCGAACCTGGGATATTCCACTCCGAATGGGATCTATATATTTCATATAAATCAGAATCTTCCCTTGAGGAATGGAATGGTCATGTACTTAAGTTATATATGTGACCACATTCACACGTTTGTATATTCTTTATTTATCTCCTACGACAGACAGCTCCTGTACTTCTCTCGTATTTATGTGGTCCACACCATTATTTCATATGCCAATAAAAACCATGCATGCTCTGATATTCACATAAAGCTCAGTCGTATATTTAGTTTTATTTGGGTTGACGCAAAATATGAAGTACTCGCCTGACCTAAAACTGTAGCTCATAAAAAAATAACAGGACGTCATATCCGAACCGATGAAAACAAAAATTAGTTTTACTTGTGTGAACATGACAGCATTCCCTCTGCACATATGTCCTCTGCACCACAATATGAAAAAAACAAGTATTCCATATAACTCAAGTTAATTTTAGTTTGAAGTTAATATGAACTGAATTACACAAAATTTAATAATCCGTGTCCATGTAGGTTACAATATAAATTTCCTTAGAAATGTACATGCCTTTACTATTATGTAGGGGAAGTTGCATAAATAGTCAGGGGTTATGAAATACCTTACCTCCTAATGATTATTCTAGTCTGCTAGCAGAACAGCTTATCTGTTAGTAATTACTTGATTCCTAATCAATTTGATTACTCCCAGGGAGTCTTCGAAGCGTCATTACCTTTTTAAAATAAATATCTGCAGTGACCACTCAAGACCTCGACATATCCTATACTTTAAATTGGTGAGGAAAATATCTGGGTTTAGTAGCCACCTTATTGATGCAAAGTAAAGTTATCAGTGTAGACTTATGAGGAAGAACCCACGCGAGTAATTATGTATGAGAATAAAACAACATATTACTGTTATATTCTTGAGTTCTTTATTACTAATCCCATTTACAATCTTAATTGTTTAAACAAATTTATGCACATATTTTGACATGTATCAGAAAAATTCCCTGCAATATTACAATTCTTATTATAGAAGTAGTATTGAATATACATGGAATACTTTGAAATAATTACTGGAATGTTGGGTCTGATAGATGTGACAGGAACGAAAAACTTTCAATCACAGGACAATGAACAGTATTATTTAGCAAATATGGAGATATTTCTCTTAATTTGTGGACCCTGTGGGGCAAAATGTGCGTGATGATTTCTTGTGAATGTGTTTCTTCTTACGCAGTTTAGTGTTTACAACAAAATACGGCTTAATTGATCATAATTGCACGACTTAAATAATGGATTCTCTCTTTCTGAGACCTGAGTGACCTCATGGGAGCAGTTATGGGCAGAAATGATCACAAGTAACGAAAGGTTAAATAAAATATTTATTCTAACATATTAGAGCATAAATATGGACGTTTTAAATTCGTATGCCGCCATTTATCCAATGGTTCTTACCTTAACATATTCCCTTTTTCTCTCTTCTCATTACCGGGCGAGTTGGCCGTGCGCGTAGAGGCGCGCGGCTGTGAGCTTGCATCCGGGAGATAATAGGTTCGAATCCCACTATCGGCAGCCCTGAAGATGGTTTTCCGTGGTTTCCCATTTCCACACCAGGCAAATACTGGGGCTGTACCTTAATTAAGGCCACGGCCGCTTCCTTCCAACTCCTAGGCCTTTCCTATCCCATCGTCACCATAAGACCTATCTGTGTCGGTGCGACGTAAAGCCCCTAGCAAAACAAACTCTCTTCTGATTGGTGTCCCCACTCTAGTGTACATAATGTAATATTGATTTATTTTTTGCACTACTATACCGCTACTTATGTGTCATAAATGTATTTTATCTAACTGTGCCTAACTATAAGTTTTACTCTCAATCTTTAATTTTACTCGTTCTTTTCATTTGCCATTATTTTTATTGTTAATTGTTGTTTCCCTACATTTATTTTGTCAGTTTTTAATTTTCTTTCACTACTTTCTTCGTTAGTTGATGTTTTTTCGTAGCTCTTTTGTTTACATTTTTAAGGTAGCATTGTGCTTCTCTACGGTAGTTATACAGGTTGACCAAAAAGTCAATTAACATGTGACGATGTAACACTTCACGGAATACTGGAGATAGAGAGGTAATAATTGACACACATGATTGGTATGACATAGGGTTTTATTGATACTAAAATAAACTACACAAAAATGACCAATAGATGGCGCTGGACAGCAACACGCTAGGTACAAATGGCCCTACATGCTTGACATGGTTTGCGATTTTACTGACACCAACCACAAGTGCACAAACAGGCCAACAGATGGCGTTGGACAGCGACAATACAATGATGTCGCATGAGATCCGTGTACGGCATAAAAGGAGCTGTCGTGAGAGAGGGGGCGTCGGTCGGTAGATCGCAGAGTAGGTTTCGGCCCTTGGGTTTCGTCACTTAAGTGGCCACGGCTGGTGCGTGGTCCAATAGCTCTGTACTCTGACCGGCCGAACAAGCAGAGGGGAGATGGCCACGGCTGTACCGTGGCTCTACGCCTCTGCATTCGGGAGACGGGATAGGGCTGGACTTCAGCTCTGGCCCCAACCGTCGGCTGTCCTGAGAATGGTTTACCGTGGTTTCCCATTCTCCTGCACTAAGGCGAATGTCGGGACAGTTCGTAGTATAAACGACGGAATCCCCCACCCCAACCTTCTCCGCCCATCTCCTTCACCGTACCAAATCTCCCGGCCTGAGAGACGGCGTCATCGTCTAAGAGCCCGCCTCCCCCTTCAGGGGAGGAATGAAAACATTTTAGTAGTAGTAGTAGTAGTAGTAGTAGTAGCAGAGAGGGCGTCAGATGAGCCAGCAATCGCGGCATATCATGCTTGGCCTCCACGGTTCCCGGACCTCAATCCGTGTGATTATTGGTCGCAAGTCTACACCGATCATCCGACCGCATTACGGGTGCTAAAAGATAACATCCGATGGCAATTTCTCATCATACCCACGAACATGCTGTACAGTGCTGTTCACAACATTGTTGATGAATGACGGCTGACATATAGAGCATGTGTTATATAGCAGATCGTGTTTGCTAAACCTCGATTTTTATGCTAATTATTGCTTTCGGATCGTATGAAGCGCCATCTGTTGATCAGTTTGTGTAATTTATTTTCGTGGCAATAAAACCTCATGTCATGCCAATCATGTGTGTCAATTATTTCCTCTCTGCGTCCAATATTCCGTGAAGTCAAATGTTAAGAGACAATTTTTGGTCACCCTATATTTCTCACGGGGAACTCTGTAATTCGACATCTCGCTATTTTAGTTTCTTAAAAAAACACAAATAAATAAATAGTTCATCCTTTTCTGTTCCTTAAGTTCTTATTCTATTTCTCCTGACCTAATTATTTATATAACCTCCTGTAATTCGTTCCAGTTATCTCACTTGTATTTGAAGTATTAAATTCCATTTACCTCTAGTCCCTTCACTCCTAGGCCATTCGGTCAACTCGTATTACAGCCAATGCTTCCAGAGAGAACACTTTCTCACTTTTCGATGAATATAAAAAGGCATTACTCCACAACGCATGGATGTCAGGCACAAAAATAGCTCTATGCAGAACAATTCCAATCAATGGCGTCTCGCTGAGGTGAACAATTATAAATGACACTTTATATTTATCTCGGTCTCTCTAAAACTTTCCGCTGCAGATGACAGAACGTTGACGTCACAGTATCCAATAAGCAACACGCGAATGAAAATCTTACTCCTTCTGTCTCACTCAAATTGGAGCGAATGGAAACCATAGATTTATGTCGAGGACTCAGTCGCAGATGTTGACCCCTGCTTCACTTTCCCTGCTGTAGACACTAATGATATGCAATTTATTCACGAGTGGTTACAAGCGCGCCACTTCTCAATAAAGTACGAGTCTATATTAGGCGGGCCATATTAAACTCCATTGTTACATAACATGTTCAAAAAGTTAACCATATATCCTGTTGACCTAATATTGAACTGCTTTTCCAGCTAATCTCAAGGGGTCGACACATAGTGGAGTAGCATCCGCTGACCAATATAGCTACACTGATTGTGTCTGGAACTGACCATAAAAGTTATTAAATAGAAAAGCATACAATGTGCATTAATATCAACTTATTCGCTACAATGCTTGATCAGGGAACAAGGCCTCTTCGGGCAATGCAGGGTGTGGTAACGACCACAATATTTTTCACACCATCGGCACAGACAATCATTGTTCGGTTCGCGAAAACTAAGTACAACACATGCCTTACGATGGGAATCATGGGCCGCTGCACGAGTCACTGTATGCCTGAGATAGAGGCAACTTCGGCTCCGATTCCTGTTGTCATTGCATCCGTTATAGACATGTCACTCCAAATTTGTCTCTTTTTCATGTAACAAACCTTGATATTCTTTTGTACATTGTAGAGTCATAGTATGCCGTAGGTCCTCAATGAAGAAAATGAAAATCCGCAGCCTGTTTCCAGTCATTCAACCGGGTCAGGAATGGAATTAATGAAGCCCCCATCTAGCGGTGGGGATAGGAATCGTGCCGGCTGCCGAAGCTTGTCGCACTCTGGGGCAATGATAAATAAATGAAAAATGAAATGTTAATGGAGAGCGTTGCTGGAATGAAAGGTGACAGGGAAAACTGGAGTACCCGGAGAAAAACCTGCCCCGACTCCGCTTTGTCCACCACAAATCTCACATGGAGTGACTGGGATATGAACCACGGTATCCAGCAGTGAGAGGCCGGCGCGCTGCCGCCTGAGCCTCGGAGGCTCCTCAATGAAGAAAATAATAAATAATAATAATGTTATTGGTTTTAGGTCCCATTGATTACTTGTTCGCTTTTCAGAGACTCCGAGGTGCCGAAATTTAGTACCGCAGGAGTTCCTTTACTTACCAGTAAATATACCGATACGAGGCTGACGTATTTGAGCACCTTCAAATGCCAGAAGGCCAGTGCCTCAACCGTCTGAGCCACTCAGCCCGGCCAATGAAGAAAAGATTTTGAGACAGTTTATAAACAAATGTTGTGTGTGTGTGTGTGTGTGTGTGTGTTTCCTTTTAAGGAAAATAGCTTTCACCCCTTCCATCTCTTTTAGGTCTTTCTTTTTTCAGGAAGGTCCATATGATTTCAATGCCGTAGGCCAAGATTGGTGTATTTTTAGATGGAAAAGTTTCAAGGCTGTTTTGATCGATAGTTAACTAAGATGATCTATGTTGTTTATCACTTTTATTACTTCGAGAGTCCTTTCTCTTATGTGAGCTGTAAATGTACTCCCAGTTGTCTGGAGAGTCATTCCGAGAGATTTAAATCTATTTACAATTCTTAGAGGCGAGCCTTCGTAACTGAATGTATCTGATGCTGCTCGCCTTCTGCCCTTCTTCTGTCGAAATGACTGTAACGGAATAAATTCTCAACAATTGTTTAGTTCTTTTTCCGGGTTGAATCGTGTTGTTGTTTTCTGTACATCACCTACAGTTTGCCGACGTTTCGAATACATTCCAGTATTCTTTGTCCAGGCGACTGAAATACCCCTACTTGATCCGAGGTAACCATTCTCCCAGAGGGACCGGGGGGAAGGTTTTCATTCCCCTCCCGAAAGGGGTGGGGCGGGCCAACTAGAAGGCAACGCCTTCTCTCTGGCCAATAAACTTGAGTAGCTCTACTACATCAGCGTTCTTCTTCTTCTTCTTCTTAATTATTATTATTATTATTATTATTATTATTATTATTATTATTATTATTATTATTATTATTATTAATCATTTTATCCTCCGGGGTTGGATTTTCCCTCGGACTCAGCGAGGGATCAAACCTCTACCGCCTCAAGCGCAGTGTGCTGGAGCGTTAAGACTTTCCGTCAGGGGATACAACTGGGGAGGAGGACAACTACCTAGCCCAGGCGGCCTCACCTGCTAGGCTGAACAGGTTCCTTGCGGGTGGATGGGAAGATCGGAAGGGATAGGCAAGGAAGAGGGAAGGAAGCGGCCGTGACCTTAAGTTTAGGTACCATCCCGGCATTTGCCTCGAGGAGAAGTGGTGAACCACAGAAAACCACTTCCAGGATGGCTGAGGTGGGAATCTAACCTGCCACTACTAAGTTGACCTCCCGAGGCTGAGTGAACCCCGTTCCAGCCCCCGTACCACTTTTTTAAATTTCGTGACAGAGCCGGGAATCAAATCCGGGCCTCCGGGGCTGACAGCTAATCACACTAACCACAGAGGTGGATGAATTCCGAACCTTATCGAACATTTCCCCGGATAACTTATTCCTGTCCCTTAATCCTCGTCCTATTAATTAATATTTGCTCCAATCTCTCCTCTTGAATTCCAAGGTTATCTTCATATTATGATCCTTGCTGCTTTTAAAAAATCCACTGAAGCTTATTCGTCAACGAAAATAATTCCACGAAATCTTTCAACTGACAGTTCAAAACATGCCATGTAGTCGAATATCTCGTCTCCTTACTCCCAATTCTTTTCTACCCAAAATTTTCAATATTTTAGCAACACTACTTTTTTTTGTCAGAAATCACCCAGAACGCATCGTGCTGCTTTTCTTTGATTTTCTTCCAGTTCTCGTATCAAGTAGTCCTGGTGAGGGTCACATACACTGGAGCCATACTGTAACTGCGGTCTTACCAAAGACTTATACGCCCTCTCCTTTACATTCTTACTACAACCCCTGAATACTCTCATAACCATGTGAAGAGATATGTAGTATTCTTTAACAACCTCATTAATATGATTACCACAGTGAAGATCATTCCTTATATTACAGAACATTATTCTGCATGAGGTCCTATCACCTCATCAACAGAATAATATCCGGCTCTATGGCTAAATGGCTAGCGTACTGGCTTTTGATCACAGGGGTCCCAGGTTCGGGAATTTTAACCATAATTGGTTAATTTCTCTCGCACGGGGCTAGGTGTAAGTGTGTCTTCATCATCATGCCATCTTCATCACAACGCGCAGGTTGCCTACAGGAGTCAAAACATAAGACCTGCATCTAGCGAGCCGAACTTGTCCTCGGACACTCCCGGCACTAAAAGCCATACGCTATTTCATTTCAACACAATAATTAAAACCCTTGGTGAAACTTACAACTTGACTTTTCATCCCATCTACATTTGTACCATTGTCTTCTGTCCATCTCACTACATTGTTTAAGTCTGACTGCAGCCCTCCATAATTCTGCAACTCACTTACTACTCTATACAGAAGAACATCATCCGCAAAGAGCCTTATCTGTGATTCCAATTACTTTCTCATATCATTTCTATATACAAGGTGTATCCTTGATGATGTTACAAATTTTCATGGATGATGGAGCACGGTAAATGGATCAATCTGAGATCAGGAACGGTAGTCCGGAAATGTCCGAGTCAAGAGTTATTAATAATCCAAGTTGTTTCACGTCCGCCCGTCAACAGATGTGGTTTCAACATGGCTAGTACATCTCTGAGCAGGGCCGGATTATGTGGGGAGGGGGGAGCCTAAAGGGGCTGCAGCCCCGGGCCCCACGTGCCAAGGGGCCCCGGCCCTTGGCCGAATCTAAAATTCTATAAAAAGGCCCGCTGCTCCACCTCCGTGCATGAATATGAATATTTACGCTCGCAAAATGTCGAATACGCACTCTTCCATCCTTCTTATTAGCTGTCCGCGTTTGTATTTTATCACTGCTAGAATCAATTACCGTCGGAAGACACGAATCCTCGCTACTTACGCACTGGAATTATTGTAAAGGTTATTGTTGACGAAAATTTAAATCTGGCAGCTTGCGAGTACGGGCAGAGGGGGAAGGTTGAAGAGGTCTAGGAAGTGAGTGGGAGGGGACAGGGAAAGCACGGTGGAATGACTATGCTATACTATACCTTTCCATCAGGAAGAGTACTTCTAGTTCACATCTGATTACTGAACCATTCCTAAGTTACAACTGTAATGTTCTTGTAAAACGGATAGAAAATACCCTAGTGGTTCCAAAAAAAAAAAAAACGTAAATTAAAAGAACAACATTTGAAATAAATTGAAAAGTTGCCGAAAATATCAACATTTTTTGACAGGAAGTCATCAAGTGCATCGATGACCGAAGATACTGTTACTGGTGAATTGGAATCTTATACTTGTAAGCGAAGAGTGTAATATCTAGGTCTGCTGTTTTAAGAGAGATTAGATTTTCAGAATTGGAAAGCATGAGCATTAGGAAGATGGTTTGAGGAACAATGAACGGGAATCCTAATGTGTATTTTAAACTTCAGTCACATAGTATGGAATACTCGGAGTCGTAAATAATAAATTGCCGATCTCGCTGGTGTAGTGGTAGCAATAATGATTACCACCCCCGAAGACCCAGGTACCTTCCCCTGCGCTGCCTGGGGGGGGGGGCTTGATTACGAAGAAGGGGCCCCACATTTTAAATAGCCCAGGCCCCCCAAACTTCTTAATCCGGCACTGTCTCTGAGCACCACTCGTTCACCTGATCTCAACCCATTTGATTTCTTCTTGTAGGACCATGAAAAAAGCCTTGTGTATTAGACACCTGTCGAGACTGAAGAGGATCTCTTGGCAAGAATTTCCGCTGCCTGAGACGCTGCTCAGACGACACCGGGGATATTCGAACGGGTACGACAGAACCTTTTTCGATGATGCCATTACTTCATTGACGCTGGGGGACGAAATTTAGAACATTTCTTGTAAATGGAGCAGCTTGTAACACTTGTGCAGGTAAACGGACTTAAATTAGTAGAATTTTGTTTATGTTTTGACTCGATCGTTTCAGGAATATGGTTCCTTATCTCAAATTGATCCATTTGTCGTCTTGCATCGTTCCTGAAAGTTTGTATCATCACGACGGATACACCCCCTATAAGAAAACATAAGGGTACAATAATACTGCCCTGTAAGCCACCTCTCTTAATCATTAGAGGATCAGATAACGATTTAACTACTCCAATTCTCTGAGTTATATTTTCTACAAATGTAGCCACCCATTCAACCACTCTTTTTTCTAGTCCAGTAGCCCTCATTTTTGTCAGTAATCTCTCATGATCTACCCCTCAAGACTGACTTCCATAAATCCACAGCCTACCTCATGTTTGCTATAGTATTTAGACACCTGTCTGGTTACTCATCACACCGGAGGCTGATTGGATCTTCAAGTAGCTTCCACAGTGAGGGGTACAAGAAATGAGGAGAAGTGAAAAATCCACACAGAACCAGAAAGTGCTATTACAGCACAACTCGCATTATGAGGAGCACTTCTCTTAGCATCCAGATTCACTACCTCTACTCCAACTGTCATTACTCAGAACCACCAATACCTCAGCAGCATCAATGCAGTCACAGAAATGAGAATGAGATCTTCGTAGATGCTACATTTTGCTCTGACCTACGCCAAGACACAGATTGAAGACATATTGGCTCTGTCAAGATAGCAGCAAGCGTATTTTGACCGCTATAAAGGTTTCAAAGAAATTAATGATGCAAGTAATAGATACGATGTTTATATTGATAAAAATAATCCGTTCTTTACTACCGCAAACCCACGCAGCTGTCAAACACAGGAGGAATCCCGATATAAAGCAATATTGAATAATGTTATGTTTCTGAGAAAAACAATTATACACTCTTTTTACTTCATTTCGTGCTCCAAACATCTTTTCTGTTCATGACAGATTACTGACGTCACTGCAAATTCAATGACAGGTGTATATAACAAGCAAATAAATGAATTTAATCAGGAAAACCTACATCTATCCATTTTCATTGTATACACTTATTTCTTCCAGCGTTATGTAGTTATTCCAATGAGAACGTCTGGGATCCTTTGTTTGTAACTAGGTCTGTGGCCTGCTTCAGTTCCACGCCTCTTACCATTAATTAATTAAAACTGAGCCTAGATACGTTCGCATTGGTCCGATCCGAACTCGTTTGCTACCCTTCGGGCGGCGCCAGTGGAATTGTATGGTGGGACCTCCGACCTGATGTGGTCCTATGTCTCTTACCTAGGGGTGGTTCAATTGCTTGGTGCATCTTAATTGTCTTCAACATGTTGTTTGCTGCAATAATTCCAGTATTTCAGGATAAATAGGAAGGATTGTGGTGGTTGACATGTTGTGATATGGTGGTGGCAATGTTGAAATATGGAGGCGGCGTTTAAATTGACCAAAATTGGCGGACTAGGGTTTGTAGACCTTAATGGCGGACGAGGAATTGAAGGATACTAGCGTATTAGGAGAGACCTGCCATCTGTCGTGCAGGCAGTTAGGCCTGAAGGAGATAGTGGTTTCTTAGTTGCGGTTGTGGTATACAGCGTCTCTGGGTTGCTGGATTGAGTTAGGTTGCTATTTGTTTTGGGATACTTGACTTAAATGTGGTTTGTAAGAAGAGTGAGGAGACATTTGAATAATTCTGTAGTGGGAAAGGATTACAATGGTGTTGGGTAGCTGAGATTTAGGTTTTGGTTTAGGTTTGGGAGAGATGGGGTGTTCAACTTTAGAGGCTGAAATTTTAGGTGCTTGTTACCGCTGTAATGGTCCTTGACTGCCTTCTTAAAATAAGGACAGCCTGGATAGGAGGCTGAATGACTGCCTGAGCAATTAGCACATTAGGTTTATCACGTGGAACGGGGCAAGCTGAGTGGTGATGATTGTCCCCGCATCCTTTGCAGCGGGTATAACCTGGGCAATTTGCGACTGAATGGTTGAGCTGGAGACAATTGTAACACATGGAGATCATAGAATGTTGTGATCTACTTTCACTTGGGATGGTTCAGTTTTGATTATCAATATGTGGCATTTCGGTGTCTGAGGAAGAAGAGATTTGTGGTGTATATACAGGTGACTGTTTGCCAGTATGTGCGGTTTCAGATATATTTGGTTGACTTTTTTGGATGTTTGCTTGAGGTTCTGTTTGTTTGGGTTTGGTGTGTTTTTCTTTTCTTACTTTGGTCTGCACGGATTACGACTTGGTGATGGATGGGTGTTGTTGGGGAATTGCAGGCATTAGAGTATCAGTTTGATTACTTAGCGAGGCGGTGGTTTGGGTTATATTGATATTTGCTTGAATTTCTTTATGTTTGGTTTTTACAGATTTTTCTTTTGGGATATCCCTGGTTTGGGTGAAAGTTGTGCGTATAGCTAGGGGCGAGGTCTGAATACTCTTTTCCTCATGAGTCTGCAGAGGAGTAGTTTGGGTGCCACGGTCATATAGTTCCGGTGTAATCGACTTCAGTTCTCCTTCTTCTGATGCCTCAGAATTTGACAATTCTTCTTCTTCCCATCTTTCGGTGCTGCTATCAGGGTGAAATTTATATGGGCAAATGAGGATAAGTCCTGGAGCATCCTCAAGTGTAGCCTGTCTTTCCAGGACATCTAGGAAGTGGTTTTCTTGATAAGCGATAATTAAGAGAATGTCTGTAGTTGTTTCTTCTATGTAGGCAATGTGAGTTGGGATGAGTTCTTTGACAGTGTTAATGATTATGCATCTATTTCAGTTTATAGAACCTGTGAAGGCTAGTGGGATAGCAATCATTGTTCACTCAGAGGAAATTGGGGCTTTTGATTTACTGCAAGAGTAGTGAAAGGGAGTTTGTAGATTTTCTTCGTCAAAGTCTGAGTTGAGACTAGAGTCCGAGTCTGTTTCATGTATGGGTGCTGGCGACTGGATGATGTGTGGGGGCCTGGGATTTCTTGTAGGTGCTATATTTCTTGATATGGGATATTGTCTGGGTTGAGGTGGAACAGGAGGCCAGCTACTCGGTCCACCAGGCTTGATTCATCTTCTGGATTTTTGCGGCATGGTGTGTTTTCCTGGGATTGGGATGATTTATAGGAGGGAAAGGATTGAAATCCTGGAAGGTCAAACGCTATTTAGCGGACCAATCTAATAGCGCTCAACTTGTTGCCAGAGTTGTGTCAGGCTAGTAATTTTACGTGGAATACGCCATGGGCAAGCCACGATCTCAGGACACCAAGCTGATTTATAAATGCTCTAATGCCACCACGGTGGCTCGTATTTGCAGTATTAACCGTTGACTATTAAGGCTGGCGGTTGCTGTCGGCGACGCTGGACTCCGGGCGGTCGGCGGGCCGGATGTCTGGGCTTCCGGCACGAGGCTTCGGGCTAGGTCTCTCCGATGTGCTCTCTGGCGTGGCTGCACGGCGAAGGATGTTCGCATTGGTCTATCTCTCTTTCTCTTACCTTCCATGACAGAGTCCGTTCTTCTTCTAAGTAAGATATCTTCTGCATTCACCTAACATGACTCATGAACGAGCCTGGTCCACAAACTCAGCTTCATTAATCAAAAATTAAGTTACCTGTATGAAATCATAATTCAGCTACGTCTATTCTTAATATTAAATTTCAAGCTCTTTAAGATCTTTTAATAGTGAAATCACCAGAGTTTCGCCACAGTGTGGTAGTGACATCATCAGTTGCTTTGCCACTCATTTATAAGACGCTGGTTACTAGTGCACCATTGTGACACCACTGCAAGTCCACTCACGCCTCTGTTCATCATCACCAGTACATGTTTTTATTTCTCCCCTAAGGGGATAGGCGGGCCACCTAGAATATGTCGCTTTCTCTTTGGCCAGGATATGCATAGGGTTAGTTTGAAGTGAGATATTAGGGGGACTGGTAAGGAGTGAAGTGGATGATTTAGGAGAAGCTTAAGTGTGTTTACCGACCTCTGTTTGAGGGTCTGAACTGTACTGAATTCAAAGGCAGGATGTGATTTACATAAATGATTTTCTTGATATGATGCAGAGTTTCACATTGTGATTTAAAAATCTATAATAGTACGTGACAAAATCGAAACCGAACTTTAAATTTAAATAACCAAATAACATTGATCGTAGTCAGTGTAATATCGACTGATATATAGGGTGTTCAGAAACAACGTGAACCGGGTATATGGGCATTAGAGGGTTGGTCATACTCATAAATAATTGAACAAAATTACGTCGATATCTCGCGCCATATTCATTTTTTCACCTGCTGAAGTTACCCAATCAGATCGCTTCGCGGGCGTCTTCAAATGGGCTATGCGAGGCGGTGTTGCTAAATCTGCACTGGTTTATGACGGGCTTGAGAGTACCTATGGAAGAAATTAACTTCTCCAGGGGAGGGACTTGAACAAGGATAGGCTCGGCCCATAGCAAGCACGCTACAGTGTTAGTGTTTGATGCTCGTTTCTTGGCTTGCCCCTGTTCATTCTGATATGTCCATAAAATTTCAGTCGTATTTTCAAAAACATTTGAGATACTTTTTCAGAATGACAAAATAGACACGAGGTTGAAGTATTTGAGCTCTTTAAAATACCACGGCACTTTGCCACAATCGAACCTGCCAAGTTAGAGTCAGAAGGCCAGCATCTCAACCGTTTGAGCCAGTCAACGCGTCCGCCTGTCACCCGGCGGCCCCGGGTTTGATTCCCGGCCGGGTCATGGGTTTTTAATTCTAAATGATTAATATCCCTTTTTTGTAGTGGCTTTACGTCGCACTGACACAGATAGGTCTTATGGCGACGATGGGATAGGAAAGGGCTAGGAATTGGAGGGAAGCGTCCGTGGCCTTAATTAAGGTACAGAACCAAACCAAACCAAACCCCATGGCACTACAGCCCTTGAAGGGCCTTGGCCTACCAAGCGACCGCTGCTCAGCCCGAAGCCCTGCAGATTACGAGGTGTCGTGTGGTCAGCACGACGAATCCTCTCGATCGGAATTAAGGTACAGCTTGGTGTGAAAATGGGGAACCACGGAAAACCATCTTATGGGCTGCCGACAGTGGGATTCTAACCCACTATCTCCCAGATGCAAGCTCACAACAGCGCGCCGCTAACCGCACGGCCGTGATTAATATCCCTGGCCTGGTGACTGGGTGTTTGTCTTCCTTAATGTTCCTTTCCTCACATTCAACACTTTACACTTCTGTAATTTCCATGTACACGCAGGTTCATAACATATGGTGCAAAGTAGGGCCAAAAGATCTTTCTAGGTCGACGCCCCGAATAAATAGCAATTTTTTCAGATGCTAGGAGTTTAACGTCGCAATGACACATTTGGTTTTTGGCGACAGAATAATAGGAATGGGGTAGAATTTGGACTATGCGGCCATACCCATAATTAAGATAGAACTCCAGCATTTTCCTAGTTCGAAAATGGTAAACCACGGAGTACGAGGACTGCCGACTGTGGGATTCGAACGAACCATCTCCCGTATGCAGGGTCACAGCGCAATAAATATAGTGTCTAGTCCAATGTTAACGATCAAATTTAAAGACCTGAATATATCACGAGTAAATATGAAACTACCAAGGAAGATGTGTGAGGAACAAGTATGTGAATCTGCGCAACACCTGAATAGTAGTCTACAAGAAACACTTTCCACATGGAGATGCTGCGTTACTCATATTGGCAACCCGGTCTCTGTTTCCATGGCAACGATTTCTCCGCACTGGGCGACATTCGGTTGTTATTCTGACCAAGACGCCAATCCCACGCCCCATCATTTCCAGATAGAAATGTAGCTGAAAAGTAAGGGGAAAACCAAATAAGCAGGCCTGAACCGACTACATGGAAGTGCTAGTAGTTCGTGGGAGGGTACGTGGCGGCAAGAATATTCCCATAAAATACACGTGAGCTTGACTACAGCGGTGTGGCATATTGAAGAATCTCCTGCATCAGACGAGGGAGACGAGCCTACTGTACCTAAGATGTTAGCATCCGTAGTGGACGGCCGACAGCAATATGTGAGCGAATATGTTACGCACTTTGAGTCGCGTAGATATGAGCTTACATGGAGAGATGGTGGGTTTGAATCCCACCAAAAGGTGGGTTTCCGTGGTTTCCCATTTTCAAATAAATGTCCGGCTCCATAGATGGTTAGGTAGCTGGCATTTTGTCCTAGGGTCCTCTGGTTCAATTCCCGGCCTGGTCGGAGATTTTAACCTTCATTGGTTAATTCCTTAGAATATGTAATTGAGTGTGTTTTTTCCACATTAGAACTCATCATAGGTAGGGTCCCATTTTTATAGATGTTTAAGTTGCATTTACGCGTGGGTTCCGAAGACCTCATGCGCTAAAAATGACTGGCGGCACTGACGATGTTTTTCCGCGGTTTCCCATTTTCACAACAGGCAAATGCAGGGGCTGCATATTATTTGAGGTCACGGACGTTTGCCATTCAATCCTAGTTCCGTCCTTCCCATCGTCGCCATAAGACCTTTCTGTGTCGGTGCGAAATCATGGAAGTATAGTTCAAAATGATAAACCTAAAAGTACAGGGAGTGAAACAGGAAGTGTGACAGATAACAGGAAAGAGAAATAACTGGAATGGAGGGTTGGCATTGTTAATTTTACTTTTACTACTACTGCTTTTCCCACATCTGTGGGGTCGCGGGTGCAAACTGTGTAGCACATGTGGATTTGGCCCTGTTTTGCGGATGGATGACCTTCCTGGTGCCAAACGTATATCGAGGGATGAAATCATCACCGCACGTCTCTGCGGTGATTTGTAGTGTGATGTTTCGTCTGAATATGACGAGGAGAATGTTGGCGATTAAAATCCCCGACCCGGCTGAGAATCGAACCTGGAACCCAGTGAACCGATGGCTTCGAGGCTGAACGTTCAGCTAATGAGTCGCACACGGTTAGATTGGTTAATACGGAAGGCTTATTAAGTAAACTGGGGAATGATGAAGTGTGCGAGCTTTTTGATAATTTTGAGATATTTGCCTTTTTAGAAACACAGGGGAACCTATCGTGGACCGAGTGTGCTATGGGAAGTGCAATGGAATGAAAGAGAGGTTCACGAGGCAGAAACCCGGGAAGAGTATCACTCCTAATAAAGAAGGAGATTAGTAATAATCAGACCGAAGAATTATTATCTAGCAATATGGAGGATGTAGTGTGGGTATAATTCAAACTGGATGGTAGAAAACACAAGCAATCATACTTCGTTCTCAAAATTTACTACGCGTGATCAACATTGCTCATAATCCACCTTTGCTGATAAACGATAAATTCATTTCTTATAGTACAACGGTGAGAAACCTTGCCGTGACTATGACTAAAAATGTAAATTGGACAGAACATACCAAAAATGTATGTCAAAATTTTTCCTTCGCTTCATTCATTGTAAAGAAACAAAGACATCTCACCACTGGACATGCGACAAAGAGTAGTGCAGAATTTAGTTCTTTCTGCCCTCGACTACTGTGACGTAGTCCTTGTTGACCCAGCTAAGGAACAAACTATGAAACTGTAGCGAGCTTTTAACTGTAGCCTCAGATTCATTTATAACTTGAGATATGATGCGCACATAACTCCTTACTATCACGAACTTTCCTGGCTAAAACCTGATTTCTTCTAAGTTTCACTTTCGTTCATTATGTCATAGCTATAATACTCGCGCTGGATCTACCATTGCAATTCCTCTTAACCATTCATCTAGGTATAAAAATTCCATTAATGTGACCAGTTCCAGACTTTTGAATTCCTTACCAGTCAGAATCAGGGATAGTGATTCATTAACTAAATTCAAGAAATCTTGCCGAGATTACCTGTTGGAAGCTGTCAACTGACGCGTACACTCTACAGCTGGGTGCCTGAATGGCGATAGACTGTGTTTCTCTGGTATATGTACACCTAGTTGATAGTTGTGAAATATGTGCATTTATTTTGTTTGTGTGTTTATTTCACACTGGGTAATGCAAAATATACTATTTTTAATTCCTTTATAAATGTAACTGAGAATGTGACCGTGTATGTTAACCATAAAGTAACTCTGATAAATTATGAGGTCGTATATCTGGAGAAAAGTACGGGGTGTTTGAAAAAAAGAACTCCCTAGTTGTAATGTGTCCTATAATCTGCACAAAGTAACATACACTATTCTAGTTTGTGGTGTGTGATTCGTCATCTCTACAAGTTTGGCTCCCCTGCAGTTGGCAGGTCTGCTTGACCTTGAGACGGCGGAACCAGTGCTGTTTGATTCCTCAGTTCAGTCCAGGCGTGCGTGCAGTGCAGTTCTGAACAGAGGAAACAAAGGACACTGGCGCCGTCTCAAGGTCAAGCAGAGCTGCCAACTGCAGGGGAGCCAAACTTGGAGAGTTGATGAATCACACACTACAAACTAGAATAGTGTATGCCACTTTGTACAGATTCTAGGACACATTAAAACTAGATATTTCATTTTCAAACATCCTGTATTGTAAATATGGTTAAGTGCAATATAGGACCACTTAAGAGAAGTTAAATAAATGAGATAAAAAATAGGAGACAATCACAAAAGAATATGAACATAGTGGCTTCGTAATAATGTTATTTCATTATTAGCCTATCAATTTTAAATATTCCCAACATAAAAAGGAACGGTAAACGCCGGACATTAATGAACGATGAAACAAGAATGCATAAACAAAAATCCTCGAGTAAGGTACGAAGAATTATCGTTCCTAAAATGACAATTTATTTTCATATCACAACTGAATGCCCAGGATTTCGATCTATTGTAATGCGTCCAACGTTTCCAGCAGGAAATAGCAGCGACTTCCATGATACGTCCATAAATTACAATCGCTGACATTGTGAGGGATGGTCTGATGCAGAGCACGATAATTCTGTAGGTCAGTTGGTCAGGATTACACTTCCTATGCTCAAGATCGCAAGATACGTTTCATACCTAGTTTGTTGGCATTTAGGGGAACTTAAATTTGACATATCACTACGAGTAGATTTAGTGGTCGAGTTAAGAACACAGTTTCATGATAAAACTTTTGATGTATCCAGTCAATAAGATAATATCGAGATGAGCAAAAGTGGCATGTCAACTTTAGACACACGCAAAGGTCAGACCACACGTAATGACCTCTCGGTTCTAGCTAGAAACCACAGTGAGCAGGTGTCAGAAAGTCCCCAGCAGAGTAGTATTTCTTTCCTGATTAAACAGTAAACAGGGTTGGTTTTCCCCTCGGACTCAGCAAAGGGTCCCAAGTCTGCACCACACGGGCAGTGTCCTCGAGCGTGTGACTTGTGGTCGGGGATAAAACAGCGGAGAAAGACCAGTACCTCACCCAGGTGGCCTCGCCTGCTATTCGGGACAGGTGCCTTGTGGGAGGATGGGAAGATTGGAAGTGATAGACAAAGAAAAGGGAAGAAAGGGGCCGTAGCCTTATGTTAGGTACCATCCCGGCATTTACGTGGAGGAGAAGTGGGAAAGCACGAAATGGCTGAGGAGGGAATAGAACCCCCTCTACTCAATTAAACTTCCTAGGCTGAGTGGACTCCGTTCCAATCTTCGTATCAATATGCAAATGTCGTGGACATGCAGCTCATCTTCATCGGTGGTGCGCCTTAAAAGAGCTGCGGCACCACGGGATGAGGATTTCCAAATTTACTTGTACGTCCCCTTGGCTCAATGGTCAGGGTAGAGCTCTTAGAATCATTCAGCCCCGGGTTCAGTTTCCGGCGGGACGGAAATTTTAACCTTAAATGATTACTTCCCTTGCCTCGGGAACTGGATGTTCATATTTTCCCAAACATCTTTGCAACTCGCACATCATGCACAACACTATCCTCCACTACAATAACACGCCATGTCCTATAGGCCCTACATAGCTGCAAGAATTTTATTATTATTATTATTACTATTATTATTATTATTATTATTATTATTCCTTCGTTATGCCCATTCATAGAGCGCGTTTGAACTTGTTAGTTGGTTTGATGGTTTGTGCCTTCTTATCCTCCCAAAATCTCTTCATGAATGCACTGTGTTGCATCTTGCGTTCTGTCGACCACTTCCTACCAGTTGTCTTTTTTGGTTTCTCCCTAAATTTATGATTAGCTACTTTGGTTCTAAAAGCTCCACGATTTTCCATGATGTCGTCTGTAATATTTATTTCTTGGAGGTCCGCCTTAGTTTCTTCTAGCCATTTTATTTTGACCTTCTTTGAGTTGATTACTTTGAATAATCTATTAGTTAGTCTGTCAATGTTCATTCTGTAGATATGGCCATAGTAATTAAGGCGCCTTTTCCGTACAGCATCAGTAAACCTGTCGGTGAAGGAGTAGAGGTCCGCTGTTTTCCTCTTAATCCACATTCCATTATTATTATTATTATCATTAATTATTATTATTATTATTATTATTATTATTATTATTATTATTATTATTATTATTATTATTATTATTATTATTATTATTATTATTATTATTATTATTATTATTAAACGCTTGAACACGTAGACAATAAATTTACTCAAATTTTCCAATCTATAAGAGGCCAAGTTTTCACTGTATAGCCATTTGAAGAGAGGATTAAGAAAGCAAGTTGCTACGTGGTTTGGAGCACGTAGGTATCAGCTTTACATTCAGGATATAACCAGTTCGAACCCCACTGTCCGCAGCCATCAAAATGGTCTTCCACGGTTTCCCATTTTCACACCAGGCAAATGCTAGCGCTGTACCTTAGTTAAGACCACCGCCGCTTCCTTCCCACTCCTACGCCTTTCCTCTCGCATCGTCACCATGAAACATATCTGTGTCAGGATGACGTTAAAAAATGAAACGAAGGAGAACAACGGATTTATCCATGGAGGGGAAATGAAGAAGAAGGTGACGAAAAGTCGGGCTGAGTAGCTCAGACGGTTCAGGCACTGACCTTCTAACCCTAATATGGCAGGAACGATCCTGGCTCAGTTCGGTGGTATTTAAAGATGCTCAAATACGTCAGCCTCATGCCGGTAGATTTACTGGCACGTAAAAGAAGCCTCGCGGGACAAAATTGCGGTACCTCGGCATCTTCGAAAACCGTCAAAATTAGTTAAAGGGATGTAAAAGCCAATTATAATTATTATTGTGATTATTATTATTATTGTTGTTGTTGTTGTTTGAGTCATCAGTCCATAGACTGGTTTGATGCAGCTTCCCATGCCACCCTATCCTGTGCTAACCTTTTCATTTCTACGTAACTATTGCATCCTACATCTGCTCTAATCTGCTTGTCATATTCATACCTTGGTCTACCCCTACCGTTCTTACCACCTACACTTCCTTCAAAAATCAACTGAACAAGTCCTGGGTGTCTTAAGATGTGTCCTATCATTATATCACTTCTTCTCGTCAAATTTAGCCATATCGATCTCCTCTCACCAATTCGATTCAGTATCTCCTCAGTCGTGATTCGATCTGTCCATTTCACCTTCAGCATTTTTCTGTAACACCACATTTCAAAAGCTTGTATTCTCTTTCTGTCTGAGCTAGTTATCGTCCATGTTTCACTTCCATACAATGCCACGCTCCACACGAAAGTCTTCAAAAACATCTTTCTAATTCCGATATCAATATTTGAAGTGAGCAAATTTCTTTTCTTAAGAAAGCTCTTCCTTGCTTGTGCTAGTCTGCATTTTATGTCCTCCTTACTTCTGCCATCGTTAGTTATTTTACTACCCAAGTAACAATATTCATCTACTTCCTTTAAGACTTCATTTCCTAATCTAATATTTCCTGCATCACCTGCCTTCGTTCGACTGCACAAAATTACTTTTGTTTTGGACTTATTTATTTTCATCTTGTACTCCTTACCCAAGACTTCATCCATACCATTCAGCAACTTCTCGAGATCGTCTGCAGTCTCAGATAAAATAACAATATCATCGGCAAATCTCAAGGTTTTGATTTCCTCTCCTTGGACTGTGATTCCCTTTCCAAATTTCTCTTTGATTTTCTCTACTGCCTGTTCTATGTAAACATTGAAAAGGAGAGGGGACAAACTGCAGCCTTGCCTCACTCCTTTGTGGATTGCTGCTTCTTTTTCAAAGCCCTCGATTCTTATCACTGCAGACTGATTTTTATATAGATTGTAGATAATTCTTCGTTCTCGGTATCTGATCCCTATCATCTTCAGAATCATAAATAGCTTGGTCCAATCAACATTATCGAATGCCTTTTCTCGATCTACGAATGCCATGTACGTGGGCTTGTCCTTCTTGATTCGATCCTCTAAGATCAGACGTAAAGTCAGGATTGCTTCACGTGTTCCTACATTTCTTCTGAAGCAAAATTGGATTTCTCCCAACTCAGCTTCAACTTGTTTTTCCATTCTTCTGTAAATAATACGTGTTAAAATTTTGCAGGCATGAGATACTAAACTAATGGTGCGGTAGTTTTCACACCTGTCAGCACCGGCTTTATTGGGAATAGGTATAACAACATTCTTCCGAAAATCGGATGGGACTACTCCTGTCTCATACATCTTGCACACTAAATGAAATAAGCTTGCCATGTTGGTTTCTCCTAAGGCAGTCAGTAATTCAGAGGGAATGTCATCAATTCCAGGTGCCTTGTTCCTATTGAGGTCACCGCCATCCAAAAGGCATAAAATAAAATAAATATATTACATAAATAAATTATTTAATAAATAAATAATAAAATCTGGCCATTTTTGATAACAACATAGATTCAGCAGTCAACAAGATCAATAGGGTGTCAGAAGTTGCTGAAAGTGAGGACTCCAGATTTCTATTCCGAAGACAAAATGTATGACAAACATTTGTTATAGACCTGAATGGATGATCACTAATTTTGGAAAAATCGGTCGAGTCAAGAATTTTAGATATCTTGGTGAAGTCATCGAGCAGAATGGATTACAAGAGGAAGCAACCAATGCCAGGATGAGGAAGTTAGACCAGGCATACCAAATGACAAATAATATCTATAATAAAAAGTCTACCGGGCGAGTTGGGCGTGCGTGTAGAGGCGCGCGGCTGTGAGCTTGCATCCGGGAGATAGTAGGTTCGAATCCCACTATCGGCAGCCCTGAAAATGGTTTTCCGTGGATTCCCATTTTCACACCAGGCAAATGCTGGGGCTGTACCTTAATTAAGGCCACGGCCGCTTCCTTCCAACTCCTAGGCCCTTCCTATCCCATCGTCGCCATAAGACCTACCTGTGTCGGTATGACGTAAAGCCCCTAGCAAAAGAAAAGTCTATGAGTATAGGGGACAAGTTCCGACACTATAACACAGTTGCAAAACCTGAGGGATTATATGCGTCTGAAACTTTGACCTTAAGAAGTAAACGTCAAGCTGACCGACTGGAAAAAAAGCGCAGGATACCAAGAAAAATCCTAGGTAATAAGTGGGTTGATGGACAATGGCGAATGAGACCAAATGAGGATTTGTACAGCAAGACAGAACCTCTTACAGAGTCAATTAAGAAGAGACGGCCATTATTTTACGGTCATCTCTTGAGGATGACTGATGATAGACTAACAAAAAGAATATGGAATTTTATTCAATCTAAGGCGACAAGGCCGAGATGGTTCCATGAATGCGAAAAAGTTCTGAGGCAGATTGGTATTTCAGACCAAGAAATTCCTGACAAGAACGCATTCAGAAGGTTGATTAACAACTATCAAGGTTTCAAAATGGCATCAACTTCCAGAAGAAGAAGAAGAAAAGGACCTTTGTCTGATGAGCATAAACAGGCACCCGTCGCTAGGCTCAGAAGATACTGGTAGGAAGTCAAAGCCGGAACAAGAACAAGACCTAGACACTAAAATGAAGTTGGTTGTTACCACGCAGTCCATAGAGACTAACTCGATGTATAAATAAATAAATAAATAAATAAGTAAATAAATAAATAAATAAATAAATAAATAAATAAATAAATAAATAAATAAATAAATAATATTTGTATTTTATTCTTAATAATAAGTCTACGCAACCCTAAAAAAGCCATGGGAATGTTACAATAGTGATCGCTTACTTGCATTTTTTAATATTTCATTTCTTTATGTGCTTGTCAGTGACAATGATATTTTTAACGATAAATCAATAGCAAGCAGAACGACGCTGCTATATAGCGTACGCTATAACACTGTTCCCTAAGAAGAGACAATTGCTCAATATCACATGTAGACGAAGCAACAATTGTTGTTACTATTATTGTTTGTACTTGTGCCAACAGCCGCCGCGGCGCCAAGTGCGTCCCTGACGTCAGCACCAGCTGATCGAGCGACGCTCGGTCTGGCCCAGTGAGGAGTGTGTTGGCGTTGAGGGAAGGCAGCGAGAACTCGTGTTGTAAACAAAAACATGTTTCACTACCTGTGCATGCTGCTGGTCGCCATTGCCGGTGAGTGAAAGTCTTCGGATAACAGCCTTTAGTATCATTTGATAACGTAGTAATGAGGATGTAAGTTTTAACAAATTTAGAATGCATTAGTTCATAGGAGTATTTGTAATATTTTTCTGCGTCTACGAAAATTTGATTTTATGGTTTTGATAAATTTGAAAAGAAAATAGAACTTGTTTAACTTAATACAAATTTGCCCCTATTTGATACTTTCCTGCACAGGGAGCGTATACAACTCAATGGATTAATTTGGAGGGAAATGTGAAAATTGAATATCACTAGAGCCCGGATTTTTATGCAGTGACAGGTTAGATTGCAAACTAATTTGGTTAGCAGGGAGTGTCGGCCACCTGCTCTTCGATAATGCAGCAAGAGTAACATAAACCATAGGGGTTCTGATGGACCATACCCCTGATATTTATGCATGCCCCATAGCATAATCGTTCTGAATGAAGGCTATACTTGCTACTCGCTTCAGTAAATTTTTATTCTAACCTATTAATGCATAAAAATCCGGGCTCTAAATATCACGTTCCTTTAATTTTATCCTATTGCCACTGCCATTTTTATTATTAATAATTATTTCCACTTAATAGAATAGTTATGTTTTCTTAAAGCCTTCGTGGCTTAGACGGCAGCGCGCCGGCCTCTAACTACTTGGTTCCGTGGCTCAAATCGCGGTCGCTCCATGTGAGTCTTGTATTGGACAAAGCGGGGGCGGGACAGGTTATTCTCCAGGTACTCCGATTTTCTCTGTCGTATTTCATTCCAGAAATACTCTTCAGTATCATTTCATCTCATATATCAGTCATTAATCGTTGCCCATGACGAGTGCGACAGGCTTTGGCAGCCGGGATAATTCCTAACCTCGCGGTAATGGGGGCTTAATTAACTTCATTCCTGACCGGCTCGAATGACTGGAAACAGCCTCCGGATTGTAATTTGTTTATAGTTACGTATTTGTGACTAATACTGCAAATGGTATCTATTTTATTTTATTTTGCTTTTGTTTATTCAAACCTATTTAATTATTTAGTTAACATTTATTTTATTATAATGTATTTCTAGCGAACATTTCCTCTCTGAAATCATCAGCAGTTAGCTTTCCAATCTTAATGTGTATTGCCGGGCTGAGTGGCTCAGACGGTTAAGGCGCTGGCCTTCTAACCCCAGCTTGGCAGGTTCGATCCTGGCTCAGTCCGGTGGTATTTGAAGGTGCTCAAATACGACAGCCCCGTGTCGGTAGATTTACTGGCACGTAAAAGAACTCCTGCGGGACCAAATTCCGGCACCTCGGCGTCTCCGAATACCTTAAAAAGTAGTTAGTGGGACGTAAAACTAATAACATTATTATTATTAATATGCATTCGCCTGTCATATTCTTGGTCAAATTTAATCGAAGCATCTTGAAGAAATGCAAGTAGGGCCTAGCTGTCTCACTATGTATGTACGAAGGTTCCCTTTTATCTACCTCATTCATGTTGTAATCGTTTATTATTTCCTCGAGGATAAATTGGTGTGCCACCAACTACTTTTATGGACGCCGAGGTGCCAGATTTTTGTCCTGTAGGAATATTTTTACGTGCGAGTAAGTCCACCGCAAAAGGCTGTCGTATTTGAGCCTCATAAAATACCAAAGAATTGAGGTTTTATCATACCCTAGAACTTATCCGTTAAGGTCAGTGTTTTACCGTCTGAGTCACTCAACTCAGCGTTTCACTATGGCAATAATAATTATAATAATAATAATAATAATAATAATAATAATAATAATAATAATACTTTCTAAACATCCTTTCAATGAGTTTTAGGTTAAGGAATTGCAGAGTGTAGAAATTATGTTCCGCAGGAATTCTGTAATTTTCTGGAAGTAAACGACCTGGAGTTCAGGAATTTAAATTCACTCAAATGCCATTGAAGTTAACAAGATTCAAACTCGCTATCTTGGAAACGGAAGGTTAGCAAATAATTGACTGAGCCACTGATTATCATTATTATTATTATTATTATTATTATTATTATTATTATTATTATTATTATTGAGCGAGTTGACCGTGCGCTTAGGGTCACGTAGCTGTGAATGGTATTCTGGAGATAGTGAGTTCGAACATTGTAGATGGTTTTCCGTGGTTTTCCATTTTCACACAAGCAAATGTTGGTACTTTATATGAGTTAAGGCCACGGTCGCTTCCTTCCTGCCCTTCGCCCTTTCCTATCCCATCGTCGCCATAAGTCCTATCTGTGACTGTACGACGTAAAGCAGAATTGTAATATGTTATTATTATTATTATTATTATTATTATTATTATTAAAGAGGTATGTACTACATATTGTACGTTAGGTTGCCAAGGACAGGTCGTAAAGTCTTGTTTAGTTACACTGAAGGTCGTGGGCTCGAATCCTGTCAAGAAATTGCCGAGTTAAGTAATAAGAGCTGTGTACCTGGGAAGACACTAGGATCCTCTATCAGAACAGAGTGTTGGTTTTGAATTTACTTCAAAGCGATACTTTCTATTCCTTCAAAAATCGCCTACGGGAAAGAGATTATTTTCCTTTGCAAGTACCATATGTTCCTTTAGATTATGTTCTAGAATAACATAATGGAATTATACACATGCGCTATTTTGTTGTTAGTGTATTGAACTTTTAGGTTTAAACATCTTGTCCTTTTAGTGTCATTGTTGAACAAACACAGTATATTCTTCCCTGAACATGACGTAATTGTTTAATGATGGCAAATCATTTCCTTCTTCTTCTTCTCCTTCCATATTTTCTGGGTTCGGCACATCGTATAGATATTTGCTCAGTTTTATGGCCGGATACCTTTCCTGTCCCTACACTTTTGCATGTTTCTGTGGTGGTTAGTAGTGGGGTGTGTTATGTGGATATGAAGACGAGAGTGTTGGGACAAACTACCGGTCCCCGAGCGAGATGAATTAATCAATCGAGTTTAAAATCTCCGACCACCGAGCGAGTTGGCCGTGCGCTTTCATTCGGGATATAGTTGGTTCGAACCCCACTGTCGGCAGCCCTGAAAATGAATTTCCGTGGTCTCCTGCTTTCATACCAGAACAATGCTTAGGCTGTACCGTAATTAAGGCTAAGGCTACTTCCTTCCCACTCCTAGCCCTTTCCTATCCCAGTGTCAGCATAAGATCTATGTGTGTCGGTAAAGAATGTAAAGAATGAAATCTGCGATCCGACTAGGAATCGAACCCGGGACGCACGGAACCGAAAGGATTAATGCTGACCATTCAGCCAAGGATTTGGATTATTATTATTATTATTATTATTATTATTATTATTATTATTATTATTATTATTATTATTATTATTATTATTATTATTATTATTATTAGCCTATTACCGCGAAATCTCGACTGTTTGCCTTCTTGCGGGCCCACCAGGTTTCCATCCTTTCGGAGTGTAATTTCTTCCATGCATCAGTCGAGTTGGAACATCTTCTTGGTGAACCTATCTATGTTTGTATTGGAGTGGTGCTCAGAGGTGAACGTCTGTTTCTGTGATTCACACTTTGAAAGATCCTTATTGATCACCACCAACCAAGCAGGATTCGTTTTGAGACTTCTGAAGTAGGATGAAAATGAAGTGGCGTATGGTTTTAAGTGCCGGGAGTGTCCGAGGACAAGTTCGGCTCGCCAAATGTAGATTTTTATTTGACTCCCGTAGGCGACCTGCGAGTCATGATGAGGATTTAATGATGATGAAGACGTCACATACACCCAGCCCCCGTGCCAGCGAAATTAACCAATTATGGTTAAAATTCCCGAACCTGCCGGGAATCGAACCCGGGACCCCTGTTACCAAAGGCGAGCGCGCTAACCATTTAGCCATGGAGCCAAACCTGATGTAGGATAACAAATATTACAGATTTTTTTTTCAGTTACAATTTCCCTAGTTATATCTTTGCAACCATTCTTAACTACATTCATGCAATTTATTGGCATTTATAATATACGTGCACTCTCAACGTTTCTACTTCATCAATTTGAGTCCCATAAACCACTATCAATGTCATTTTCCCATACTACTGCTGTAGTTAAAATACACATTTGAATAATAAACACCTTGATTTCTCTGTTGAACAAAATATGTCTTCAGATATCAAGCTCTTTAAACTAGTAAATTTAAAATATGTCTACTTGTGATACCTGAACCAGTGATATATTTATAATTAACTGGTGGTAAGACAAGAAAGTAAGCAACTTTATCCTAAATGCTTTGAATTATCCTAACACTCTGCTGGCATTGAAGAAGAGTACCATTTCTAACATGGCAGAATATTGACCTAAAACCTAGTTCATTCTCTTCTGATTTCATCTCGAAGCTAAGTGAACCTAGGCACAATTATCGTACATGGATTTAAGTTCTCCATGGCAGATCCAGGATTCATGCTCTGATCAATCTGACGGAAAATAAATGTTAAAATTTTTAGATTATCAGTGATATATTCTTAATTTTGAAGTCGATATATGTAATGGACATCATTCTCGTGTAATTTCTGAACAGTTAATTATTGTTTTACCGAGCGACCTTGCTACGTGTACCGTAATTACCGCCACGCCTACTTCCTTCTCAAAACTATCCCTAACCTAATCCATTGTCTCCATGAGACCTGTCTGTGTCGGTGCGACGTAAAACACACAGTGAAATAAAAAGTATGTATCCTCTGTAGAATTATACAAATAATTGCAAAATGTCAACTATAAGCAAATACACGGTTTAGCGTGGATTTTAATTCCTTTAACCTAACTCTAAAATCTCTAGAAAACACGAATTATAACACACAACACATTATTAACATACTTGTAAAAAATGTACACTCTTAAACAAAGAATGATATTTTTCATTCTACAAGAACAAATCATTCTAAATCACTGTTCAATGATTGTGAATTCGTGTCCTTTTTAACAAGTGAGTCTTAGTAATTTTGAGATTTTTTTCTATACTTACCTAAGCTTCTAATAGTCCGTTACCTCGAGCGATTACTGTGTTCACCATGAGCGGAGCAGGAGAAGTGACTTCAGTCTAAGCGTAGTCACTGGAGAGCACGAACGATCAGCAGCTTCGATCTGAGGATGTTCTTGTGGAGCGAAACAGGTCATACGTTACTTAAAATGTGTATTGGATTGCAAGCATGTTATAGTGTTTTTTGTGTGTTATAACTAGTTAATGCAACAGACTGAACAGCTGAGAAGTTTGATTAGTTGTGTCGCCATCGAAAGTCATGAATTCCTTCTTAGCACATTTTTAATTCTTGGATTACTTCGATCTACTATAAAAGACATACTTATAAATTTAAAATTAGCAACAGTTTAGAAGCTTTTGACCCGGTAGATAATTATTTATTTTCATTATTTATTGTTCGTTGTGAGGGTAATGAATATCATTCTAATTGAAAGTGCAGCTAACAAGCAAATCCACTCAGCCCTTTACAGTTCAATGATTCCAATTGGAATCATTCTTCCATTTTCCTTACTTTTCGCTCACATTTTATGGTCTTTTTCTCGGAAAATTTATTCATACCCATTTGAAAGATATTTTCAAGAATTGTATTATTCATGTACTAAATGATTTTGGGCTGGGCTGGAGAGGGTTAACATTATTTGGGGGAGGGGGAATACTAGTAGACTTCGGATCTTTTGAATTACGAGGGTATGGGCTACATTAGGTAGGAAAGGGTAGAGAAATTGACCAAAGCAGATCAGTTGGGGAAGATCTAGGAGGCTATAAAATGTACGTGAATAAAGCTCTATAACTCCAAACCACAGTCAGTCCCGAGTTCTAATTCGTTGTGGGCGCAGTCAGTATACAGGAAACTGAAGACTGTATATCATTCGTACAGTTGATGAGTGCTTGTTCATCTTCTGTTGAGTCATTGGAGTTTTCTTGGACAGTAATCTGATATAGAATGATAAACTTATTTACAAAAGATAAAATTTTAGAGGAGAGATGAAGAAATCTCAAAGTCTACAATTTCAACTCAAAATTCATTTTTCCACTTTCAATGTATTCATGCAGAATAAATGCAGTACCATACAATTATTTCCGTTAAACGTTTGCAGTTTAAGAAGTACTCAAGAAAACAGCTAGGATTTTGTGCTTTTTGGAATTGATCTCTAAATATTTTCCTTTGAAAGTCATACATTTCTTTGCAGTCATAAGCAACCTGACTGTATTTAAATATACAAGGGAAAAAACATTCAAACATTAAAACACCGGAAGATCTCTTACCTTGGCCACATCCTTAGAAATGATCGCTACCTCGTCTTACAGCGGACTGTACAAAGCAAAATACAGAGTCAAAGAGGTATCGGGAGGAAGCGAACATCATGGCTTGGAAACATAAAAAAATGGACTGCAATTCACAGTGTTGAAAGACTTTTACACCTAGCAAGAGATCGTACTGCATTGGCCACAGTGAACGCCAACGTCAGGCGATCTGAATATGGTACTGTAAAGATGATGAAGAAGACGTATTTTTTCCATACGTGTGACTTCCAGACTGCTGGTAGTATTCGCATCGACGGACAAGACCTAGTTAAAGCCAACAAATTTGAATGCATTGGATCACTTATCACCTCAGACGGAAAGACATTACCAGACACCCGAGCACGAGTACGTGCTACATGGCTGAAGTGGCGTCAGCTCAATGGTGTGCTATGCGACGAGAAAATTCCCACCCGCCTGAAAGGAAAAGTCTAAAAATCCATGGTCCGACCAGTTGCACTCTGTGGGTCGGAATGTTGGCCTACAGCTAAGAAACATGAGCAGGTTCTACATGGTATGGTGATGAAAAATGTTACGTTGATCACTGGGTCTTACAAGACTTGACCATATCAGAAATGAAGATACCCGAAGACGAATGGGAGTGGCACCTGTCCCAGAGGAGATGCGAAAAGCACGACTTAGATGGTATGGTCATGTCGTCCGAATCCCTCTTGATTCAGTTATATATACAGCCCTCCAATTTGATCCTGGAGGATCCCGAACCCGCGGTCGTCCTAAGAAGTGATGTCTCGACTGCATCAAGGAAGACATTCGCTCTCTGGGCATCACTGAAGCTAACGCCCTTGATCGCAGGAAGTGGAGGATGGCATGTTTAAAAGCGGACCCTATACCACTGCGAGACTAAACGCTTGGAAGAAAAGACGTATGTCTTCTATCAACATCTCAATTATGATATATTTTTTTGGATTTGATAATTTTCCGAAATAAACTTTTCATAATATGTCATACAACATAACATTTATCATCGTCTCTAATGTGCTACCTCATGTATGTGCTGTGGTAAATATATGCACAAAAGAAGATATTTGTGTCGGATTACAACTGTTTTCAAACACGCTTTTCCAAAATAATCCATTGTTCCTGAACAGTATTACAATTAGTTTGTTGTATGCAAACTAAGCGCGGATAAAATAATATTACATAATCTTCCGTATATGGTTGAGTATCTGAGCAACATCGCTGCAGTAAAAACTTCACTCAGGGTTCGGCTAGAATCAGACCCACACTAAGGCATTTTATTTTGACATAAATATTACGTCCCTTCCAAGATGCCAGTGAATACTTTGCCTGGTATACCTCGATAGTTGTTGCAATCCTTCCTGTTCCCTTGCTTATAGATAGGTGCAATTACTGCTTTTGTCCAACCTGAAGGTACCTTACCAATACCCCATGCTAATCTTAATAATCTATGAAGCCATTTCATCTCTGCCTCCCCACTATATTTCACCATTTCAGATCTAATTTTATCTATTCCTGCTGCTTTATGACAATGGAATTATTTTCCATCCTTTCCAATTCCTCAAGCGTAATTTCACCAACATCATTTTCCTCCTCCCCATGAGCTTGGTTGTTCGCAACACCACCAGGAATACTTCCTTTTACGTTGAGAAGATTTTCAAAATATTCCCTCCACTTTTCCAGTGATTCCGTGGGATCTCGCTCCTTTCCTGAGATTCTTTATTACTGCTGCTTGACCTAGCCTTTGCAGGTTATTACCGAAATCTTCCCACAACTTCATTTTGGATTCAACAGCTATTTGTCTTGCTCTGTTTCTTTCATCTACGTATAATGTACTGTCTGCATCGGCCCTTGTTTGGAGCCTTTTCTGATAATCCTTCTTTTTTACGTTTACAAGCTGCTCTCACTTCATCATTGCACCAAGATGTTCGCTTTTTCTCTTCTTTACACACAGTCATTCCTAGGCATTCCCTTGCTGTTTCTACTACAGCATCCCTGTATGCCACCCATTCTTTATCTGTATCCTGAACCTTATGCCTTTGCTGGCAGGACCTAGTGTTTACAGTCCACTATGTCTTCTGGTATGCGCTAGAGCAATTTTGTTACTTTCATTGATCTTTTAAAGTCTTATCCTTGGCTTTGACAATATGAATGAGATATGAGCTATGCTAGTAATGCCATTTCTTATGCAGCCAGTCCCTGCTATGAATGGTGTGAAAATGTTGCTCATAGGGTCGGTTGGTGCATGCATCTCTCACTCCTCATTTCCCTACTACACCTCTTCAGTGATGCCTAGGGCCATCTATGACAGCTGATGGCGGAGCTGTTGAGGATTCAACCAGCCTTAGGGCTGAGGACCGAACATTCACATACATGACCTAAGGCTGCGGGTCATCTGAACATTTGCGTAACGGAAATTAGCGTGACGGAAGTGTAACCCTAGCAGCCGTACAAGATGTGATGTAAGGTACGGATGGATGAACAGGCATTGTTACCTAGCAACCGTGCAGGCTGTGTCTTATAGCTGGTTGCCATCCATCTGAAATTAGCAGCCATTGATGACCATGACCGAGAGACATATTTATGAACATCTGAATTGTGCAAAGGGAAAATTGGATTCTTTTTTACTGTTCTTTTTCTTATTATTCTCCATCTTTATCTTCTATTGCCATCACCACAAAGAAGATGGGCGGCTGTCGAGGAGTGCTTTTCATTATTTCATATTTCCCGTATAGAGAATGTCGAACCACTGAGATTCAGTGCCCAAGATATTCTCGACCACCCACGTCCAAGTTCGCTTTCTATGTTGAAGTCTACAACCACTTCTATCAGACTTTATGTTCATTTCGGAAAATGTCAAAGAAATATTCTGATGTCTTGCCTTTTGCGAAAGTTGTAACTTCCCATGATTTCCTGGCACGACAGCGTACCTCATCATACATCCACACTTCAAAGGCCTGCAGTATGTTCATTCTTTACAGCTAACTTACGATTGCGTGACCCTGCTTTAGTTGTCCAATTTAATTCTCAACATCAACAGGTAAGACACTGGGGCGATACAGTGCCATCTTCACCCTTGGTTGCAATGATCGTTCTAACCATAAACAATGTTGTATCGGGTAGAGGAACAGATCTGATTGTCGAATGACTCACGAAGTCTACACCAGGCATTGTGACACATGAAATCAAAATGATTCTATATTCAGGACACTGCCTGACAGTATATTGACGAGTCACACATCAGCATGTTGAAGTTATATCTGTTTGACAGTTATACTCCTGTTTGTGCGATATACGTCCATTGGGAATAAAATCATAATCACAAGGCAAAAGATCCACAGATCATGAGAGGTACATGTCACCTTTGGTGCAATGAATGTAACCTGTTTGAATTTACCCTACGGACCGTATAATCAACATTCAGAATGATCTGTTAATAAACCTGGCAAGTTCTTGTAGGTTTGCTGATGTGTCACAAAATTATTCCCATCCCTACCGCCGTTGTGGCGTGCAAAAATAGGCATTCTTATCCGAGTAAATCGGTACAGTGGTCCTTGATTTTTCAATTCGGCGAAGTTTCAGGTAAGTTACACTGGACCTGGTTCATGCTCCATCAGTGACAATGGTCTTTGGAACTTCAGTGCACGTAGCATCCACTTTTCAGTACTGTAGATCAACGCGAAAATGAAATGCATGTTTTTCAGGTCAGTGCATATGTGAGGCTGTGCATGGGGCAATTAAAGCACGGAAAAAACGATACAAAGAAAACACAAAATTTCCTGAATGATGCATATCGAAACATGATACTCCCCAGTATCGGAATGCTATTACCCATCTCGTAAAAGCTAAGTACAGGATATCAAAATAATTTAAAGTTTTCACAAGCTATTAATGACTGATATTTTGAACATATGCACTATCTTCCATGTGTCTAACGTACATGCCACACTAATGTTACAAACGTACTAACCGTATGCTCTCAAACGGTAGACATGTGATGATCATTGTTTAAAGAAGCCTAACAGCTAGGTCGTCGGCCCCTAATAGTGCGAGGGGCAAAAAAATCAAACGATGATTAAAAATTTCAGAATATATGCACTGACTACAATATAAAACAAATTATGATAAAAAATTACCATGCATCCAAAACAATTGTAACGTTTGATATCAATAGCAATAAATAACAATAAAATATCATAAATAAAAATATATAAATAACTGAATAACTGAAATTAATTATAAACTTTGTACCGGGCGGTACACCTCTACTCTGTTTATTTAAAAGTTGCGCCAGTTGGAACTCCTCTTCTGGAGGAAGGTTGAACTTTATCTATTCTATTAATTCTCTACTTTCTCAGAAGATGTCACCACGTGGAAAATTTTGAGTTTTTGAACTGTGTCACTTTTGATGTGTTTTTGTTTCGCTTGAAGTAAGAAGTGTGAACTTTCTCTTCTAGAGGACACTACTGAAGAATTACAATAGTGCATCCTAGTGCGGAGTTAAAGAACTATTTTGTTGGAGAAATTTTTATTTCAAGAATTTGTTCTTTGTTAAATTTCCTTCTGTCATTGTTTAAGTTGGCTGTATACCCCTCTTTTTCCCCTTAGTTTGGATCTAGCCAATCCCGAATTTCTTTAATTAATTTTCCGCCAATAATGTGTTTCTTTTTCCTCTATGTAGGGGTTTCTTTTCCCGAACCAATAAAAACTTTGAGGGAGGGTGTTTTATTTCCCCTAACGCCTAGAATCTTCCGCGAGAGGATATAAACTGCTGATTTTGGGGTCACCGGGCCACTTCTGTTCCATCTTTCAGTGTATTAAGTACATAGCAGGAGGCGGGAAGCGCCTCTTTCTTCTTCAGCCGTTCAACACCAGGTAATGGCCTATTAATAACTTCTTTTCTTGCTAGGTCGGCAGTTTAACACTCGCGGCGGGTTCGAAGCATTTCCATCATGTAACCTTTTCCTAAAATGTAATTACTCTTTTCATCTTTTCTTGTAAAGCTACATATTGGGATAGAGAGTGCTAACCCTCTCGAGCTCCCACTCACATTTGTTTTGAGGTGAACTTATTTTCTCAAACTATTCTTCGTTTATGTAATGTAAAGTGTTCTTCTCTAAGTCACCTCTGTAGTATGGGATTAGCCCTTGCGTTAGCGGCCCAGAGCCAGATTAGGTTTTAAAAAAAAAAAACCAAGTGTATTAGGAGTGCAAGATCGCCTCCTCTCAAATTGTTATTTTAGAGGTCATGTAATCAACCTTCTTTTCATGTAATAGACCTCTGTAGGTTGGGTATTTTACCCCTGTGAATACGTCCTTAAAGGACAGCTTGAAGGTAGAGTTTGGTTTGGCCTTTGAGAGGCTTAAATTTTAAAAGCGGATCGCTCTTTTGAAAATGGAGTGTCATATGCCTCGTGGAGGCTTTTCTGTGTAATTCGGAGCCAGGGGCTCCTAGGGATGAATGGGGTTTTCTGCCCCTCTGTTAAAACTTGTGTTTGTGGTAAAACTGAGCTGATCGCAGAAGTCAGGGCGTGAAGCCCAAAACCTGTAAATATTGTATCTCCCCTTGTTTTGCTACATTGTACCTGCCATGTCTGTTATTGCTTTGTTTTTGGAAAAGAAAATATAACCTAGTTAAATTTTAAATTACTTTTACATTAACTTTGATTCCGTAGTTTGAAACCCATTCACGCCCGCACCTTCTTACGCCTCTACCTACCGCTAAAACACGGTAACAAGTGGTAGCAGAGCGTGGTTGAATGGGTCTCAATTTAGCCCCTTTTGACGGCTAAATATTGCTTTGATTCGAACTCTAACAATTTTCTCAGTTGCTGGAATTTTTTGAGTTTTTCAAAATTGTTCTGTCATCATGCCCGGCCCTCGCGATGTTCTCCTTCTTAACTACTTGCGCAAAGAGGAGTTGATATATGAGTTAACTATCAGAAACGTTCAATCTGGAGGCACGGTTGCAATAGACACTAACAAGCTTAGAGAGTCCCTTGATTTGCCCATTTCCATCCCCAATTTGGGAGAGAAAGAAATTGATGACTCTCTTTCCACGATTGTCGAGAATATTACTGGGCTTGCATCGGTAGTCAGCTTTTTTGATGAAAACGATCCATCTCCTAATCAAATTAAGCGTGTGCAAGGCAGGCTGTATCACTTTGCAAATAGAGTTAATGATCTGTTGTCTCTAAAGGTGAATGACGTTCAGAGGAAGCAAGCTAATACGCTCCTTGAAACTATTTCTGAATTGTCTAATAAGGTCACTCAATTGCTAACCGGCGAAGCTCCTCCCAAAACTGATCAACCCGCCACGGTGAATGTAGGTAACGAGGAAGAGCCTCCTCAGGGAGAAGTCAATAGGATAACCGTTGCTGCTCAAACTATCTCTGCCCCATCGAACAACGAATCTGAACGCCGTGCGTCATTGAGTAACATCCGCTCTGAATTAACTTCTTTGCCATTGAAACCTTTAACGACTATGTCACCTGGGTTCAGCAGCTTGCCTCATCCATTGGCAATGTTGCTTAGAGGTATCTCTAAGTTTTCCGTCAACACCACCAGTGACGTAATTTCATTTTTAAGATTTCTAGTGGAATTTCAGGATCATGCCCTTGTGTTTTCTCTTTCCCCATGTCAAATTTTGCAAATTATCTATCCTTATGCTATTGGTGTTCTATCTGACAAAATAGTTAGAGCCATCGCTGAGCAATCTTCTATTGAGGATTTCCATGCCCATTTGCTAGCTAACTTCATCCCGGCTAGGGCCAGGTCCTCCCTTATTCAGAAATACTATTATCGGGTACAGCGCTTGGATGAAAACCTGGCAGACTTCATCCAAGATATTAAGTTTTATACTAGGGTGTTTGCTCTTCACTTCCCTGAGGATCAAATTGTACAAGCTATTGTGGAAGGTATTTCACCATCCTATAGGTCATATTTGTGTTTTGCGGCGTGCCCGCAAACGTTCTCGGAACTTGAAGCATTGGCAGTCTCAGCGGAAGGAGTTAGATACGCCGATTCTTTGCGTGTCGCGAAAGAACCCCCGCCTTCCTTTAGTAACACTCGGCCTCCACCTCGCCGACCAGTCAATCCCCGTAAATGTTATGCTTGCGGGTCGCCTGACCATCTGCGGAATAAGTGTCCTCTGATCAAGTCAAGTGGGACAAGGAATGGAGCAGGGTCATCACAAGGCTGTTTTAAGTGTGGGGCCTTCTCACATATCGCCAAGAATTGCCCAAACTCAAATAGCACCCCCTCCTGCTCAACTTCTGGTGCAAATTCCAGCTATGCCAATAATAAAAAGTGACTAGTGGCGTCGGCTGAGCCGACTAATCCATCTTCCCGAGACTCAGCCCCTAGTAAACAGGTTGTAAATGCAGAGAACGACCAGCCTTCAAATTCATCTTTTGAATGCCCTAAAGAGTGTCTTAGGATTGCGGCGGATACCCCCGCACCTGTTCCTTTTCTTAAGATTGAGTTAAATAACGAGCCTATAACAGCTCTCTTAGATTCAGGCAGTGTTTGTTCCATTATTTCGGCTGATTGGTATTCTAAATTGAAATCTGTTTGTAAACTCCCTGACTATGACTCATATCCTGTTAAATATGTTTCGGCTAATTCATCTCCATTAGAAATTCTAGGTTCCTTACATGTCAAAATTCGGGTTTTTAAATTTACATGGAAGATCAAATTGTTTGTGGCCAAGCGTTTGTCTTGCCCCATCATATTGGGAGCGGACTTCATTTCTCACACTGGTCTTGTGCTCGATCTCCAGAGTAGGTCGTGCACATTCAAATTTGCGTCCAATTGTAGAATTCCCTTGTTAAAGTGTAATTCTGTATCATGTTCATCTATTTCGCCAACCCAGGATGAGATGTTGTTAGACCTTAGACATCTACCTGAGGAGCAGGCTGATAGTATTCGGAAACTGTGTCAGTCGTTTCCCGAGGTGTTCTCTGATACTCTTGGTGTTACTGACCTTATTGAATACAAAATTGAGGTCACGGATTCAATTCCTGTCCGTTTTCCACCGTATAGGCTATCTCCACCTAAAATGAAGGCTCTGAAAGAAATCATCGATCAGATGTTGAAGGATGGTATTATTAGGCCCTCTAATTCAGCGTATTCTTCGCCTATTTTTCTAGTCCCGAAACCCCAAGGAGGCTTCAGGCCTGTCATTGATTACAGGGCTCTCAATCGGAAGGTGGTGTTGCAATCTGTGCCCCTTCCCGACCTTCATTCTTGCTTTTCATGGTTTCGAAAGGCCAAGTTCTTCACTATCTTGGACTTGAATCAGGCCTATAATCAAATTCCCCTTGCCGAGGAGTCTAAACATCTTACAGCGTTTGCCACGGACTGGAATTTATACGAATACAACCGCGTGCCTTTCGGGCTCCCCACGGGGGCAGCTGTGCTCACTAGGCTACTAGATAGGGTCTTCTCCGACATCAAATTTGAGTACTTATATCACTACTTGGATGATGTCGTCGTATTTTCCGAGACTTTTGAAGAACATCTAGATCATCTGCGAGAAGTTCTCAATCGCCTTCGTAAGGCTGGGTTAACTGTCAAGTTGTCCAAGGTTGCCTTTGCTAAGCCCTCTATGTCATTCCTAGGGCATATTGTGTCTCCCGATGGGGTAGCTGTCGATCATTCTAGAACACAGGCCATCCGTGATTTTAAACCTCCTAAGGACATCAAAGGTATCGCTAGATTCATTGGTATGGTGAATTTCTTCAGGAAGTTTATTCCTAACTTCGCTAATAGAGCGGCGCCCTTAAACCTTCTTCGTAGGAAAGGCATCAAATTCGAGTGGGGACCTTCTCAACAAGCCGCTTTCGAAGATCTTAAATTAGCTCTCTGTAATGCCCCTGTACTTGCTATGCCTGATTTCTCGAAGAAATTCATCGTCCAAACGGACGCGTCGTCGTCAGCTGTAGCTGCAGTCCTTCTTCAAGAGACTGAACTAGGGAGGCGTCCCATCGCCTATGCATCTAGGACTCTATCGGCTCAAGAAGCCAAGTATTCCATCTATGAGCTCGAAGGGTTGGCAGTCTTATTCGCCTTAGAAAAGTTCCGTCTCTATCTGGAACATGTCAAATTCGGCCTGGAGACAGATAATCAAGCCTTAAGCTGGGTCTTAGGTAGGCCGCGTCGTACTGGTCGTATAGCCCGTTGGGCCATCCGTATTTCTGCCTTCCAATTTGATGTACGACATATCCGAGGTACCGAAAATGTTGTTGCTGATGGACTCAGCCGTATGTTTCACAACGACGTCGAAACCCACGAACCGGTCGACAGTTCATCACCTTCCGAGTCCATACTATCCGAGGTTAATGCCATCCTAACAGATGCTCCCATGCTTTTTAGGGATATTGAGAAATACCAACGTGAAGATCCGACGCTGGCTCCTATAATGGAAACCCTTTCTTCTGGGGAACATGCTGTCCCTTATGTTCTGAGGAATGGTGTTCTATGTTGCCCTTCGAGGCATGATAAGTTGATGAAAGTTGTTGTTCCAGCGGTTCTTGTACCTATGATCTTCAAATACTATCATGAGACCCCATTGGGGGGGCATCTGGGTATCTTTAAAACTCGTGAAAAGATTCGTGAAATGTTCATCTGGAAAGGTATGGATGGTGAAATCCGTGAACTTGTAAAAGCTTGTAAATCTTGTTTGCTCAGTAAACCCACCATGTCCACTAAAGTAGGCCTTTTGTCTTCTCATCAAGCGTCGCGCCCCATGGAACGCCTGTATATTGATTATGTGGGACCCTTCCCCCAGTCAAAGGGCAATGCCAACAAGTTCATCCTTGTGTGTGTAGATGGTTTTACAAGATTTTCCTGGTTATTTCCGACTAAGCTGGCTACCGCTCAGTCAACCATTACTTGCTTAAATTCTATTTTTGCTTCTTTTGGTCCGTGTCAATATATTGTATCTGATAATGCTAAGGCTTTTACATCTAATTTATTTCGTAAATTCTGTTTTGACTTGTCCATCTCTCATGTAACTACATCTGCTTATTATCCTCAACCATCTCTGGCTGAACGGGTTAACCGTAATCTCAGGTCCGCACTCATTGCCTATCATCATGAAGATCCTTCCAGGTGGGACACGTCCCTGCATTGGATAGCTTTTGCTTTGAATTCGGCGGTTCATGAATCTCACAAGTTTACTCCAGCTTCCTTGATGTTCAAGTTTGTTCCCAACTCGCCGCTCTCTAACCTCTGGTCTTTGAATGACATTCTACCCGAGACAATAGATCCGGATAACATTAAAGATCTTTGGAAGAAGGCTAAAGCCAATCTTAAAGTGTCTCATGAAAAGGTTAGGGAAAGGTATGATCGTGGACGGAGACCCACCCCTTTGAAGGTAGGTGACCAGGTTATGGTCAAAAATTTTGTTCCCGCGGGCAAGCTTGCCCCCAGATTTCATGGGCCTTGTATCATTCTCGATTTTCTTACGCCGGTTACCTTATTGCTAAGTAATCCAGCCACCGAGAGGATATTTAGAGTTCACCTGTCCCAGGTGAAACCGGTGTAATTTCTGTGCTAACTTGCTTCATATTATTTTGAAAGGATATGAAGGTTATATTTTTTTTTTTGAGTTTCACTTTTAAGGCATTCTGCCCCTTCTGTAATATTTTGGTTTTAGATGTAAGCCTTTTGTAAAACCCACCCCGATCCGTTAAACTGCCATCCTGTTCTTGCCACGGCCATTACCACGCTCCCGTCTCCTGCTTCACCTTACACTGTGGCTTCATAATAGTAAATGCCATGGATATCTACACGCCGCTGGCCCCTCAACCTCTCCACAAGCCTGTACCCTCAAAGAAGATGATAGTCCAACACAATTCTGCCGCCTAGCTTTAATGTTTCAGCGCCCCCGCAGCCGCGCAGCGCCGTGCAGCGACTGGGGAGGGGGATGGGCCCCCTCCTCTCCAGCGAGGACGACATGTGCACGGCGAGCCGGAGCTCTCCCCCCGGCCAAGGCTGATGTGCGGCGCACGACCTGCTACATGCCCGCAGCCTGTATCTGTTCACCGCGGGCGCGGCGTACTTCAACACCTCTGCTCCCCTCATAGTGCGGGCGAGCGGTATCTCAGGGTACTTAAGGGGTCCGAGCGGCCTCCTTTTGGACGCAAGCTGCAACGGCCGGTCCGGCCATCCAACTTCATCAACATCAACTACATGGACAGTTACTATAAGAGATAACTACATTTGGGAATTTAACAACAATATTTGGTGGACATTGCAAAACTTTTCTTCACTTTTAAGCATTAAAGGTTTATCTTCAGAAATTCAACTACTACAAACAGAAAGACTTTACTGCACCTGCAACAACAAAATTTTGAAATTGAAACCAACCAAATTACTAAAATCTTATAAATGCTTCCGCAATTAATCTTAATATCAACATCATTACTTGGACTTTGTTTCAAACTGATTTCATGTGTCACCCCTGGAGGAACTTTTGCGGGGGGAGGTCTGTACCGGGCGGTACACCTCTACTCTGTTTATTTAAAAGTTGCGCCAGTTGAAACTCCTCTTCTGGAGGAAGGTTGAACTTAATCTATTCTATTAATTCTCTACTTTCTCAGAAGATGTCACCACGTGGAAAATTTTGAGTTTTAGAACTGTGTCACTTTTGATGTGTTTTTGTTTCGCTTGAAGTAAGAAGTGTGAACTTTCTCTTCTAGAGGACACTACTGAAGAATTACAATAGTGCAACCTAGTGCGGAGTTAAAGAACTATTTTGTTGGAGAAATTTTTATTTCAAGAATTTGTTCTTTGTTAAATTTCCTTCTGTCATTGTTTAAGTTGGCTGTATACCCCTCTTTTTCCCCTTAGTTTGGATCTAGCCAATCCCGAATTTCTTTAATTAATTTTCCGCCAATAATGTGTTTCCTTTTCCTCTATGTAGGGGTTTCTTTTCCCGAACCAATAAAAACTTTGAGGGAGGGTGTTTTATTTCCCCTAACGCCTAGAATCTTCCGCGAGAGGATATAAACTGCTGATTTTGGGGTCACCGGGCCACTTCTGTTCCATCTTTCAGTGTATTAAGTACATAGCAGGAGGCGGGAAGCGCCTCTTTCTTCTTCAGCCGTTCAACACCAGGTAATGGCCTATTAATAACTTCTTTTCTTGCTAGGTCGGCAGTTTAACACTCGCGGCGGGTTCGAAGCATTTCCATCATGTAACCTTTTCCTAAAATGTAATTACTCTTTTCATCTTTTCTTGTAATGCTACATATTGGGATAGAGAGTGCTAACCCTCTCGAGCTCCCACTCACATTTGTTTTGAGGTGAACTTATTTTCTCAAACTATTCTTCGTTTATGTAATGTAAAGTGTTCTTCTCTAAGTCACCTCTGTAGTATGGGATTAGCCCTTGCGTTAGCGGCCCAGAGCCAGATTAGGTTTTTAAAAAAAAAAACCAAGTGTATTAGGAGTGCAAGATCGCCTCCTCTCAAATTGTTATTTTAGAGGTCATGTAATCAACCTTCTTTTCATGTAATAGACCTCTGTAGGTTGGGTATTTTACCCCTGTGAATACGTCCTTAAAGGACAGCTTGAAGGTAGAGTTTGGTTTGGCCTTTGAGAGGCTTAAATTTTAAAAGCGGATCGCTCTTTTGAAAATGGAGTGTCATATGCCTCGTGGAGGCTTTTCTGTGTAATTCGGAGCCAGGGGCTCCTAGGGATGAATGGGGTTTTCTGCCCCTCTGTTAAAACTTGTGTTTGTGGTAAAACTGAGCTGATCGCAGAAGTCAGGGCGTGAAGCCCAAAACCTGTAAATATTGTATCTCCCCTTGTTTTGCTACATTGTACCTGCCATGTCTGTTATTGCTTTGTTTTTGGAAAAGAAAATATAACCTAGTTAAATTTTAAATTACTTTTACATTAACTTTGATTCCGTAGTTTGAAACCCATTCACGCCCGCACCTTCTTACGCCTCTACCTACCGCTAAAACACGGTAACAAACTTAATAAAACACTTGAAATAAATTAAATCAATAAAAAAAATTAATCAAAATGTCCGTAGTATGGGCGACAGAGTTCACCAGAATGGATCCCTCGAATTTAGATAGAGCATGATAGTTCTTTATCTCCCAGGGCGTGTGCATAAAAGCTGCGTACTGGTACATCTGCTACAGGCCTTACCTAACCTTCTGAAAACGACTAAATAGGTAGGAACTGCACCTAGGTTCATCAATAACTCCACTGATTCTAAAATGTCCAACTATATTCTCAATAAAATCCGTGCATGAGCACCTGATCAACACACTAAAATACATTTATAATACACAAACACAATATTACTGGAAGACTCCATATTTACAACAACAACAAAGCAATCAGTGGGAAAACGGAAGCAAGAACTAAGCCACCATTTGCGGTTAGTCCATTGAACAATGTACATATATGTAGATTAAGAACCCTTTACTGTCCTTGTATCAATACGAATTGTCGATTCTCATAATCGGCACTTGAACATCACACAGATACTGTACCTCGTAATACTGTGTTCACTGACTTTAGCACTTGTTTTAAAGATATATAAATTTGAGCAACACACGCTTGTCGTTCCTGAACATAAATTACGGAAATTCTGAGATATCTTTCACCAACATATAATGCCAAACCACCACAAGTGCTACAGTACTTAGTTGTATGTCAGTCACTTTTCACAAGCATAAAAAGACTACGTTCCACAAACGTTTGAAGTCCAGTCCAGTATAGTGCAGCAGTGTCACTCCAGTACCGTACATTCAGTTTCACTCCCGTGTGTGTTAGCACTACTTCCTTCCCGTACAATGGGTGTGGTTTTTACCACTGGGATGTTGAAGTATACAAAGACCCCAGCTCTCACCCTTCCTCTCACATGATACGCCGAGATTGATCATGGCCAGCCAATCATGGTAGATCCTCTTGTCATGACCACGCCCTGGACTTCTTCTTGCTCCCAAGACAATAACAAACTCTGGGGTGTTTCACATGAGTCATAGAACTTTCCGAGTACAACAACAAGCTCATCTCATCAGACTGGGATATATACATGACTCATGCCAAGTTTCCAAGTTCAAGATAGCAATGTTTTCCCAGCCGTTGTACAAAACAAATTACTCATACCTACCGTATATGGAGACCTCCCAACTTACAAATATTAATGACAAAATATACAATTGAAATGCAGATAATAATAATAATAATAATAATAATAAATCGAATACTGACAATAATAACTCTCACTTCTACATATAGGGCGAGGGTGTGATGTATGTACTACCACACAATCAGTGTATCCAGTTCACAATGCCGCATTTTCTGAGATGATGTTTGTGTTCAAAGGGGTCCAAAATCCAGGTCACCGGCCCGTAATAATAGTATTAATCACTAGTAAAGCAGGAGCATGGTGTTCTTCCTATATCAATACTAATCACAGATAACGTAGGCTCATGGTATTCCTCGCATAGTGGTACTAATCACAGGTAATGTAGACCTATAGAATGTCACACATAATGGCACCACTCATAGGTAACGCAGACCCACAGTATTCCTCACATAAGGGTTCTACTCACAAGCAACGCAGACCCATGGAGTTCCTCACATAGTTGGACTAATCACGGGTGCTGGCTAGATCAGTGGTGTTCTTCACATAGTGGAAAATCACAGGCCAAGTATACTCACGGTGTTGCTCACATAGTGGTACTAATCAGAGGCAATGTAGACCCACGGTGTATCAAACATTATGGTACCACCCACAGGCAACAGAGACCCATGGTGTTCCCCATGTAGCGGTAATGATAACAGGTAATGACATGGTTCAAGATCCATCATCCCTTGGTCGCCTCTTAAAGTAGGCAGCGGATTCCGTGAGTGTATTGTTCATTTGCGTCCCCCACCTACAGCGGTCTGTAGATACCTTTGAGCGCCGTTGGAATATAAACACGCCAAGAAGTATCATTCGACAAAAAACAAATAAACCTTGTTTTCTTTCATTTCGCAACATTCTAACTAAGATGTTCTCACTGTCACTCGGATTGCCAGAGTGTGAGTAGCTGTACTACAGCAATAATAACAATCATCAACAATAACAATGACAGAAACCATAACCGTAACCAGCAACAGAGAGCAAGATCTGTGGATCCACAGGTCCACAGACAGTACTGATATTAAGAATTGCTAAGCCAGTAGACGAATATGGCGATTAGGTAAGAAGAATGACATGCTATGCGGATAACAGATTGCTAAAGAAGCGGAGCTGGGAAGCAGTGTTTTTCTGAGGATGAAATGTTGATTTTAACAGGACTGGTCTGAAGGTCATGAGTAAATAAGTGTGTGTAAGAATTAAGGTAGAGGAGTTTAGAATAAGTTAGTCATAGGGGGAGCGCTCACATGAGGATTGGTTTGCGCCCATGTGAGCGTCTACATTGTAGACTTTGTATATTTTTAGGAAGGGGGAGGGAGGGAATGACACAAGATGTAGGGATAGGGCGCGCCTATCCCAAATGTTGTTGACAAAGGTGAATAGATGGTGGTCGAGAGGGGAGAGAGAGAGAGAGAAAGAGAGACGGGGTGCCTGGGGTGCTGGATTCCAGCACGCGGGTGGCCTGTAATCAAACGGAATGGTGAGGATATAGCTTTGACAACTGTGTAGATGGCCGGTTGTGTCGTTCCAGGGAGGGCGGTACCTTTCTTCCTCACCACAGGGGGACGGCATGGCCGATTAGTAAGGTAGTTATAAGGGTGGCGCTCACATGCGGATAGGTTTACCGCCCATGTGAGCGTCCACATAGTAGTTTTCGTTAATGTTTATGTTTTAAGGGTGGCGCTTGCTTGTGGCTCGGTTTTCCGCCCATGTAAGCGTTTATTTTTATTATGCGTTCACGTGGTAGATTTAGTTCATAAATTTTACTTCTTCTCTTTGCAACGGGAGCATATATTTGGGCCGAAATTCTGTAATGTTCTTCAATAAATATCACAGGCAGTACTGACGCAATGATTAACCACTGCAGCCTAGACTAGGTGAAGGCGTTAATGGCATAGACAAGTGGCCATTTCCAGCGATTACGCGGAGTGGTGCTGCCCAATTAGACAGGCAGGCATGTGAAGAAGTAAGTCCAGCACATAAGAACACTAATGAAATTGTGCAGGTAGTTTTCTTACCTTGGCAGTGTTCATTCTCGACTCGATTCGAACGCCTCCTCATGCTTGCGACTGAACTTCTTTGCTATCATGGGGAAGTATGCGATATGTTGGAATCTACGGAAGTCCCTTTCTTATTGCTGCATTTAGGTACAGTTTGCACTGGTTTACTGACATATCTGTGAATTTCATCGGAATCTTCGGATTGGGCTGAAATAAGTATCACTACGACTTAGTAAAGGACACACTTATAGAATATACCAGAAAGACAGGCACTGTTATCAAGATGAACTTTGCATATAAACTAACTATGAACACTTACAACAAGATGATCTTGATCAACACAATACTCAGGTATTACCAGACAGTGATCGATCCGGAGGCTTTATATGCCGCTGAATATTATAATTTTATAACATCAGGATTGGTGAAGAAGGTGGAATTGGTCGAGAGAAAGTATCCGAGGAAGATACTGGGACCCCTAAAGAGCAGAGGATAGATCATACAGAAAGGAAACCAAGAATAATATCTCAGAATGAAGAAGATCCAAGATACCATCCTGAAGAGGAGAGAATGAACAGGGGAAGACTGACGAACCAGATAATAATAAGTTTTGAGATCAGGAAATGTATGGTGCGCTGGTACCAGGAATTGAAGAAGGGCCTGGAAGAAATGGGAATACAAGGAACGGAAATCAGCCACAACAGGAATGCTTACAAGTCGCGGCTCAAGACCATAAGGAGGTTTCAAGAAAAAGTTAGCCCCAGTGCCCAACCGCCGAGGACAGTAGAAAGGAGAAGACTGCAGAGTGAAAGGATGAAGTACTGGACGAGAATTAAAGCCTAGAAGCAGATGAAGCTGAATTCGAATTAAAATTGTCCATAGTCGGCCTAAACTAAAGAAGGATAAGGAGAAGAAGAATAAGAAGCAGAGGAAGAAGGAAAAGCTCACTTATCTTTAAATTAATTATAAATATCCCTACTGTCTAATTACTGTTCTACCTGTTTTCCTTTTAGATCGTCTCTGGACAGTTCTCAACTAAGATAGAGTTCTGCATTACTGTCCAAGGAACATACCACTAACGGAAGGCATGATGTAAACTACCAGGTGAGGTAAATCCTATGTTGTGATGGGAGATGACGGTGACACGGTTTGACAAGCGACCGAAGGGGGACAGCTCTGATGACGGATGAGTTGAGCGAGATTGAAGTGCAGATTAGAGGGGGCTGCCACGTCAAAGCGCTCGGATGCTGGGATCAGAAGCCTAGCAGTTATGACCGGTATAAATAAACCCGGAGAATGTCTAGTTCATGAGTTGTAGTTGTGGGAAGTTTAAAATGCTTATACAGCAGAATCATGACCTACCACTCACCAGCACTGCTTTCAAAATATTCCTCAAACGTGGAAAGGAACACCACAGAAAACGTACGTTCCAATATTAATTATATTTAGGACCCTGTTCTGTATGTTGTCAACTGCGTTCCTCTCTTCAGTTCAAATGTACACTCTCTCTCTGCTAGTTGCTTTACGTCGCACCGACACAGATAGGTCTTATGGCGACGATGGGACAGGAAAGGGCTAGGAGTGAGAAGGAAGCGGCCGTGGCCTTAATTAAGGTATAGCCCCAGCATTTGCCTGGTGTGAAAATGGGAAACCACGGAAAACCATCTTCAGGGCTGCCGATAGTGGGGTTCGAACCTACTATCTCCCGAATACAGGATACTGGCCGCACTTAAGCGACTTCAGCTATCGAGCTCGGTAGTTCAAATGTACAAGTATCTGGATATACAGCGTTGACAAAATAAAACTCTCACGGAAAATATTTATAAGATTGATGGGAAACTCACCCTTGTTCAAAAACAGTAAATGCTAGAAACCGTGCAACTCAACCGGTGCGAAATATTTAAACGTACAACTGAGCTCATAATCCCTACTGTACCGTTTACGACCGCCGTATTTTTTGACTATTGAACTTCATCATCACGCAAGACGTTCAGAACGAACTTGGTTTGTTTACGTTCGGAGGAGCGAACAGGCGAGCGAGCGACAGCTGTGTGTGTGACGTAGCTGCAAGGACAAGCTAGACTACCCGCCTGACACCACGTATAGCCTGCATGGCCTGGTATGTTCTGGATATGAACGTCACGCCTTCGTGAACATTCCATTGAAAAAAAATTCAAAACTTCTCTAATAGTAATCGCAGCGACTTGAGCGATACGTCATTTTGAAGAGGATAACATAAAAGACTCAAATTGCGAATATCAACGAAATCCGTCGAGGGATTCGCGAGGTAATCAGCCTCAAAGGATCGCGTTATCTGATGACGTAGGAGCCCCAAACTGAATATAAGGAGAGCTCACTTTACCCAGATCAGACAATCGTAGCTGAGTGTTCAGCCTGACTCTCCACACTGCAGTGTTCGTCGAAGTTCTGACAGAGTTTATCTTCGAATATTTAAAGTCTTCATGTGGGACTTAAACTCTGACAGTCGTATTGAACTTATAAATTGTGCGCGTGTGAACTGTAATGTATAACAAAGTCTTTATAATGGACATTGAGTCCATCAGTTAAGTTAAACTTACAATTTTTGCGTGTGTTGGAACTCTGTTTGTGACAAGTCGTGTATTGGACTTAGTGACAGCTGTAAACTACAACTTATATTCTGTGCGCATGTACAGTAGAAACTTCTCGATATAACTTACTTTCGTTCTTGTGGAACTGAGTTCATTACCACGTTGCCTGTGTGAAACTTAATCTCCGAACCAATATTAATTTAAATGTGACACTACTGCAATATTCTACGAACTGTGATATTCCTCTTTAAATCTCAGTCAGCAGAGCTTAATCTCTGAACACATATCATTAATTTCAGTGTGATACTATTACGTCATACTATTAACTGTGGCATTTTTTTCTTTAAATCTCAGTCAGCACAATTTCCTTAACAGACACGAGTATTTATGAAAGTGTTCGAACTTTCCCATAAATGTTAATGCAAATGATTACCATGATAAAAGTGTAATCGTTTGCTAGGACACAAGTGATTCACTCCGAACTCAAACTGTGTTCTTTATCCAATTCAAACTAAATTGTGTATTATTTCTTCTGAACAGTGTGTGTGACTGACAGCAGTGTCTTTGATAAACTCTCGAACAGCCACTTATTTTATTTAATGTCAAGTGCGCCTAACAACGAACTGTGCTTTTCCTTTCAACCTTATTTCTTCGTCAAAGTGTATAGTATTATTGCATGACTGACAGCAGTGTCTTGAATAAACTCTAGAGCAGTCATACATTTCTTTCAACGTCAAGTGCTACTTTGTTTAGTGGAAAATCACCACGATCTGTGCCAAGTGCGTGAACAGTTTTCAGTTTCATTATTTCTATTCATGAACGGTGCTTTATTCTCTTCCGATCTCGATGCTACTCGCATCTACATCTTTAGTGAACTAATAAATTCTATCAACAAGATTAAGAGTGAATTCGACGGCATATCGCAACCATATTTAGGAAAACAGTGATGTTAAACCAAAGTGTCTGGGGACTGTGTGATTCTGGACACTCGTATAAGTTATGTGACGAGTGATTACCCCGCAACATCGTCGGAGAACGTCGGAGAACGTCGGAGAACGTCGGAGAACGTCGGAGAACGTCGGAGAACGTCGGAGAACATCCAGAACGTCGAAAGTTCGAGACACAAACCCATATCAAACCAACCTGGGTGTTCCAGCCTTATCTCAACGTAATATTGGCAACTTCCAGAACATGTTCCAGCCCCGTTGAGCCTGGTGAACTGGGAGCACGGGTCATCAAAAGGCGATGTTGAAGACAGAGACTATCAACAAGAAGGTGATGTGCACTTTGAAATGCATTTCTTGAATAAAAACTATTCTTCAATCTATTTAAAAAAATATAGGCCGGGCTGAGTGGCTCAGACGGTTGAGGCGCTGACTTTCTGACCCCAACTTGGCAGGTTCGATCCTGGCTCAGTACGGTGGTATTTGAAGGTGCTCAAATACGTCATCCTCGTATCGGTAGCTTTACTGGCACGTAAAAACTCCTGCGGGACTAAATTCCGGCACCTCGGCGTCTCCGAAAACCGTAAAAGTAGTTAGCGGGACGTAAAGCAAATAACATTATTATTATTATTATTATTATTATTATTATTATTATTTTTAAAAAATGTGTAGATAGGACCCTGCCTCCTGTACCAAGCCCTATCTAGAAACAAACCAGAATTGCCCTGAGACCTACTTCGTGCTAACTTTAAAATTAATCCATAAAGTCGGGCTATTTTACTAGTACACTACGTCATTTGCGCTTTAAATTTTTATTTTTAGTCATTTACAGACCGGGCGAGTTGGCAGTGCGCTTAGGGGCGCGCAGCTGTGAGCTTGCATCCGAGTGATAGTGGATTCGAACCCTCCTGTTGGCAGCCCTGAAGATGGTTTTCCGTAGTTTCCCATTTTCACACCAGGCAAATACTGGGGCTGTTAACTTAAGGCCACGGCCGCTTCCTTCCCACTTCTAGGCCTTTCCTATCCCATCGTTGCCATAAGATCTATCTGTGTCGGAGTGACCTAAACAAACTAGCAAATAATTTTACGGTATCGTGCGCACTCTAGTATTGTGAAAATATAATAAAACTTTGCAGAAAATTTTCATGACTTTTGAAACAGTGAGAGTCTACGAGAAGGGCGTGGCACTGCCTATTCTTGACAACATTGCTCGGTGGTGATTCTCTGTAACACAGCACTTCACCAGTCAACCTGTCAGACACCAACTCTGGGAAAAACGGCTTACAGCAATGTGTTTCTAAACAACGATAGCGCAATTAGATCTACAATGACAGAATACAGTGCCCAATTATTGTCTTTAATTCACGCATGTTACAGTAGCGAACATTCACTTTCATGAAAGTACTGTATTGCGTATTAATAGTACTTGTTATCGTTGGTACTACATGAAAGAGTAAAACATCGCTATTTGAGTAAGTTTTTCATTATCATTTTTCAGTCGAAAATGATTAGAATATTATGCGGAACAGATTGTAGGTATTTCTTTGATGACTATACCACTGGGATTTTGGAAGGGTGAGTGCGATCAGTGGTTGAAAGGAAGTTGGATGAAACCCAGTGTGGTTTCAGGCAACAGAGGGGCTTTCAGGACCAAATTTCCAGTATGTTCCAGGTAATTTAAAATTGCCAAGAGAAGAATAGACAGTAAATTTATGTTCCGTAGATCTAGAACAGGCATTAAGGCAGAGTATGGAGGGAAAAGATGTTCACCGTACTGGGGGACAATGGGATTAAAGGATAGATTATTAAAATAAACCAAAGGAATTTATGTTGACAATTGGGCTGCAGTGAGAATTGATGGTAGAATGAGTTCTTGAATCAGTAGTATAATAGGTGGATTTGGCCACCACCACCACCACCACAGGCTCCCAGAGGCCTCCTCCACCACCCCCACAGCCAGAGGCCTCCTAGAGGTCTCCTCCACCACCCACGGGAAATTTGACTTGTAAACAAAGCCACGTGCTTTTTGACCGCTATCATCGACAACAACGCATCGCTAACCTCAGTGCTGCCATCTTGACGGACCTAAACCTTAGTGGTACCAACTTAACCTCACTAGCGCGAGATAAACAAAGCCACGTGCTTTTTGACAGCCACGTGCTTTTTTGACAGCTGTCATCCGCCATCTTTAATTCAGAGAGCACCGTGCTGCCCTCTTTATCGTAGTAGATGTAAATTCGTCACCTGTCATCGGCAGTGCTGCCATCTTGCCGGGCCTAAACCTTAGTGCTACCAACTTAACCTCACTAGCGTGAGATAAACAAATCCACGTGCTTTTTTGACAGCTGTCGTCTACCATCTTTAATCCATAGAGCACAGTGGTGCCCTATTTAGCTACTTACCTTTGAAATGTGGTACGTCACAGCTGTCATCCACCATCTTGCATCGCAAACCTCAGTGCTGCACTCTTTAGCTAGATACCTTTGAAATGTAGTGGCGGCAATTTGAGAAATTCTTTATGCTCTTGTTTGGAAACAAAGCCGCGTGCTTTTTTGACAGCTGTCATCCGATATCTTTAATCCAGAGAGCACCATGCTGCCCTCTTTATCGTAGTAGATGTAAATTCGTCACCTGTCATCGGCAGTGCTGCCATCTTGCCGGGCCTAAACCTTAGTGCTACCAACTTAACCTCACTAGCGTGAGATAAACAAATCCACGTGCTTTTTTGACAGCTGTCGTCTACCATCTTTAATCCATAGAGCACAGTGGTGCCCTCTTTAGCTACTTACCTTTGAAATGTGGTACGTCACAGCTGTCATCCACCATCTTGCATCGCAAACCTCAGTACTGCACTCTTTAGCTAGATACCTTTGAAATGTAGTGGCGGCAATTTGAGAAATTCTTTATGCTCTTGTTTGGAAACAAAGCCACGTGCTTTTTTGACAGCTGTCATCCGCCATCTTTAATCCAGAGAGCACCGTGCTGCCCTCTTTAGCTACTTACCTTTGAAATGTAGTACGTCACAGTTGTCATCCGCCATCTTGCATCGCAAGCCTCAGTGCTGCACTCTTTAGCTAGAATCCTTTGAAACGTAGTGGGGGGCAATTTGAGAAATTCTTTATGCTCTTGTTTGGAAACAAAGCCACGTGCGTTTTTGACAACTGTCATCCGCCATCTTTAATCCAGAGAGCACCGTGCTGCCCTCTTTAGCTACTTACCGTACCTTTGATATGTGGTACGTCACAGCTGTCATCAGCCATCTTGCATCGCAAACCTCAGTGGTGCACTCTTTAGCTAGATACTTTTGAAATGTAGTGGCGGCAAAGTCTTTATGCACTTGTTTGGAAACAAACCTATGTGCTTTTTTGTCAGCTATCACCCGCCATCTTTAATCCAGAGAGCACCGTGCTGCCCTCTATGTGGTGGTAGTAAATTCTACTCGCTCTTGTTTGGAAACAAACCCATGTGCTTTTCTGACAGCTGTCAACCGCCAGAGAGCACCGTGCTGCCCTCTTTGTGCCGGTGGCAAATTCCACGTGCCTTACAAACTCACGTACTTTTTGACAGCTGTCATCCGCCATCTTGCATCACAAACCTCAGTGCTGTACTGTTTAGCTAGATACCTTTGAAATGTGGTGGCGGCAAATTCCACGTGCTTTTGTTTGGAAACAAAGCCACGTGCTTTTTGATAGCTATCATCCGCCATCTTTAATCAATGGAGCAATGTGCTGCTATCATGCGGGTAATTTCGTCCGCTGTCATCCGCCATCTTTAATCTACAGAGCGCCGTGCTGCTCTCTGTAGTAGCGAGCAATTTGAAAAGTTCTGTTAGCCGTCATCCGCCATCCTTAATCAGGAGAGCACCGTGCTGCCATCTTTAGCTAGATACCTTTGAAATGTGGTGGCGGCAAATTGAAAAATTCCACGTGCTCTTGTTTAGTAAACAAAGCCACGTGCTATTTGACAGCTATCATCCGCCATCTTTAATCAATAGAGCACTGTGCTGCTATCATGCGGGTAATTTCGTCAGCTGTCATCCGCCATATTTAATCTACAGAGCGCCGTGCTGCTCTCTGTAGTAGCGGGCAATTTGAAAAGTTCTGTTACTTGTCATCAGTCATCTTTAATCAACAAAGCATCGTACTGCTATTTTTTGCTACATACATTTAACATGTGGTGGCGCATAATTTGAAAAAAACTTCCGTTAGCTATCATCCACCATCTTTATTCAACAGAGCATCGTGCTGCTATCTCTAGCTACATACATTTAACATGTGGTGGCGGCAATTTGAAATTCTATCTAGATCCCATCTTTAATCAACAGAGCACCGTGCTGCTACCCCTTTGAATTGTGGTGACGGATAATTTGAAATTCCGTTAGCTATCATCATTAAACATTAGTGCATTCGCTAACCTAACCTCTCATCTACTATCTTCAAGGAGACTATACGACACCTCCTCTACCTCCTGCTCTTCCTCCACCTCCTCCTCCCCTACCGCCTCCGCCTCCTCCTCCTCCTCTGTCAAGGCATAGCTTTATCGAACACGCATCGCGAAGGCAAGAGTGTGCACAGATATGCATGTTTAGACTTGCGGATTACGAAAGAAACATAACAAGACTTGAATCGAACACTGCACTCGATGTCGTTAACTTCAACATGTGATTAAAACATTGTCTGGTGTGTTTAGAACACTACATTAGTGATCAAGACTAGAATCGAACGCTGTACTTAATACAACATGTTAGGGGATACCTTTGTTCTAAGAAGATCAGATTGAAACATAACAAGACTAGAATTGAACACTGCACTCGATGTCGTTAACCTTAACATATGATCAGAACATTGATTGACGTGTTCAGATCACTAAACAAGTAGAACCGAACACTGTACAACATGTCAGGGGATACCTTTGTTCTAAGAAAATTAGATTGAAACATAACAAGACTAGAATCGAACACTGCACTCGATGTCGTTAACCTTAACATGTGCTCAGAACATTGATTGATGTGTTCAGATCACCAAACAAGTAGAACCGAACACTGTACAACATGTCAGGGGATACCTTTGTTCTAAGAAAATTACTTTGAAACTTAACAAGACTAGAACCGAACACTGTACTCGATACAACATAGGCACATAGCCTACTCCTACCGAAAAAGCCTGCACAAGGCTTATCACCCCCATCCGACAAATGAATCACCCTCAAACACTCTTGTACCCGCAATCATTCTCGCTACTTCGGGAGATAGCAAGTTCGAACTCCTACTGTCGGAAGCCCTAAAAAATAGCAAATGCTAGGCGCGGGACCTGCACGATCGTCATAACGTGTAATTACATGATCTAGCCGGATGCCCTTCCTGATGGCATAAGTTGCCAGGATTTGAATCGCGGTATCCATCATTGTGTCTGACTTGCGTGTATGCAAGCTCACGCGTATTTTCTGCTGAGATATCATGCTACTTCCGTTCGCCAGCTATAGCGGAAACTCGCAGTACTGCATCTATTTCGTCTTACAACTCGGAGGAGACAACATGTGTACATATAATTTATGATCTTTCATCCCCCTACTTTTTAAAAAAACCATGTAATTATGTAGTATCTCGCAACATTCTCATCCGTGTGTGTGTGTGTCTGTGTGTGTTCTAGTCGTGTTGCAATTACTAAGCGAGTGACCGAGCGAGTTGGCTACGCAGTGTGCTTTCTTGATTTTCGCATGACATATATCAGTGTATTTGCAATTACTAAGCGCCTTAGCAGTGCGGTGAACGAGTTAGGTACGCGGTATAGATTTTTTATTTTCGCACCAAGCAAATCATTTGAAGTGTTGCTGAGTTAGCTATGCGATATGTGCACAGTGTGTTTTTGACATTCGTACTAGGCAAGTGATAGGTGAGATAGCTATGCGATATGTGCACAGTGTGTGTTTTTGATTTTTACGCTAAGTAAATCATTGAAGTTGTACTTTTGCTCTGAACACATCAAACAATGTTCTAATCACATGCTGTATCGAGTACAGTGTTCGATTTTAGTCTTGCTATGTTTCAATCTAATGTTCTCAGAAGAAAGGTATCCCCTAACATGTTGTATCGGATCACATGTTAAGGTTAACGACATCGAGTGTTCGATTCTAGTCTTGTTATGTTTCAATCTACTTTTCTTAGAACAAAGGTATCCCCTGACATGTTGTATAGTGTTCGGTTCTACTTGTTTAGTGATCTGAACACATCAATCAGTGTTCTGATCACATGTTAATGTTAACGACATCGAGTGCAGTGTTCGATTCTAGTCTTGTTATGTTTCAATCTAATTTTCTTAGAACAAAGGTATCCCCTAACATGTTGTATCGAGTACAGTGTTCGGTTCTAGTCTTGTTATGTTTCAATCTAATTTTCTTAGAACAAAGTTATCCCCTGACATGTTGTACAGTGTTCGGTTCTACTTGTTTAGTGATCTGAACACATCAATCAATGTTCTGATCACATGTTAAGGTTAACGACATCGAGTGCAGTGTTCGATTCTAGTCTTGCTATGTTTCAATCTAATGTTCTCAGAACAAAGGTATCCCCTAACATGTTGTATCGAGTACAGTCTTCGGTTCTAGTCTTGTTATGTTTCAATCTAATTTTCTTAGAACAAAGGTATCCCCTGACATGTTGTACAGTGTTCGGTTCTACTTGTTTAGTGATCTGAACACATCAATCAATGTTCTGATCACATGTTAAGGTTAACGACATCGAGTGCAGTGTTCGATTCTAGTCTTGTTATGTTTCAATCTAATTTTCTTAGAACAAAGGTATCCCCTGACATGTTGTACAGTGTTCGGTTCTACTTGTTTAGTGATCTGAACACATGAATCAATGTTCTGAGCACATGTTAAGGTTAACGACATCGAGTGCAGTGTTCGATTCTAGTCTTGTTATGTTTCAATCTAATTTTCTTAGAACAAAGGTATCCCCTAACATGTTGTATCGAGTACAGTGTTCGGTTCTGCTTGTTTAGTGATCTGAACACGTCAATCAATGTTCTGATGATATGTTAACGTTAACGACATCGAGTGCAGTGTTCATTCTAGTCTTGTTATGTTTCAATCTGATCTTCTTAGAACAAAGGTATCCCCTAACATGTTGTGTTAAGTACAGCGTTCGATTCTAGTCTTGATTACTTATGTAGTGTTCTAAACACACCAGACAATGTTTTAATCACTTGTTGAAGTTAACGACATCGAGTGCAGTGTTCGATTCAAGTCTTGTTATGTTTCTTTCGTAATCCGCAAGTCTAAACATGCACATCGCTGCACACTCTTGCCTTCGCGATGCGTGTTCGATAAAGCTATGCCTTGACAGAGGAGGAGGAGGAGGCGGAGGCGGTAGGGGAGGAGGAGGTGGAGGAAGAGCAGGAGGTAGAGGAGGTGTCGTATAGTCTCCTTGAAGATAGTAGATGAGAGGTTAGGTTAGCGAATGCACTAATGTTTAATGATGATAGCTAACGGAATTTCAAATTATCCGTCACCACAATTCAAAGGGGTAGCAGCACGATGCTCTGTTGATTAAAGATGGGATCTAGATAAAATTTCAAATTGCCGCCACCACATGTTAAATGTATGTAGCTAAAGATAGCAGCACGATGCTCTGTTGAATAAAGATGGTGAATGATAGCTAACGGAAGTTTTTTTTCAAATTATGCGCCACCACATATTAAATGTATGTAGCAAAAAATAGCAGTACGATGCTTTGTTGATTAAAGATGACGGATGACAAGTAACAGAACTTTTCAAATTGCCCGCTACTACAGAGAGCAGCACGGCGCTCTGTAGATTAAAGATGGCGGATGACAGCTGACGAAATTACCCGCATGATAGCAGCACAGTGCTCTATTGATTAAAGATGGCGGATGATAGCTGTCAAAAAAGCACGTGGCTTTGTTTACTAAACAAGAGCACGTGGAATTTTTCAATTTGCCGCCACCACATTTCAAATGTATCTAGCTAAAGATGGCAGCACGGTGCTCTCTTGATTAAAGATGGCGGATGACGGCTAACAGAACTTTTCAAATTGCTCGCTACTACAGAGAGCAGCACGGCGCTCTGTAGATTAAAGATGGCGGATGACAGCTGACGAAATTACCCGCGTGATAGCAGCACAGTGCTCCATTGATTAAAGATGGCGGATGATAGCTATCAGAAAAGCACGTGGCTTTGTTTCCAAACAAGAGCACGTGGAATTTGCCGCCACCACATTTCAAAGGTATCTAGCTAAACAGTACAGCACTGAGGTTTGTGATGCAAGATGGCGGATGACAGCTGTCAAAAAGCACGTGAGTTTGTAAGGCACGTGGAATTTGCCACCGGCACAAAGAGGGCAGCACGGTGCTGTCTGGCGGTTGACAGCTGTCAGAAAAGCACATGGGTTTGTTTCCAAACAAGAGCGTGTAGAATTTACTACCACCACATAGAAGGCAGCACGGTGCTCTCTGGATTAAAGATGGCGGATGATAGCTGACAAAAAAGCGCATAGGCTTGTTTCCAAACAAGAGCATAAAGAATTTGCAGCCACTACATTTCAAAGGTATCTAGGTAAAGAGTGCACCACTGAGGTTTGCGATGCAAGATGGCGGATGACAGCTGTGACGTACCACATTTCAAAGGTAAGTAGCTAAAGAGGGCAGCACGGTGCACTCTGGATTAAAGATGGCGGATGACAGCTGTCAAAAAGCACGTGGCTTTGTTTCCAAACAAGAGCATAAAGAATTTCTCAAATTGCCCCCCACTACATTTCAAAGGTATCTAGCTAAAGAGTGCAGCACTGAGGTTTGCGATGCAAGATGGCGGATGACAACTGTGACGTACTACATTTCAAAGGTAAGTAGCTAAAGAGGGCAGCACGGTGCTCTCTGGATTAAAGATGGCGGATGACAGCTGTCAAAAAAGCATGTGGCTTTGTTTCCAAACAAGAGCATAAAGAATTTCTCAAATTGCCGCCACTACATTTCAAAGGTATCTAGCTAAAGAGTGCAGTACTGAGGTTTGCGATGCAAGATGGTGGATGACAGCTGTGACGTACCACATTTCAAAGGTAAGTAGCTAAAGAGGGCATCACTGTGCTCTATGGATTAAAGATGGTAGATGACAGCTGTCAAAAAAGCACGTGGATTTGTTCATCTCACGCTAGTGAGGTTAAGTTGGTAGCACTGAGGTTTAGGCCTGCCAGGTTAGCAGCACTGCCGATGTCAGGTGACGAATTTGCAGCTACTGCGATAAAGAGGGCAGCACGGTGCTCTGTAGTTTAAAGAAGGCGGATGACAGCTGTAAAAAAAAGCACGTGGATTTGTTTATCTGGCGCTAGTGAGGTTTAGTTGGTACCACTAAGGTTTAGGTCCGCCAAGATGGCAGCACTGAGGTTAGCGATGCGTTGTTGTCGATGATAGCTGTCAAAAAGCCCGTGGCTTTGCTTACAAATTCAAATTTCCCGCGGGTGGTGGAGGAGACGTCTAGGAGGCCTCTGGCTGTGGTGGTGGTGGTGGAGGAGGCCTCTGGGAGGCCTCTGGCTGTGGTGGTGGTGGAGGAGGCCTCTGGGAGCCTGTGGCGGTGGTGGTGGCGGCCGAATCCGCCTATTATACTACTTGAATCAATGTACTTTCAGTGGTTAGGCAAGGCTGAAATATTTCACCTTTGTTGTTCATAATTTACATGAACCTCTGCTGAATGGTAGTAAGTGGCAGCGAGGGATGCAGTTAGGTGGAAATTTAATAAGCAGTTCGGCCTATGCTGACGACTTGGTCTTAATGGCAGAATGTGCCGAAAAACTGCAGTCTAATATCTTGGAACTTGATAATAGGTGCAATGAGTATGGTATGAAAATCAGCCTTTGCAAGACTAACTTGATGTTAGTAGGTAAGAAATCCAACAGAATTGAATGTCAGATTGGTGATTAAAAGCTGAAACAGGTAGCTAATTTCATGTATTTAGGATGTGTGTTCTTCCAGGGTGGTAATATAGTGAGATTGAAACAAGGTGCAGTAAAGCTAATGCAGTGAGTTCACAGCCCCGATCAATAGTATTATGTATGAAGGAAGTCAGTTCCCGAACGAAACTATCTTTACATCGGTGTGTTTTCAGACCAAACTTGCTGTACGGAGGTGGAAGCTAGGTGGACTCAGGATATCTTATTCATATGTTAGAAATAACAAACATGAATGTAGCGAGAATGATTGATGGTACAGACAGGTGGGAACAATGACAGCAGGGTACTCGGAATGAGGAGATAAAGGATAAGTTAGGAGTGAACTCGATGGATGAAGCTGTACGCATAAACCTTCTTCGGTGGTGGGGTCATGTGAGGCAAATGTAGGGGATAGGTTACTAAGGTGAATAATGAACTCTGTTATGGAGGGTAAGAGAAGTAGAGGGAGACCAAGACAGCGTTCGTTAGGTACAGTTTCCTAAGTTTTAAAGTTAAGATGTTTATAACTAAACGAGGTTAAAAACTATATACAATTTGAGGATTATTGTAGCACTTAGCAAATTCACAGAGACTTGCAGACTGAACGCTAAAAGACATAAAGGCGGGATTCCACTGAGGCAACATTTGGGCGACATGGAGCATGCGACAGTGAAGCATGCTGCAGTCGACTTTCAATTGAAGAAACACGGCACGACATGTAGCGTGCGGCTGTGTGGCATGAGACATGTTGCCATCTGTCGAACACTCTCTGGTGTCGCATGCCTCAAAAATATGCTTGTCGCACAGTGTCGCCCGGGATCCAACAGTGTGTGGATCGGTGCTACAATTTCCGTGCGACAAAATGAAGTGAGCTATTGAAAACACTGCGAATTTAATTGGGGATTATCACAATGCTCCGGAATTGAGGAATGTAACATTGAGCGATTATAAAAACGGTAGAAAAGAAAGCATATGTCAAAACGGCCCCCAGAAAAATATGACTGCAGTGTCCACGAACTGAAGAACATTTTTAAAATGCGTTCAGCTTTCCACCGAGAGCATAAAATATTCAGAAAATAAAAATTGGTGTTGCTTCTCCATTGAGAGGAAATCTGTGGTTCTCGTATAATCTACTTACCTTTCTTCTTGACATCGATGCTCCAAACGTCAGGTTACAATGAGGAACGTGAGATGAATTGATTTTATGCTACTGTTTTCCTCTAATAAATGAAATAAGTTAACTGCTTATGAAGTTTTGCAAATAAAATTGTGATTTATTCAATGCCCAGCGGGCTGAGTGGCTCAGACGGTTGAGGCGCTGGTCTTCTGACCCCAACTTGGCAGGTTCGATCCTGGCTCAGTCCGGTGGTATTTGAAGGTGCTCAAATACGTCAGCCTCGTGTCGGTGGCACTTAAAGGAACTCCTGAGGGCCTAAATTGCGGCACCTCGGCATCTTCGAAAACCGTAAAAGTAGATAGTGGAACGTAAAGCCATTATTATTATTATTATGATTATTATGATTATGATTATTATTATTATTATTATTATTATTATTATTATTATTATTATTATTATTATTATTATTATTATTATTATTATTCAGTTCCTGGTTTTATCCTCATTAGTACTGGCAATAGTTTGCATTAGAAATAAATAAATTAGAAATAACTATTAAAATAGAATTTAATGACATCATAGTACTAACTACAACAACAACAATAATAAGCTTGGCAGGTTCGATTCTAACTCAGTCCGGTGGTATTTGAAGGTGTTCTAGTAGACCTACGTCAGCCTCGTGTCGGTAGATTTACTGGCACGTAAAATAACGCCTGCTGCACTAAATTCCGGCACCTCGGCGACTCAGAAACCCGTAAAAGTAGTTAGTAGGACTTGAAGCCAATAACATTATTGTACAATAATAATAATAATAATAATAATAATAATAATAATAATAATAATAATAATAATAATAATAATGATAATAATAATAATAATAATAATAATAATAATAATAATAATAATAAATTCTACATATCAGTATATCATGGCATTTCCATGCCTATGGATTTCTCGTAAACACGTCGTTTAATAGCATAACAACAAATGGTTCCCTTTTCTACACTGTTAACACACAACAATTAATCTACTTTTTATTCGGATATTCTTCGCCGCTACTCTAATTACGCAGTCTTCCAACATTGTTTCATCATAGTCTTTTTCTTTCTCACTATGTCTACTTATTGCAGGCCCCGTGGTGCAGGGGTAGCGTGCCTGCCTCTTACCCGGAGGCCACGGGCTCGATTCCCGGCCAGGTCAGGGATTTTTACTTGGGCCTGAGGGCTGGTTCGAGGTCCACTCAGCCTACGTGATTAGAATTGAGGAGCTATCTGACGGTGAGATACCGGGTAGCGGCCCCGGTCTAGAAATTCAAGAATAACGACCGAGAGGATTCGTCGTGCTGACCACACGACACCTCGTAATCGGCAGGCCTTCGGGCTGAGCAGCGGTCGCTTGGTAGGCCAAGGTCCTTCAAGGGCTGTAGTGCCATGGTATTTTTGTCTACTTATTGTCATAGTTGCTACGAGTTACCTTTCATTAGCCTAGTATAACTGTATTAGAAATGTGAACTATAAGGGGGTAAAATAATCAAAATAGGGTTAGGATATTCTGCTTAAAACAAATACAGTAGAGACAATACACGACACTGAGCGAGATATCGAGGGACAGCTATTGGAGCTCACTCTAGCGGATAGACCTGAACGGTACTGATTCTGTCATAAGAGCACGTGTATTTTTGTGTGAAGTTTTTGGTGTTATTTATGCGTTTTCAGTGAGTTGACATAATAAGATAGTAGCGTGTGTCATTCCTTGATATCTCCTCTCAACATGAGGGGAAAGGTATGTGCTGTGTTTGGCTGCAGTAATTACGAAGTAGAGAAAAATGCGCGCTCGTTCTTCCGGTTCCCTCGTGACAAGAACATGTAAGTAATATTGTGTTCGCATATATATTCTTCCAGTGACAGAGATTTTTATAGTACTTCATAATCTTCTGACCTGCTCGACCCATGTTTTAACGGGCTTAAAATATAATACGCATATTTTATTGTATAGTGCAGCAGTTAACCTTCAATACCGATGTGTTGTTGTAGGTGTGATTGGTGTGATCTGTGGGTTTTGAAATGTCACAGAAGCGATTTGGATAAATTGTACACGAAAGAAGGGACGTTACGCTTGTATAAGAATTATAAGATCTGTTCAGATCATTTCCAGGCCAGCGACTTTAAAAATCCTCGACTATACAGCCAAGGGTATGTTACATTCTTACTCTAATTGTACGTAAATATTCCTTAAAGCATCACTATCGACAACATTTTCAAACTTTTCTTTCTTTTATCCCTCTTCTCAGATTAAAGCCGGGATTTTATAGATTTTCTTTCTGTTAGTAGGCTTCATGTTAAGAGGAAAATTGTCCAGCTATTAAATGTTAATTCATTGCATCATATGTGTAAGGAATGTGCCGGTATTTTTATTGACAAATGTCTTAATGTGATGATACATTGTTTTTAAATGAGGATAAAAGACAAATCCAACCGTAACATTTCAGGCAGGTATGCTAAAGCTAAAAAAGTAATGCTTAAATGAAAGATCAAGCCATTTCACAGCAGTCCATTTCACACCTTGTTTGTATGTCTAATTTCAGTCCTTGAATAATAACCTTTTAAATAATTCTTCATTCATTTATCCAGAATTGCTTTAGCAACTTCGAAGTTAATATCTCAATACCACTTTCTTTCAAGACGCAATTTATTTATCCATTTCCGTATATACATTTCCATCGATATTTGAATTTAGCGCGATTTGTTCAGGTCAAGTCACTAGGAGCGACACCGTCGAATTGTCTCCCATTTTAGCAAGGCGAAATCCGTAAGTGTCGTGTATTGTCTCCACTGTATTTGCTTAAAACTAATACATTTTAAATTTTAAAATATCATTAAATTTCAGTGAACAATAAGTTTCTAAATCTTCCCGTACCTCTAGGCATACAGATTCTGTAATGGTACACGACCTTCATCTGACAAAGTATTCCAAAAAAATCATCACTAATGGCTTTCGCCTCTTGAAAATTCCGACGCGGTTTGTTTGCCAAGGGCTCCATGCCTTATCAGCTTGAATCACTCCGCGCCATGCACATTTCCGTGATGATTCGTGAGATGATAGGTTGAGAAATTCGAAACAAGGAAGTATAGCTGTCACCAGCCGGTCAAAGTCGAGTGAGGAACTGTTGTCTTGGTTGCCTTGATGGAATAACGTTTGTAGTTGGCGACAAGTCTCCACAAGTGACGCATGCTACACACGGCAACACATGTAGCATACCACATCTTTTGTGCCCGACTGACAACAATCCGCATGCTACAAAGGGCAACATTTGTTGCCAGCCGCATGCTCCATGTCGCCCAAATGTTGCCTCAGTGGAATCCCGCCTTAAGAGTCTATAATGAAGATGTATGTAAAATATTAACCTCATACAACACAAACAGTTTTTAACAGAAACTCGTGATTTTTCAATCACTTCGAGTTCATATTAACAACATAAAACAGTATTGTAAATGATACTGTTGTTCGTCACCAGATGGCTCTGTAAACGCTAGAGCCTTCCTAGTAGGAAGTTATGGTGCCATTTTACTGTACCTCTAAGTAGGGTATTCTGTGTTCATTTGTGTGTCGGTTGTGGAATAAACAACAAAGTCATCACAATAACCAAAGACTATGAGGAAGGAGGAATATAAGGGAGGAATACAAGTGAAACGAAAGAAAGATACGAAACGATAGAAGAGAGAAGAAAATTAAAGTTAAAAGTGGTTCAAAAATAAAAGGGTGGGCGTTAGGGGAGGGAAAGATGGAAATAGTAAAAAGGAGATAGAAAAATACGAGAATAAAAACAAGAAATATTTCTAGTCTGGGGATATTAGATCGTGTTATTAAATGCTGGCGCGTTCCTTAACTCTCGTAGATACCTTCCTACATGTTAGCCAACATAAATAGATCCACACGAATGAAAATAAATAAATAAATTAAGTAAATAAATAAAATACGATTAGCCAATAGGCCAAATGCCTCCACACATCCATTACCTACCTCCTAAATCCCACAATTCAGTTTTAAGCCGCCTGAATCTCCTGGCCAGAGAGAAGGCGTTACCTTCTATGTGGCCCGCCTCCCACTTCAGGGGAGGAATGAAAACATGCTTAAAATAGGAAACAAGGAATCATATACTTTCCAAGCCAGTTTAAATAAGTAGGATCTTTTATAGATCGCAAGCAATTACTTATGATGATATTAGGCTCTCAGATATAGTCTTGATATTGTGCGTTCTAAGAATATTGCCAGTTCTATTCCTGGAAAATTGTACATATGGCAAGAAGGCCAGACTCCAAGGAGGAAAATCACGTGACAATCTGCCTTTTGGCTTAGAATGTAGCTCTTCAACAATCTGAAAACTTGAGTTGATTTCCGAAATATTCCTGAACAATGGATATTCTGTGAAACATCGCAGCCAGAGACGCCTGCCGTGGCGTAACATGCCATACGTAATGACCATCAAATCATCGTCGCACGAAGTATAACTTTACGGTTTACGGAGACGCCGAGGAGCGAGAATTTCTTTTATTAGCAGTATATCTACCGACACAAGGCGGACGTTTTTGTGCACATTCAAATGCCACCATACTGAGCCAGGATCGATCGTACCAAGCTGGATTCAGAAGGGCTGCGCCTCAAACATCTGAGCCGCTCAGTCTGGCTTGAATCAACGATTACTGGACATGAATTTTATAAATACTTCCGCTGTATATATATTTTAATTAATTCCAGTATTATGTGTATATTATCTAACATAGAAAATTCCATTAATTTGTTTTCAAAATTTCATTTAACATTTCTGTCTTAATTTTGCAACATACGCGAGTATTAGGCCTTCCACACGTAATATGTAAACATGTCACAACCCTGTATTACACGCATGCGCTCACGAGCGTATTCTGCGTGTACAACTGCTCTACAAAGTAACAATATTACTACATTTCCTGCTAGTAATTTCCTTTTTCTAGGAGAAGTGTTTTTCCCTATTTTTCTGCTCTTTTTGAATATAAAATACTATCGGAATTTTCATTATTCTAAATGCTCATCCCACCTCATTTAATAATGAATTTCTCTCTAACTCTCTCTCAATCCCATACCTTCATTTTAGAGAGGCGATACATATACAAAGTTGGGGATAGCTCCCTCATATTGCCAACGCAGGACGCTTCATAACCAACAATAAACATTAATTTTAATCACAAGTTAGGATGGCAGCCTTGAAACTCAGCTATGTACTGCTAATATTAGATTGTTATGACGGTATCCAACATTAACAGTACTTATACACATACAGAGTTCATTAAAACTAATGCTGAGCCCCGTGTTCTTTCACCTTTCATTCCCATTATCTCACAACTTCATTTGCATATTCTGAGAAAATCATCATTTTTTTTAACTTTCAGTTTTTTGAATTGGGAATGAAAACAATTAACCTGCCAAATATCGTTCCTCTTACCGGAAGCTTCCGTCTTCGATTCCAGACTATGCCTTTTTCTTCCTTTATCTATCTCTCCTGCGGGTCTGTTGGACACTTTCTATAATAATTGCAAGATTTTATGCTACATGAAGTAGGTGAGAATTGTTCATACGTACCTTTTCTGTTTTCACAGCTATAACTAGAGGTTCCCTGTACAGTTTTGCGTTTTATCACATCCGTTCTCCGTCTTCACGTATGTTTCCAAGACCTTGACAGTCAAGGTATAAGATAAAAGCCGCATCGACGCCTTCCAGATACGGTGTTGGAGAAGGATCCTCCGTATACCTTGGACGGGAAAAAGAATCAATGCTTTTATTATTCAAGAACTGAATGCTTCCGATTGTCTCTCTTCTCGCCTCATAAGATGAATAGACAAAGTTATTTGTGCATATAGCAGGAAGGTATGGTGAAAATCTGGAGAAGTGTATTATGGAAGACAAGGTTGTTGTTAGAAGACCACGAGAAAGGGCCGACCAAGTCAAGCACACCCCCAGCCTGACTCTTAAGCAGGCTTCAAGAGAACCTGAACACTGTCAAGGATGGCGACGCCAGGAGTTACACGGTTTACGATGATCAGTATATCAGTGAATCAGTCAATCACTACTGAACTGAATTTAGGGCAGTTGGCCATGTGGCCGATTCCCTATTTGTTGTTTCTTCCTAAAATTTTCTTAAATAATTTCAAAGAAATTGGAAATTTATTGAACCTCTCTCTTGGTAAATTATACCAATCCCTAACTCCCCTTCCCACAAACAAATATTTGCCACAATTTGTTCTCTTAAATTCCAACTTTATCTTCATATTCTGATCTTTCCTACATATAGAGGCACCACTCAAACCTATTCGTTTTCGAATGTCATTCCACGCCATTTCTCAAATGACAGCTCGGAACATATCACTTACTCGAGCAGATCGTCTCCTTTCTATCAAGTCTTCCCAGCCCAAACTTCGCAACATATTTGTAACGCTACTCTTTTATCGGAAATCACCCAGAACAAAACGAGCTGCTTTTCTTCGATTTTTTCCAGTTCTTGAATCATGTAATCCTGGTGAGGGTGTCATACACTGGAACAAGCCTATAAAGACATTTCCTTATACGAGATTATGTTTTTGAAATTAGTACAATTGTAGACAAGATGCATACCTCTGTTATTCTTCGATAATAATTAAATGTCAACGTTTTGAGTTTGGTAGTAAATAGTCTAAAATGACCGAGATTAGTGTTGAATCCACTGCTTTTGGAGTCACGAGGCTGATTGGTGACAGTCTCAAAGAGATTTGAAATCGTGTATATCATATCTATAGCGCGACTAATACATACATGTAGTTTCGCCTTATTAACTTTTTGAAAGGATCAAACACTTCCCAGTGAATTCGAGCTTCCACAAGGATAAAGTTTTACTTGATGATTAAATAATAGAAAACTTGAAATCAAACATATCTAAATAACTCTAAAGCTTCGTATTAGATGTTAAGAATCAATATTTCAAAAAGGAATTCTATAAAAATTCACTTCGCACATAACTACATATTAATACTAATCTTAAAAGTAAATATTCAACATTCAAAAACCAATCGGGCAAGGCCGGGTAATACAGCTAGTTTTTATATATAATGAATGGGATGTATACTAACTGATTTTGACACAGGCACTACTGCCTGCAGGCAGGTTACGTCAAAATACGAAGAGATAACAAACGGGCGGTCGTTCGCAACATGTTTCTCAGCGCTACCGGTCTAATGTGTTTGTATATATATGTGTGTGTGTGTGTTTGTGTGTATGTTAGGATAAGCCGTAAACCACGGTAAAATATAATGGTAGTTTACAATGTTCGTGATTAAACGCAGTTAAAATTAAAATAAATGAATCAGTGTCATGTCATTGATACTTACCGCGAATTCGCTGTCTGTCGAATGCATGACTACGCCACGAGCCTGTTAAATATTTATATTTCATGGGTTCCCTTCTCTGGCCCCTCGTTTTCCACTGCTGTTCGTTGCACCAAATGACTACTAGAGTTTCGAAAATTATCGAAACCAGTGTAGAGAACAGACACTCACTTTAACATGGAGTCGGAAAAGTCAGCCAACCAGCAGTGTTTGCGAGGTTCTCAAACACCTAGACCGTGGCGTTGCCCAACCAATCTGGACCAAACAGGATGTTGAGGCGTACCGTTCATTTTTAGGAAATGATGATGAAACAAGTGAGACAATTTATATAATTTGAAGTCCATTGTTGGCAATTTTGTAACTTTTTCTGTCGGTACTTATCTTAATTAGCTTCGGGTTAGCCACTGTTGGACGAGTACAGGTTCCTTGCTTTCTGATCTGCTAACAGGATTACCCTGACCTTCTGATTCAGCAGTCCATCCCAGATTAACGTGTTTACCATTTGTCGGTCATGCTTTCTGTCATTCGCATTACCGTCCCAGTTAACATTTGCTAAATTTAGATCACCTGTTGCAATTACGTTCCTTTTAGTGTCGTTCCCGCTTAAGCGATCGTATTATCAAATAACTCTTCGTCAGCTTCACCCTTTCCAGGTTTGAACACCCCCAACACATTAAGTTGCCTCTTACCTTTCGAGAAGAGTCTTACATCTAGGATCTCATATTTGTCAACCATATTATTAGTATTATTATTATTATTATTATTATTATTATTATTATTATTATTATTAATTTTTTGCAGCTTACAAATTATTCTTTTACCAGAATGAATATTTCCCCATGCTTTCGAATCTATCACGTCTCCACGATAAACACTCCATATTCGGGGCAAAATTTTCGCATCCATAATATCATTTCTTTGCCGAATCAACTCCTGTTATACTTTCTTTCTTTCTTTCTTTCCTTCTTTCTTTCTCAATCCGTTTATTCTCGAAGGTTGATCTTTTCTTCGGACTTAGCGATGGATCCCAACTCTACAGCCCTAACGGCAGTGCCCTGGAGCATGAGACTTTGGTTGGGGAAACAATTGGGAAGGACTGCCAGCATCTCACCCAGGCTTTCTAACTGCTATGTTGAACAGGGACCTTGTAGGGGCATGGGAAGACTGGAAGAGATAGACAAGGAAGAGGGAAGGAATGGGCCGTGGTTTTAAGTTAGGTACCATCTCGGCATCTACCGGGAGGCAAAGTGGGAAACCACGGAAAAACACTTCGAAGATGGCAGAGGTGGGAATCGAACCCCCTGCCCCTCTACTCACTTGACCGTCTGAGGTTGAACAGACGCAGTTCTTGCCCCGGTACCATTTTTCAAATTTCGTGTCAGAGCCAGGAATCGAACCATGGCTTCCGGGGATGGCGAACCACTACACCACACAGGCGGGCTCGTATTACATTACGTAGTAACTATATATACACGTAATTACGTAATTCTAATTATTTCCTTAGAATAGTTCTACAGTTTAATACTAAAAACTTCGTCGTCCGTTCGTGATTTGAAGCTTTCTGTACACTCATCACCACTTCCTAGCCAACCTCGTCTGCGGGAGTGACGCAGAAACGTAATCCCTTTGTACAGCGGAGACAGAGTGAGGGTGTTAATTTGCTATAATGAATGCATGTAACGACTTTCGAAGTAATAAATGTGTAGTTACATATTAAAAGGTACTGTTATGACGTCACTTTTAATGACAAATAACGACATAATAACGGATGAATACTGTTACTTGGGTAGTAGAATGAGGACCGATAGCAAAATTAAGGAGGACATAAAGTGCAGACTGGCACAAGAAAGAAAGACATTTCTTAAGAAAAGAAATTTGCTCACTTCGAAAATTGATATAGGAATTATTGTAAGTGAAACATGGACGTCATCTGTCTCAGAAGGAAGGAGAATGGAATCTTTCGGAATGCGGTGACAGAAGAATGCTGAAGGTGTGATGGGTACATGGAATCACGAATGAAGGGACAATATAACAATAGGCGAGAAGAAAACAATTCGGCAAAACTTGACTAGAAGAAGAGATAGAATGATAGGACACATTTTAAGTCATCGGGAGTAGATCAGTTAGTGTTTGAAGGAAGTGTAGGTGGTAATTGTACCGGGCGGTACACCTCCGCTCCGCTAATTCAAACATTGCGCCGGTTGAAACTCCTCTACTGGAGGAAGCCTGAACTTTAACTACAGTGTTAATTCTCAAGTTTCTCAGAAGATGTCCCTACTTGTAAATTTTGAAGTTTTCTGAACTGTGTCGTTTTCGATGTATTTTTGTTTTGCCTTTAGTAAGAAGTGTGGACATTCTCTTCTAGATGGCACTAGTGTGAAGTGAAAGAACTGTGTTTTTGGAGAAATTTTGAGTTCATAAGTTTGTTCTTTGTTAAATTTCTTTCAGTCATTGTTTAAGTTGGCAATATTAACCCTTTCTTTCCGCCAGTTTTGAATTTGACCAATAAGGAATTTCTGTAATTAATTTTCCACCATTAAGGTGTTTCTTCTTCATCTGGTGTAGTAGTTTTTGCCATTAACCAATAAAAGGCTTGTGGGCGGGTGTTCTCATTCCTGAAAGGTCTCGAATGTTCCGCGAGGGTATATAAACTGCTGATTTTCGGGTCTCCGGGCCACTTCAGTAACATCTATCAGTGTGTAAAGTACGTAGCAGGGGGCGGGAAGCGCCTCTTTCTTCGGACAGCAGTTCAACCACCAGGTAATGGGCTTTTAATAACTTCTTTCCTTGCTAGCTCAGCAGTTTAACTCTCGGGGCAGGTCCGAAGCCTTTTTACCATGTAACTTTCCCCTAAAATATAAAGACACTTGGTATCAATTCTATCTTTTAAACTACATATTGGGATAGAGAGTGCTTAACCCTCTCGAGCTCCCACTCATATTGCGTTGAGGTGAACTTATTTTCACAACCGTTTCTTCCTTAACGTAATGTAAATTGTCTCCTTCTATAAGTCACCTCTTTAGTATGGGATTAGCCCTTGCATTAGAGGCATAGCGCCAAGTAGGTTTTAATAAGGCGTGTTTGGAGTGCAGTTTCGCCTCCTCTCAAGTTGGTATTGTGGAAGCCATGTAATATTTCTGTTTCTTCACTGAATAGGCCTCAGTAGGTTGGGTATTTTTACCCCTGTGTATATGTCCTTGGAGGACAGCTTGAAAGTAGAGTTTTGTGTGGCCTTTGATAGGCTTGAACTTAAGAGCGGGTCACTCTTTCTTAAGATTTGTTTCTGTGTGCCTCGAGGAGGCTTTACTGTGTAATGGGGAGCAAGAGCTCCTGGGCATGATTGGGGTCTTCTGCCCCTTTGTTGAATCTTGTATATCGTAAAGTTGGGCTCATTGCTCAAGAATTATGTGTCTGGCTCTCGGAGCCCAAATCCTGTAACATTGTAATTGTACACTCTCGAATTGGTTGTTTTGCTACTCTGCACCTGCCATTCTTGCTATTTCTTGATTTTGCAAGGAAAATATAACCTTGTTAAATTTTAAATTAACTTTAATTTCGTAGATTGAGACCTGTTCATCCCATCACCTTCTTTCACCTCTGCACATCCACAATACTCCGCAACAGTAATAATGGTAGATTAGAGTAGATGTAGGATGTAGTAGTTACGGAGAAATGAAAAGTTTAACAAAAGATAGGATGACATGGAGGGATGCATTAATCTAGGCTATGTACTAACAACACAAATAACAACAAACGGTCTCGTTTTTCGATCCATTGCCTAAATTCATACAATTCACAGAATAACATGATCCATACTCACGACGTACTTCTCGTCAGAGTAACCTCCTGTAGGATTCATTAAGTAATAATGAAAAATATTGTGAAATGCATGCTTACTATTTGAACTGATTTAGAATCATAAAAAGGGAGGCGGGGAAGTGTTTTGAGATCTGTATGGTCGTTCCTCCACTTATAATGTGTTTTACAAGAATGTTAGAGTGTACTGATTCTTGCTTTTCGTGCTTTAAAAAACTGTGAACAGGTGCGAACATTCCGTACGTGCTGAAGTGCTGCAGCACATCGTCTACTTGAAAAATAAACTACTTTGAAAATATTATATACAATCAAATAGACTGCATTGAAAAGGACGTCATCTAAAGAATAGGAAATCATTCAACTCCCCTCACAACCAAGTAACTAGTCGAGAGCTCCACGCCGGGTGTTGTGCAAATCACAGCTTAGCAACAAATTCTAAGCTTTTTGCTAGAAATTAGAAACTCTGTATTTTGCGCTTTCGTGCCCAAATTTTCGGATGTGCTGTGGAAACAACAGCCAAGACCGCCGAGAAATCACGGCGAGTCTTCATTCGACCACAGAGAGGCAGCACTAGTCACACTTGCATTTCGACCGAAATGAGAACGTGACAGGTTGCACCCTCTTGACTCAGCAGTAGGATTTAAGAGGGGATCGTTCAAAGCAAACCGGAAAACAAAATATTGTAGAGGAAGCCATCACTCTTTGTGCCAGAATTTTAACACTCCCGACTTACCTTTTCCAGAGCCACATTTGTAAATCGATGAACTATAAACGTTGTGTTTCTATGTTGTCAAAATAAGGACATGATATCGTGATTTTCTTTAATTAAAATGTCTAGTTTATAAATTTCACTATAACAACATAACATATCATTTTGCACTACGACGTTATTAGTTTTATTTCAATGATTTTGGTAACATTGAGAAGTTCTGTTTTTGCGCACTCACACAAGTGTTTCCGAGTTTGTGAATGTTTTGTCATTGCAGGTGTTACTGCGTTTTTAATTATTTCTTTACGAGTAATGTGTTTATGCGTTGAGGTTGTTTTCGTGTTTGTTCAGTATGGAAAACTCCGTGTAGAGCCTCTTGAAAACCGCATATATTTCTAATTTTTTTTTTAGGGGGATGATTCACAGCACAAAACTGATTTATTTACTAGCCGTCACTGAAACTGAACAACTTCCAAGTCATGTAAGCATTAGGTAGTGGTTGGAGAAATGTATCACTGTTCGTTATATTGTTGGAGAAAAAATTCGCCCTTGTACATTTTCTCAGCTACAACGGAAAGCATAGAATCGTGGATGTGATGTTGGGCTTTAAAAAACAAGGGAGCGAGTACAGATTGTTTCGCTGTTCCCGTCTTAGTAGTCTTTTACGACACTCAGGGGGTTCATATAATGCATCCTATGACTCCACCCGCATGGGAGAAGAAGAGCGCATGCACAAAAGTATGTTGTGAGAAGGACAGCTGACAATGGTATAGTGATAAATTGGTTTGTAAGTCAGGTTGTGATAAATAGGAAAAGTCCTCTAAGTTTTAATTCTGCGTTGATGGGGTGAAAGTTCCTTATGGGGATCACTATAAGCACCTAGGTGTTAATATAAGGAAAGATTTTCATTGCGGTAATCACATAAATTGATTGTATATAAAGGGTACAGATCTCTGCACATGGTTATGAGGGTGTTTAGGCGTTGTGGTAAGGATGTAAAGGAGAGGGCATATAAGTCTCTGGTATTACCAGTGTATGGGGCCCTCATCAATATTAATTGATTCAAAAGCTGGGAAAAATCCATAGAAAAGCAGCTCGAATTTTTCTGGGTGATTTCCGACAAAAGAGTAGCGTTACAAAATTTTTGCAAAATTTGGGCTGGGAAGACTTGGGAGAAAGAAAACGAGCTGCTCGACTAAGGGATATAATTATTCCGAGCTGTCAATGAAGAGATGGTGTGGAATGACCTTAGTAGACGAATAAGTCTGAGTGGTGTCTTTAAAAGTAGGAAAGATCATAATATGAAGATAAAGTTGGAATTCAAGAGGTCAAACTGGGGTAAATATTCGTTTATAGGAAGATAAGTTAGGGATTTGAATAATTTACCAAGGGCGATAGTCAATACATTTCCGAATTCTTTGCAAAAGACAGATAGGGAATCTGCCACCTAGCGACAGCCCTAAATGTAGATCAGTGGTCATTAACTGATTGGCAATGTTCTCTGCGTTCTTTCCTTCCTGTTTGGAGGCTATGATATTTATTCGTCTGTTGCTTCCATTTGCCTCAAATCCCGGCAATTCCTCGTAGACCATATATATCCTCGTTCTCTGTAATATCCTTTGTCGGACTTGCACCCTCAATCATTTGAGGAAGACTAAGTAATAATATTACCTAAACGTATACTCTCATGTCATTTTGTTTGTATTATCAGTACTGTAGAATTAAACTCATTTAGATCTAAGATTATGTGGTTAATTTTTATTCTTTGTTGTGTTTGTTCTAGTTACTGTAATAGTGTGTACACATTTTATTCCATACCTAATTAAGAGTAAGAGAAAGCCAAGAACCCCAACATCGTCAAGAACAATAAAGTCATCTAACTAATAGATATACAAACAAAAGTATTTTTGAAATGACAGGTAGGTCTCCACATTGTGTTTTCTATTATTACCCTCTCAAAACTTGGAAAGTAAAGGTTATACAGGCAGACATTACATTCTTATTATATGTATTTTAAGGTAGACTTAGTGTACATTGCTTTACAATGGGCACAAGAATTCTTCTAGTGTTAGGGCACTCATCCAGGTAGCAGATTCCCTATCTGGTTTTTACCTAGTATTTGTTTAAATAATTGCAAAGAATTAAGGAATTTATTGACCATAACCTTGGTAAAATATTCCTATCCATACCTCGTCTTCCTATAAACGAATATTTGCCCTAGTTTGTCCTCTTGAATTCCAAGTTGTTGTGATTATTCCTTTTAGTGTTAGGGTAGATCGCGTATATCTCCAAGAGTATTTAACTTACGATTATGTTTAATGTCTCAATTGGCAAATAAAAGAGGAGGCTACTTTTCGCAAAGAAGAAATGAAAATCCGAAACGTAATTTTTATTAAACAGTGCTTCAAAGTTAGGCAAAATTCGTGCTAAATATGTGACGTCACACGCGTACTCTGTAATAAGATGGCGCTGTGTTGATTCGCGCGCTCATTTAGAGGTTAGCTGTCGTTGTGAATACATCGTGGTCATTTTTAATAAGCCCTCAGAACCCTGCGCCTGTTACAATAGTGACAGTCTACCGCCATGTTTTAATTAAAGAAATGAAATGGCGTATGGCTTTTAGTCCCGGGGGTGTCCGAAGACAAGTTCGGCTCGCCAGGTGCAGGTCCTTTGATTTAACGGCCGTAAGCGACCGGCGCATCGTGATGAGGATGAAATGATGATGAAGACGAGACATACACCCAGCTCCCGTGCCAGCGAAATTAACCAATGATGGTTCAAATTCCCGATCCTGCCGCGAGTCGAAACCGAGTCACCTGTGACCAATTGAACAATTGGACAATTTGGCCTATTACAGATCATTTAGAACCCAAGGCTATGGTACAGTATTTTTCCTTGTCCTTTTCTTCCCAGAACTACTTCATATATCGGCTGATCGCTTGCCTCTGATCATCCGGTAAAAGTCTCAGAGGTTGACGTCGAATTTTCAAAAACTAAACATCCGCAGAAGTGATATGTAGCTGGAAGTCCACCCTATTATTTATCATGTTATCTGCGATCTTCGGTCTTTCTACATCCCATCGTATCATATCCAGCCAACCGATGGTGCGTTTAATTTGGAGATATAATCAGAAATATTCTTAGTTATCCTGTCGTGTCCATTCTGTAAAGGTGAACATAAAATTGTAGTCTTCGTCTTTTAATTGTGTCTGTAATTTTCTCGACATTGTGGTAGATGATTTCATTTATCTTCTTCATCCTAATCTTTCTTCTCCTTCTTCTTATTGTGCGCCAAGGAGTCATTTAATACCACGCGGAGTCAAAATTTGTAAAGCTTTCCTCTTTGCCCAATAGTTCTTCATTTTTACGACTGTTGTAATTTCTGTTCCTCCGACCAGGTACATAGTGTTGGTTTCTTCTCACCTTCCTCAAATTCTCTAGTGTAAACAATTTTCCTGATTACATTTATATCCTGCACATTTGTTGATCCTAATGCAGTGAGGTCTTCCCCTACTTGCTTATACCATTCTGATCCCGTACGCTTGATTTGCAGAAACCTGTGTATTCGATAGGTAAGTTTGGTGTTATTCATTCGCAGCCTCATTTTGTCAATAAGTTCAGATAATTTTAAATATATTTCCTTGTTGGGTTTGCGGTAATGTATTCCATTTTAATTCTCTTGAGGTTCCAAGATTGTCCATAGTATATTCCTTTTTTTTCTTTCCTGATTCCCTTGTTCACTTCTTTTGTTGAACCATGACGAAATAGAATATCTAGCGAGATCGCTCACAGAGTTCAAGCGCGTCCCGCAGAGCGGCGCTAGTGGAGCCAAACACCATATTTGGACTTTAATAAGAGAACACGGGATAAAATGGAACATTAAGAACAGGGGAAGCAATATTGTGCGGTTCATACTTTAAAAAAATACTTTTTAAGTAGAGAACATAACACAATAAACATTCTATGTTCTTAATCTGCCACTGTAGGAAATTAATCCTACTTTGACTTGGAAAGAGACATTAAGCTTGCAATAAATTACGAGTTACCTTGTTTAGTTGCCTTTTGAGAGACACTACTCCCTTTTGGGCATCGGTAAGAGAACTAGACTGGCCGTGAATACGGCAACTGGGCTGACCTTGAACCTTACTGTTAACTGTTTCCATCACGGCTTCACTCACATAGTGATTCTTGTTCCTTATCCTCTTGATACTGTCCTCATTCCTTTCCTTACTGGGTGTCTTTCGCGATTTTACCTCAGTTTCATATTTCGGTAAATTTGCTAACGTACGAGGCACCGATCCTGGTTTTAGTTTCCACCTCACATGAGGAAATTCAACGTTTTTACCATTCACAAAGAAACAGTCCGCCTTTATAAGTTAATTAAATCTGCCGAAAAATGCAGGTCACATATTCTGCGTTTCGCTGACAATTGCTTATCTTTCCGCGGAATAACTCTCGTCCACTTCAAAAACTGATTATTTCAAAAATCAAAAATCAAAATCAAAATCACTTTATTTGCAAGTGCCAAGGTGGCAAATAGTAGATAAAAATACATTGTTCTCAAGCACTAAATTTTAAATTAATAAGAGAAAGAGACATTTTCCTAAAACACAGTATTATACTGTTTACACTAACATTTTGTCTATTAAACACACGGCTCATCCTTAATAAGTTTATATTATTTACAAAATTCTACTCATAATATATTCAGTTCTTACAAACATAATCAACACATATAAAGTAAGTGGAATTACTTGAAAAAATACTACACAACTGTAATAAGATTTAAACACTTGTATTGCATTCTTATTACCCATATTAGTACCTAACTTTTCTTTTGGCAGTATTAAAAATAGTCTACCATCAGGCTTCCTTCCATTAACCCGATTTACAACCAGGAACGAAACTGTACGATATTTTCTCGAAATAATAGGAAACTAGTTGATTACATACACAAATCACTGCACTGATATTAATACATAATTTCCGAAAATATCAAAACCAACAAATTATCTCGATGGACGTTAAAATTTCTACCATAACTTCACGCACGCACGTGATTACTAAAGCCCGGATTTGTATGCGGTAACAGGTTAGATTGCAAACTAATTTGGTTAGTAGGAAGTGTCGGCCACCCGCTCTTGCATAATGTAGCAAGAGTAACATAAATTATAAGGGTTCTGATGGGCCGTACCCCTCATGTTTATGCAAACCCCATAGCACAATCGTTGTGAAGGTAGACTATACTTGCTAGTCGCTTTAGTAAGTTGCATTCTAACCTATTACTGCATAAAAATTCGGGCTTTAGTGATTACCTTCGTTGACAATTTGGCGCACGTGTTGTTGCAGCTGGTTCGTTGCGACTGCAGCGCCACAGTCCGAGGTGGCCACCAAGGGCAATGTTAAGAGAGTGGAGCGATCACACTAAGTTAAACGTTAAACATTCTAATCCATATAAGGCCTCTGGTTTAATTAAAGTTGTGTAGTATCTGAATTTTTCCTAGAACGATATTGATTGTTTGTTGTAACGGTGTTGAGTGAGTTTATGTGTCTTTGCAGGTTATTACATATTAATATATTATGTATATATTCATTTAGCTGCCGTACATCACTTTCTATGACATTACAGTTCATAGTTACACCTTAATGAGACGGGAAACACTCCGTTTTCAACCCCGCCCACCTTGTTATTCTAATCCATTTAAATATTAAATTGACTCACATTAGGGGAACTTGTGTAATTATCAATGCTTTGAGCATCCCCCATTCATTATCACCCACACAGCTTAATGAACAGACCACCAATTCTATCATGTTGCTGTCATGAACATCTCCACCGCACCATATGGCGGTTTGGGCTGTATGTGGTTGCGCCGATAGTATATTGGAAGATCGATAACATACTAGTTCAGTGGTCTGTACCATCAAAGTCACTTCCTGATATTTGGTTACCACCACTTCCGTTCAAATTAATGTTCATTTACCAGATTTGGTTGCTCATAGTGTTATGTCTTCTTTTACGGCAGGTGCGTTTCGACACAGTTGACCAGAAAGAGAGAGATTTTAGTTTCTGCCAGAAATGTATAGACCGAGCTCGATAGCTGCAGTCGCTTGAGTGAGGCCAGTATCCAGTATTCTGGAGATAGTAGGTTCGAATCCCACTATCGGCAGCCCTGAAAATGGTTTTGCGTGGTTTCCCATTTTCACACCAGGCAAATGCTGGGACTGTACCTTAATAAAAGTGTGTTGGTTTCTGCTTTTAATGTTGAATACATTTCTTATCGGAAAAAATAGGGGTCCCCATAAGTTAATATGAAAACGTGAAATTAAGCAATTTCTTCAACTGTCCTGAAATTGAAAGGCTGAAGGGCCCAAAAAAGTTTTCAAATTGTGCGTATTGGTGAGCTCTATCAAACTAAAATCACACATTTCGAAAATCACCTTCGGGATAAATGCAATTCCGAGAAAGAGCCTAAAATCGCTTGTATTTTCACTCGTGTTTTATTCAAATCCTAGCCAAATGAACTTCTTTAAATAATTCTTTCTTGTAATGTGTTCTTTGGTTCAATACCCTCAGGCGTTTTTTATTTTTTTTTATTGTCTGCATCGAATGCAATTATAAGGGTTTAAGTGAAACTCTGCATTGACTCATATTATCGCTCGTAGTGGTAGAAAAAGGCAAACTGCTAATCTAATCGACCGGATAACGATGATTAAGAAAAGGATTGCATTTTTAGGAATAAATAAAAAATATTAGCATAGATTATTATATTTTATTTACCTAAAATTCTTAGCCATATCCCTACGATGTTTTCATCACTGAGCTCACATCATTTGATATGATTGTACAGAGAGGTAATTTCTGGTACTTTAATTTATCCCACTGAAAAACTACATGGCACTTATATCTTTTCTTCTTCTATTATAGTGAAGGATGTTTATTTTACGCTTCCACTTAGTTAATCTAATTACAATTTTTGTTGTCATTGCATGGTACAGTTTGTTTTTAATTTTTATCTAATATCTGAAGTCCTACGTTAGTTTCGACACAACATTTATAGACTTGTATACTTTCCAGACGTGGAAAACCTTGGTGAAATTTCAGAACCAACAGGGCTAGAAAAGGAAGCACAGAATGTTCATCTACAGAAACTCAAGAGAGCGTACTGAAGAACATGTGGCATTTACAACAAGAAGTGTATGTCCACACACACAAAAACCAGGCACTACAATACTGTGATCAAACCTGAAATTCTATACGCGAACGAAACGCTGGTACTCAATAGAAAAGGAGGCGATCATGAGAAAAATTCTTGTTCCATAAGAAACTGAAGTCGGATACAGAGTTAAATTCCGTAAATCAACAGAGAAACTGTCCAACCTTGCAGCAGATATTAGAAAACGAAGATTGAAATTTCGTGGACACGTTCAATAACTCCCAACAACAAGGCTTACAGGCAAGATCATGACATACGACAGCAGAAAACTGAAGAGTCTACCATGGATCCAAGAAGTCAACAAGGACCTGTAGAAAGCTCAGATATATTAGAAATATCAGTCATAAATCTGTTGTGTAAATAAGTAAAGAAATGGGTAGTTCAGCCAGAGAATGAAGTTCCAAGGGGACCAGGAATCAAGAGGATTAAGGAAAGGAAGAGAGCCCACGAAGGAAAAATAAAAACTGTATGGAAGACCAGAAACGCGAATCATCATCATACTACTTTTTAGGAAGATTGAAGAAGAAGAAGAGAAAATATACAGGAGTGTCTTAAAATTCTGCTTCCACCTTATCTTTTTCTCTTCTTCGTTAACGTCTTCTTAAGGAAGATTGGAGAACAAGAAAATAAAATAAACGGGAGGGTCTTAAAACGTTCCTTCTTCCTCGCCGTTTTCTCTTCTTCTTCTTCTTCTTCTTCTTCTTCTTCTTCTTCTTCTTTCTCTTTAACATCATCATATTACTTATTAGGAAGATTGGAGAAGAAGAGAAAATATACAGGAGGGTCTTAAAAATCTGCTTCCACCTTGTCTTTTTCTCTTCTTCTTCGTTACCTTCTTCTTAACTAAGACTGAAGAACAGGAAGATATAATATAGAGGAGGGTCCAAAGGTATTCCTTCCTCCTTGTCTTATTCGTTAACCTCTTATTATTATTATTATTATTATGATTATTATTATCTTCTAGCTCTGTGCGATCCATCGGGGCCCATTCGCAAATAAAAATATTAATAAAAATAGTAATCATAATAATAAAATTCCCTACTCTATAATTCACAAATACCCGAGGAAGATTCCGGAATACACTGTCTGACAGTTTCGAAATTAACACAGGAGTCCGACAAGGTATTTGACTTTCACCAATTTTTTCTGGATGAAGTGGTGAAACAATGCAGACAGTTGAACAAAACCATGCGTATCAGAGATGTACAGATTGGATACAACATCAAACACAACGCCACAGTGGATTGCTTGGCATTCGCAGATGATACGGCATTGTTATGCGAGATGGAAGAAGATGCGAAGATGGCGTTAGCAAATCTAGCCGAGGCTGCGGAGAAAATTGGCCTGACGTTTGCCAAGATACTGAATGCAAAGGCCTTCTGGAAGGTTGGAGATCAAGTAGCGGTGTGAGTCGACAGCTTTCAGAACCTAGATGAGAATATAACAGGCAAACTACAGAATAATACGAGTGTGGGAGACAAAGCACAATTCTTACAGAAACTGCGATTCAAGGCCAAGATGACTTATAGGAAGAAGAACCTATCGAGGAACGCCAAATTGCGACACTGTACGATGACAATCCGGAACGCTACTGAGAACATGATATTCAGGAAAAAGAAGTTTTGTTCGACTGGAAAAGGAGGAAATAAAGATCCTGATAGATGTATAGAGTATCTAAAAGCAGGGTGATATATGGGTCCATATAACAAGGCAGGAGGTGTACGAGAAGGTAGAACCCCTTTCAAGTGTATTATGGTAAAAAAGGTTGAGTTTTGTGGGGCATTCGATGAGGACGGATGACAACTGGGTAACAAAGAAGATATGGAAAGTGACATCCTTGACGGGAATTAATCGATAAAGGAAGGATTGGAGGGCAATTGGCATAAAGAATAAATATCCGCTAACGACTGCGCGGGATAGATCTGTTCACAAAAATCTTGTCGAAAGTCACAAATACACCGATGCTAAGACTAAGATCCAAATCACAGAAGCGGAGGGGAATAGGGGGAGTTAAAGAATGAAGAGGTATTGGTAAGAACGAAGACGTGCTGAATAAGTCACACGTGATCCTAAGGGTCGAAATGAATAAATTAGTTAAAAATCCAATATTAATCTCCACTAATGGGCAGTATAATTGATTAAAACATAACGGAGATGTTCAGGTACTCTATATTGAATTGTGGGATCATGCATGCCACTGATATTAATTTAATTGTAACAGAATTGATGTCATAATAGTCAGGCTACAGTGCTATAGAATCACTTTCTGGCTACTCTAATAGTAATTGATTGAATAGGTTACGAGTGTTCGCGTGTCGGATTTTCTTCCTCTTCAAAGTTTAAAACCAATAAGCCCCAACAGTCGAGCACGGAAATTATAATTTCAGTGACGAAATGAAAGCTTAACAATCCTTTGCTTTATAAATGAGGCCTTGAAAGAATCTTGCTGAACAAACAGAATTTAAATCAGAATTTCCTTAATTAAATTGTCACTTTAGTATGCCGCGTCTCTAAATCTGGAACATTGGCTTCCACGACCAATGTTAATAATACCTAAAGGTACTGTTTTAAAACAGCCTAAAATTAGACTGAATTCTAGGGACAACAGGGATATATCGGAATAATTTAATCAAGGAATCTGCTGGTTCGTTCTTTGGTAATCGTATCAAGGGGAGTCAGCACTTAAATTTGTAAATTCTTCAATTTGCTACTTATCACCACTAAATTTAAAACGCAAACATACATTAATAAGATAGAGCGCCACACAAAACTTGAAGCTGATTATTTAATTTCTTGCAAAGTTTTTTCATTTGTATATGTTGCATGGAAGATGTTGCTTGCGGAAATGTTTCCATTATTTTTGGTTAAAATTTGACAGGCTTGTCTAGTATACCCATATTATCAGAAAAAGCAGCTTTCGAAAATCCGCTACTAAAAGAATTTGGTTCACTTTTGTTCTATTATCTCAGGAATTACCTGCATGCAGCCATGTTTGATTACTGCCTGTGAAGCCAGGGATAATCCACTTCCTCTGATGATGGAAAAATAATAATAATATTCTCTGATACCCCCACGGTAACCCCTGACTGTCGTAAGAGGCGAATAAAAGGGGCGACCATGAGATGATTTTATTAGAACCATGAAACTACTTGTAATTAGTACCGCCACGCGGGGAACACCATGGGTCGTTTTAACTTGCGCGTACTACCACTATGTTAGGTACCAAATAGGTTTGTGATTAGTAGCAAAAGAGTGCGTTGCCTGTTATTAGTACCACTATATGAGCGACACCATGGTTCTGACTTGCCTATGATTAGTACCCACTATATTAGGAACACCACAGGATAGTGCGAATCGCTGTGGTTAGTACACATATGGGATGAACACCATAGGTTTGCGTTGCCTGTAAATGGCGCCGCAATGTGCGAAACACCATAGGTCTGTATTAAATGTGCGAATTTAATTACCTGTGAGTAGTACCATAATGTGTGGTATACCGCGAGTCTACGCTACTCTTGAGTAGTACCGCAACATGACAGATACCATGGTTCTGCTTTCCTAGCGATAAGTACCATTATGAGTGGCCAATAACTTGAATTTTGGACTCATTTAGACTACAAGCATCATCAATTCAGTATTATGCTATAGAAGCGGTCCCTTGGTCCGTAATATTATTGTTTTACGTCAGTTTCTGTGAATGTGATCCACTGATAGTTTTAAATTCATATCCATCCATTCGTTCTTCGTCCTCACGTTTTGAATTCTGGTCAGTGGAGTATTTTAGAATTTTAATTTGTCATTCCATTTCGTCTAATTTTGTACCATAAGGGCCTTGACCTAGATGTTAGGCCCCTTTAAACAACAAGCATCATCATCATCATCATCATCATCATCATCAACATCATCACGTTCCTAATAACTTACATGCTGCAGAAAAAACTGCCTTGTTCATAGAATTCTGGAGGAAGTTTGACCTGGCTATAAACAACATTGAAGGAATAGGTCATACGTTGTTCTGTACACATCCTAAAATCTCATTTGTTCGGACCTCCATAATTTAAAAAATCCATATTACCGATATATTTCTATATGATAAAATATTCTGTATCCTGATACGCTTTACTTTGTCCGCTGTGGCAACCCGTAATTGCGGTACGTCGTTGATTCGTTCAGTACAGAGGAGAAGGTATCAATTTGACTAGACTTCTCTTTAACCATTAACAATGTGCAAGGACAAATTATTGAAAAAGTGGATGGTCTACTTACCCGAACCAGTATTTAGCCACGGTCAATTGTACAGTACGTTGCACTATCTGGGGCAAGTGCGTTTGAAAATGTTAATATCCACATAAGGCCGAATAGTTGAAGCACATAGAACATTGTATTTAAAGCAAGTGTTATAAACTATATTATCGGAATTAAAGGTTCATAAAACTATTGACAAAGGCATGCAAAATAATATGACCACGACATGAATATCAAGACGAGTTATCTGACCTATTTATAAGTAACGCTGCGGAACAGGTCGAGTCCACTTGTTAATAATAAATCTGGTTTATTGAGTCAGGTATAAACTGTTGAAGAAAAAAGATTTTCAATTTTTCATTATTCACATAAAAGGCAACAATCTAGTTAGGTTCTATTTTAGGAACAGAAATATGAGGGTAGTATTCAACTGATAAATACAGTAAAATGCCAAACTACTTTCGATTCCTGCACATACTGAAACTTGATCAGAAAATTTAAAGTGAATCTGGTAAAAACTCTACAACAAGGAGCATTTTATAATGCGAGTAATCTACAACACAGTCTTCATACCATTGATTTTATACCGTACCTCTTCATTCCACTCTGTACTGGAAAATAAACGGGCTCAAAACAATTTAATGCCACTTCAAAGAAGATCTGCTCTTCGAATTACCCGCGCCTACCGCACAACGTCCAATTATTATTATTATTATTATTATTATTATTATTATTATTATTATTATTATTATTATTATTATTATTATTATTATTATTATTGCAGGAATTGAAGCATTATTTTTGAGTGAAATGTGTAGGGCTCAGCTTGCTTTACTTAAGAAACATAGAATCTCATCAGTGCCCATTATCAAGATCACCGTGGAGGAACAAAGCAATTTTCAATCTGGACATCCTATTATCTTAAGAAACTTGTCAGCGATAGTTGCTCAAGCTCTCATGACTCAATATTATATATAACCCATACCGGACAATGATGAATATGAATAAGTTGGTATATGAAAACGATCTTGACATATTTTCAGAACAACATAAGCTTTTCTTCAGATTGTTCAGTTTTTCAAGCTGAACTTTTTGCCATAAAGTCAGCCTTGCACTGGTGCATAGATAATGGGAAAAGTGCAAAGGTACACAGTGGCTCACAAGCAGCACTAAACGCAATAAATGACAAGTATAATTTAAATCCAATAGCTGCTGATATAAGATCCATAATCCCGAATAGCCCCCACATGTATTTATGCTGGTTTCGAGGACACACAGCGAGAATTTGAAATGAGAAAGCAGACCTATTAGAAAAAGAAGCTGCAAAATCAGCGATGGAAGTAGCATATGATAAAGCTCCGCTAAGTTACCTGAAAAGGAAGCTTATAAATGGCACATCTCTTCAGTGGAATAACATCTGGACCACAAGCACCAAATGATCCGTAACGAAAGGAACCAGATATCCAGCATCCATTCCAGTCCAAAGTGCTCATGCCTAATTTTGTGCTTGCACAATTTCTATCTGGCCATGGCAAATTTAAATCATATTTCTAGGGATTTAACATCACTATCTCAGACGATTACTTACGCTTTTGTTGATCCTCTCAAACAGTGCAGCATTTAATTTTTGATTTTCCTGCTGACGAAAGACCAAGATATACCCTAGTATGTCACCTGAATTTTTGTGACACTGAATTGAGCAAACCTCTACTTCATATAATTAAAAGTAATGTTGTTATAATAATTTGTTTAACTTTCATCCACTTCATCTTTAATAAGCTTTCGTCATGTTGTTCAATCTGTTGCAAATTGTATATAATTGTTAAACCATAGTTCTAATATGCATTTTCACAATAGATTCCCCTTCTATTTTCATTGGAAATTCAATAATAATACATGACAATGAGCTGATAATATTTTAAGCTACAAAAATGCAATTAAAATGTTTAAGAAACATACTTCCATTAAAACTGCTCTTGACTGTAAGTTACTCGCTCAGACTTCTTTCTCCTCTTATACAGAGCCTAGGCCTACTACAAGGTAAACATGTTCCAGCAGGATTATTGAAATAATAGTCCGAAAGGACTTTGAAGCCAATATTGTCTGACAAAGGGAATATGCTTGCTCTATATACGCCGTAACAATACCCTTTACATCCGGTTTTTATAACAAAAAAATAGTGTTATTCCAAAAGTGATAACGGGATTGAAGAAGGAAGAATTGGGTGATTTTTAAGATTAAAATTGAAAATTCGATTTTTGGTCAAGAATCGCACCATTTGAATGATGACTCCCCTTAGAGGACAAACAGCAAAATTTATCATCCTTTCTCCCAACAAACAGAGGACTTAAAAATCCATGGAAACAGCGTACCATATTTTGATCAAATATATTTTGACGCCTGTAGGAGGTTCATGCCAGAATTTGTGTCTTATAAGAGGAACTAAGACCTGAAATACAACGTAGTCTCTAATGACTACTCATATACTGCGTTCGGGCTATCTCCAATGTATTTGGAATGGCTTCATAGCCTATATCTAGTTGCTACCACTATGTACTGTGTAGGGTTTCGACGACGGTGGAATACAAAAGGGATACTAAATGTTTCCATATCTCGAGTTGGCTTTAATCAATGTGAATTTACCTGATGTGATACTGAGAACTCTCTAGAAATTATCTTCAAGCCTGCCAACTATGCGATTCGAGCCCCAATGGGATTAGAGTGCGTTTGAACTTGTTCGTGGCCTGATGGTTTTCACCTTCTTATCCTCCCAAAATCTCTTCACAAGCATCTTGCGTTCAGTGGAATACTTCCCACCAGTTTTCTTTTCAGGTTTCTCCACGAATTTGTGCTTGGAGACTATTGTACTAAAGGCTCCACGATCATCCATGATGTCGTCCGTGATATTCACTTCTTTGAGGTCTGCCTTAGTTTCTTCTAGCCAGTTTATTATGGCCTTCTCTGAATGAATTACTTTAAATAATCTCTTGGTGACTGTCGCTGTCCATTATATAGATATAGACATAGCATTTCAGGCGTCTCTTGCGTACGGCTTCAGTGAACCTGTCAGTTAATGCGTTGAGGTCAACTGTTCTCATCTTAATCCACATTACATTTTCTCTCATGGGACCGTACATTTTCCGGAGAATTTTCCTTTCTTGCTTTTCAGCTTCTATAATTTTAGAGTGACCTCCAAGGCAAATGGTTTCCGAGACATATAAAGCTGTCTTGAAGTGTCGTAATTTTTCATTACGCCGTATGCCTATTTTGTTTTAGTAATTCCAGGTTATTCTGTACGCTTTACATCCCAAATATCAAAGATGTACAAATGTGATTTGCCTGTATGCACGGATATCCTTAAATATTGTCAAGTATTGTACATGGATTCTCTATTTTAACTTGGGAGGATTTTTGTCTCAAGTTTTGTATGCTAAACTAGCCGCTCTGTGTTTCTTCTAAAGGATTATGTTACAACGACTTCGACGTCCATTGATTACCGGAAAACTTACCTTGGTATTATGGGCTCTCATTGCTGTAAGCTCAGATTACGGAGATTTTTGGCCTATGATGTCACCTTACCACTGTAGTAGGGACATCCTCGGAGTCAAAAGGAGAAGTAGAATTAATAATGGGACACTGAAGATTTAATTTAACAACGTGGTGCAGGTAGAAATAATGCTAGATACTGATCTTATTATTATAAATGCTACTTTAAATTCGTGGAACTGAATTAGACTACTTATTATGTGCATGATGAAAACATGAAACTTGATCATACGTTCAATAAAAGTAAGGAAACACAATATTACCATTCCAAAAGTATTCACTGGAAATTCAAAAAATATGCGCTGTGAACTTCGGTTAATTTCAGAATGGATCCACTGTTCGAGAGAGCAACTGGAATTCTAAATGATTCTGTGCATATACATCTAACGACAATTGGTCGCAAAACATTGACTTTGAAATGTACTGGAGGAATATTTCATGTCACCAGACTCTCATATGATTATCTCACAAGACCTCACTGGTTCTAAGTTGCGAGAGTAATAAATGTTATTTTAAAGGACCCAACTTCGGCCCATGGGGTATGTCAAGGAACTGAAATAGTCTTCTGTTTATGTGAATGATGTACACCTAAAAGTTGGTTACAGCTCCAATCAAGGTAAGAGAGCACAGTGTTACCATTTCAAAAGTTTTCACTGAAAAATCAAGAAATTATTTAATGTGAAATCCGGTTCATTCCAAAATGTATCCATGGTTCCAGAGGATGAAATTCTAAACAACATAGTCTATATACATTTAGTGACAATTGGATACAAAACGTTGATTTTTAAACGTACTGGAGGAATATTTCTTGTCACCGACTCTCATATCACAAGACCTTGTTTTTTTCTAAGTTGCGATTATTATAAATACCGTACTATTTTAAAGGACCCAACTTCGGCCTGTAGGGTATATCATGAAACTGGAGTAGACGCCTGTTTATGTGCATGATATAACACCTAAAATTTGGTTACAGATTCAATCAATGTAAGGGAACACAATGTTACCATTCTAAAATATATTTGCTGGAAATTCAATAGAATATTCCTTGTTAACTCCGGTTAAATCTATAATGGATCCACGGTTTCAGAGACCGGGTGCAATTCCAAACAATTTAGTTTGTATGAATTTAGTGACAATTGTCAAAAAACGTCGACTTTGAAATGTATTGCAGGAATATTTCATCTCAAAGTTCCTCAACGATTGAAAGGACTCAAATATTTCCCACTATCCGGAAATATATTTGTCCTCGAAATGCAAATTGATCACTTCTATTCAAGCATTGTCGTGGTTACAGGAATATAAAATCCAATATACTGGGGGAAAATAAGTACTTTTTGTTAGTCATTGATTTAGCTGCTGGCAACCGCAAGAATATCGGGAAGGAATCGAACTTCTGTCGCTTTTTTCCAGTGATTGTATTGGAAGAGAGATTTAATCCTTGATACATGAACGAAAATTCGATAGTGAATAGGACGGTGTGTGGAGGCATGTGGTTTGTAGAGTGAGTTTTCATCTGATTGCTCGAATTGTATATTCAGTTGCATCGTTGATTGGTTTTGCATCGAAATTCGCAGCTCTGTGTTAGGAACAGCATCCACATGGTTAACAGTAAACATCGTTTGGTGAATATCCACAAAATGCAGAGCGTATCAGATTTACAAACAGATTTTGTTCCTTAATATCCGATCTGAATAAATTGTTATTATTATGAAACAAGCATACTGTGCACTCAGGATATTGGTTTGTGTTAGTCCAGTTTCAGACGAGCTGATTGATTAAACTTCATGCGTTCAAGTTTGTAGAATAAATTTCTCTCATGGATGATTGGTATAAGAATGAGCGTATTTCCACTCTATTCTCTTCCCACCTTCAATGCATGTTCTCTTTCCTTTCTATGTTCTTCCCATTCATGTTCTAATACACACCCTCCTTGTATCTCGTTGATATTCTTAAATCTTTCCGTACCGAGCTCGATAGCTGCAGTCGCTTAAGTGCGGTCAGTATCCAGTATTTGGGAGATAGTAGGTTCGAACCCCACTGTCGGCAGCCCTGAAAATGGTTTTCCGTGGTTTCCCATTTTCACACCAGGCAAATGCTGGGGCTGTACCTTAATTAAGTCCACGGCCGCTTCCTTCCAACTCCTAAGCCTTTCCTAACCCATCGTCGCCATAAGACCTATCTGTGTCGGTGCGACGTAAAGCCCCTAGCAAAAAAAAAAAAAAACTAGTTCTCTTTCTGGCCCCATGGCTCAGGCGGCAGAGTGCCAGAGTTCCGTAATTCAAATCTTGGTCACTCCCAGAGATCTTAATATTACTTATCTAGACTCACAGTGTGTGTGCTGATGCTAGGAGTAATCACATTCGTGCATCGCCATGTTGTGGGAACTTCAGCTTTGAATGTATGATTAGTACGTGATATTGTTTACAGTTCCTTACGTGCTTTCACACTGAATCGTGTCAACTAGTGGCTCCGGTTTAGTATTTTATGTGATGGAGTAATAATATATTGCCAAATGTTTTCAGTGAATAACTGAGAGCTTTCGCAGTAGTTAAATTGATGGGAAATATTACAGGAGAAAGTTAGGCCTTGCATGTGGAGTGGAAAATAGTTCAAGGATGGTGAACCCTTGTGCAGCTCATAATTGTACAGATCGCTATCAGAAGGGATCTGGTATGTCTTAACATAAATGAGTGGAAATTCAACTGTTATTAAATAATTTTCAGTTACCATAATCGTGAATTAAAAACACTATAGGACGGTGGATTCAGAGAATGTGTGGACATGGAATTTTGAGCGAGTAGGCTTATTATTCGTGGAATTTTTTCAACTTATTGAGGGTAATTATTAAGAAATACACAGCTATTCTGAAAAAAACATGCATATATTTTCTTACAGACTGTATATCGGTACTAATAATAGGAAAACATGAACCTAGAGTCCGGAAAATGTGGTTGATAAAACCTGTCTAGCTTTAGGGCAATGTATTGCTTAAAATTATTGAACATTATCTGAAAAATTATTTTAAGTACTATTTTCATATCTGTTACCATATACAATAAACGAATGGGTAAACATGATACTTTTACTAGGCCCAAGTCTATAAAGTGCTCATTACAAGCCAGTGAGCTACCTAATTTTTTTTTAAGATTTTCAATGTTACGTACCAATTTATGATGTATTTCTCTCTTCGGGGACTGTTTTCTTAATTTAAAACATGTAAGTGGAGATTGTTCATTAACAATGCAAAATGTTTTCTTATGTGTACACGGTAGTTGGTGTAGGCAGTGTCTTTCATTACCAATTACCTGGGAATGGCAAAGTTTCTCTGAGGCTTTACTGAGACATTTTCGGACATTTACCGAGAATCAGTGTGAAAGAACACACAGACTTTCATTATTCACGGCCAAATTTTACATCTTCAGACCTCGGATTACTTCCCTGTATACAACTTATGCCTGGCATGGCATTTAAAATTAGCAATACAGCGTTTTTGGTTTGCGCACTGGCGATCTTCTCTTTTCTGTTGCTGTCCCTTTTGTACCTAATTAATATTCATTCTTACGCGTCATAGAAATAATAACAACAGGGGTTATCGTGCTTGTGTTAATGTGAGTTAATGCATATATTCCGTACTACGATCTCCTCGGCGAGCTCGAGGGTGCCCTCAACATGGCGGTACGTGCATGGAGATCTCTTTCCCAATCAAATGCAACTGCGCAGCTGGCGGTGTGGAGGCCTTCGTCACTCCATGTGTGATTTGTGCTGGGACAGGTTTTCCTCCGGCTATTCCGGTTTTCCCCGTGATCTTTCATTCCAGCAACACTCTCCAATATCATTTCATCTGTCAGTAATTAAGCATTGCCCCAGAGAAGTACGACAGGCTTCGGCAACCGGCACAGTTCCTATCCTTGCCGCTAGATTGGAGCTTTATTTATTCCATTCCTGACCCGGTTGAAAGTGGAAACAGGCTGTGGATTTTCAGTATCATATTCTAATTATCTTTAATGTCATTTCTCTACTGTATTTTAGTTCCAGTCCTTGTTCTAGTTCCTGTCCCAGCTCTCATTATAGTTCAGGTTCTAGTTCCAGTTCCGGATTTCATTATAGTTCTAGTTCCTGTTTCCGATCTCATAATAGTTCACGTTCAAGTTCCTGTCCCAGCTGGCATTACCGTTCGCATTTAGTTCCTGTTCCAGCTCCCATTATAGTTCACATTCTAGTTCTTGTTTCAGATCTCATTATAGTTCACGTTCTAGATCCTCTTCCAGCTCGCAATAATGTTCACATTTAGTTCCTCTTCCAGCTCTCATTATAGTTCACGTTCTAGTTCTTATTCCAGCTCGCAACACCGTTCGCATTTAGTTCCTGTTCCAGCTCCCATTATAGTTCACATTCTAATTCTTGTTTCAGATCTCATTATAGTTCACGTTCTAGATCCTCTTCCAGCTCGCAATAACGTTCACATTTAGTTCCTCTCCCAACTCTCATTGTAGTTCACGTTCTAGTTCCTATTCCAGCTCGCAACACCGTTCACATTTAGTTCCTGTCCCAATTCTGATTATAGTTCATGTTCTATTTCCTGTTCCAGCTTGCATTACCGTTAACGTTTTGTTCCTTTTCCAGCTCTCGTTCCAGATATCGATACAGTTCATGTTCTAGTTCCTGTTCAAAATCTCATTATTGTTTATGTTCTAGTTCCTGTTCCAGGTCGCAACACAGTTCACATTTAGTTCCTGTTCCAGCTCTCATTATAGTTCACGTTCTAGTTCTTATTCCAGCTCGCAACACCGTTCGCATTTAGTTCCTGTTCCAATTCTCATTATAGTTCATGTTCTATTTCCTGTTCCAGCTTGCATTACTGTTAACGTTTAGTTCCTTTTCCAGCTCTCGTTCCAGATCTCGTTACTGTTCATGTTCTAGTTCCCTTTCCAGATCTTATTATAGTTCATGTTCTAGTTCCTGTTCCAGCTCACAATGCATTTCACATTTAGCTCCTGTTCCAGCTCTCATTATAGTTCACGTTCTAGCTCCTCTTCCAACTCGCAATGACATTCAGATTTAGTTCCTCTTCCAACTCTCTTTATACTTCACGTTCTAGTTCCTGTTCCAGCTCGCAATTCCGTTCACATTTAGTTCCTGTTCCAACTCTCATTATAGTTCATGTTCTATTTCCTGTTCCAGCTTGCATTACCGTTAACGTTTAGTTCATGTTCCAGCTCTCGTTACAGACCTCGTTACTGTTCATGTTCTAGTTCCCTTTCCAGATCTCATTATAGTTCATGTTTTAGTTCCTGTTCCAGCTCGCAAAGCTTTTCACGTTTAGTTCCTGTTCCAGCTCTCATAATAGTTCACGTTCTAGTTCCTGTCCCGGCTGGCATTACGGCACATTTAGTTCCTGTTCCCGCTCTCTTTCTAGTTCATGTTCTAATTCTTGTTTCGGATCTGATTATAGTTCACGTTTTAGATCCTCTTCCAACTCGCAATAACATTCAGATTTAGTTCCTCTTCCAACTCTCTTTATACTTCACGTTCTAGTTCCTATTCCAGCTCTCAATTCCGTTCACATTTAGTTCATGTTCCATCTCTCATTTAGTTTACGTTCTAGTTCCTCTTCCAGATCTCATAGTTCATGTTCTAGTTCATAACATATTGTGCTGCTTCAAGCGACTTAATTGATACCATTATCTGTTAGAGGAAAGAATGGAGTATAGTTTACGAATAAAAATAAAAACTGTTTTTGGTCAAAAATCAAATGTTTCAGTCATAACGCTACTGAAAAACTACAAGACTCACGCATATCAGTAATATTTTTCTTCTGCTTCTTCGTTCGAATGGACCTACTTTGGATCACGCTTGTTAAACTGTTCACCCAGCATTCTCCCGTTTTCTGCCGGTGTAACTCCTTTCTTTCATCTGTCCAGGGCGTACATTCCTTCTGGGGATTTTCCTGAAATCCATGGACTTCTTTCAAAGTATGTCGTACAGTCCGTATACCTTGTAGTTCTAATATTCCCAGTTCTTCAGTGTCCTTCTCAGTTTCCGTTAGCCAAGTGGTAGGAATCTTCTTGTTCTGCCAGAAGATGAACATTCGACTCTTCAGTCTTTTGGGATACACTCTTAATGTAAGACCATAAAAAGCTACTCTCCTTTTCCGAGCACAATCAGTGATCCTCTCTATATATTCGTAGATCTTGGAATTGTGCGGTCTACGCAATTCATCTTCTTTGATCGGACTTGCGGTCTTCTTGGGAATCTCCCTCTCTCTGACTCCTGTTTCTCCTCTTCGGTTCAATGAAAGACATTCCATAGTATACATAGCTTCTGGTCAAATGAATGACGTGTAGTGCTTCAGTTTCTGGTTTCGTGACAGGAATGTTTTGTTATAAATGTTCTTTTTCAGTGGATAGGCCGGTTCCAACATGATGGATAATGATGGTCATTCTGATAAGTTAGGTTCAATCCATTCGCCGAGATGCTTAAATTTCTCAGTCCTCTTGAGATTTCCCCGTTTTAGTATTACCTCTCTGCTATCCTTTTTTAATGTTGGTGAAGATCGCTGTTTTCTTGAACGACACTTGAGGATCCACTTTGGCAATTAGTGCCATGTTGTCATCAAAGGCTAGGCAATCTACAACCAGACCTTCCTTCTTACGACCCAGGTATATCCCACTCTGGACACCCAAGTTGTTCAGTTCTTTGCGCCATTCTCTTACAACCATTTTAATGACACAGTTGAAGAGAAGAGCGGACTTTCCCATTTTATCACCATACATCTGTTTGGTTACTCAGGCTAGTAATACATGCAAGAATTGTACTTCTCTCCACTTAATTCTCTGACTGTTTGCCTAAACCCTCTGTGTAAATATACCATAATGATTGTTAGTATAACACAATTAAGAACACACAATAGCTAGAGTAGAATAAAAGTAACAATAATTATGATGTTCAGTTTCTGTTATGAATGTTTGTATGATCGCTGCAGTTCATTTTTTGACATGGGAAACAAAACGTATGCACAAATATTTGCAGTATTCATTTCGATGAGTTCACAATATTCAGATAGAGTGGAAAGCACTATTTATCAATACTCGGTTATCATTAGTTAAATTGTTTAATTTATATCTGAGTTTATATGTGTTTAAATTAATAACACACGCACCATATAAACATGCATTGTTTATCGATACACTGTTTTCCTAACAGTATCCATTTGAAGTTTCACATGTTTGATATCAATATTTAGGAAGCTTCTTTTTGTGTGGAGGTGAGTGCATTAATGATAATTTCTTGTTCATTTCCATACTCCAGTGTGATCTCCAAATTCAGTTGCCAGAATGGCTATTGGACTGAAAGTTCACACTCCTTTACTAATACTGATCATTGCTTTAGGTTTTACAGTAACTGGAAAATGTATATATCAGAATGTTTGTAATCATCACCATGATCATCATGTATTCTGCCCACAGACAAGCTCCTACAAGGCAGCACTTCATGCTCTCCTGTCTTCTGTCATTCTCTTCAGATCCTCGTAAGTTCTTCTTCTTTGATATCATCTTGTAGCTTCTTCTTCCGAAAATAATCCTTCCAGTGCTTCCGTTAACAAACACTGTCTCAACAATGTCCCATCCAGTTCTTCTTCCTTTCTCTTATAACGAACAGCAATCTTCTCTTCTCACCAACTCTTTCCAATACTTGTTTTACACCAACCCTGCCTGTCTTAAGAGGTGACCAAAAGGGTCGACAGAGGGATGAAGAAATTAGAACCATAAGACTTCTTTTGATTAGTACCATTACGTGCGTAACGCCATGGGTCGACATTATTTGTGACTAGTACCACCTTGCGAGGAAAATCATATATCTACATCACATAGGAACAGTACCATCACGTGAGGGACTCTAAGGGTCTGGGCTTTGCTTGTCATGAGTAGAGCCCGGATTTTTATGCAGTGATGGGTTAGATTGCAAACTAACTTTGTTAGCAGGGAATGTCGGCCACCCGCTCTTCGATAATGTAGCAAGAGTAACATAAATCATAGTGGTTCTAATGGACCATACCCCTAATACTTATGCAAGCCCCATAGCTTAATCGTTGTGAAGGCAGGCTATACTTGCTACTCGCTGCAGTACATTTGCATTCTAACCTATTAATGCATAAAAATTCGGGCTCTAGTGATGAGTGTCATCGTGTACATTTCACCGGTCAGTTCCACTGTGTTCAGAATGGCTCTGCGTTACCTATGAGTAGTACCACTTTATGAGAAACACTCCAGGCCTACGTTGGCTGTGATTAGTAACAGTATGTGAGAAACACCACGGGTTTGGCGGGCTCCCATGCCTAGTACCACTATGAGAGAAAAACCATGGGTCTGCGCTGCCTAAGAGTAGTACCATTATGAGAGGAACACCATGGGTTTGTGTCGCCCGTGGGTGTTACCATAATGTGTGATACACCGTGAGTGTACATTGCCTATGATTAGTTCCACTAAGTGAGGAGCACCACGGGAATAACGGCGCCGTTGCTTAGCCCCACCATGTGAGGGAACACCTTGGGTCTGCTTTACTAGTGAGTAGTACCTTTATGTGCGAAACACCATTGATTTGTGTTACCTGTGAGTGGTGCCATTGTACGTGACATGCCATGAGTCTACGTTACCCGTTGTTAATCCCACTGTAGGAGGAACACCGTGGTTCTGTCTTACCAGTGATTAGTACCATATGAGGGGCCGGTGATATGGATTTTGGACCCCTTTAGATAATAATTATCATCCCAGTGATTAAGGCGTTGTGAATTGGATCCACTGATTGATTTTGTTTCACGATCATTTTTTCATCATCATTGGTTTTAGTTTCTGGTCAGTGGATATATTTTGAAGTTTTAATTTTAATTTCGTTCACCTCGTGCCATTAGGGGTATTTCGAATCAATAATTTCGCTCTGTGTTGTTCCTTTCTTAGTGCCCAGTAATTTTTCACTATTTCTCACCCCCGTTTCCTATCGTTTTCCGAGATAAAAAAGGTGTGGCTTTTAATGTATACCTAGATTTTTCTTTGAACGTTATATTTTTGTCTTTAGTTATTACTCTAGCTGCTCAATCGAAGAGTGATATTCTGTATTTCTTAAATTCCATTGGGTCTTTTTCAGATTTTTATACAGTAGGGTTTTGTTTTGTGGTTACGGAAGAAGTCAAAGATTTGTTTGGTTAATCTATTAGAGTTCATTCTGAGAAGATGACTGAAAATGTACCCTCCTTCTTCGCATAGTATCTGAGAGTTTACTATTTTATTGTAGAGTGTTTCATGATTGATGTGAATTATCTTTTTATCCTGAATTTTTGGTCCTATGATCTTTCTTAAAATTTTCATTTATTTTAATTCAAGCTTCTCCATCTGGCCTTTGAAATTCTTGTTTAGTGTTTCTGCTGAGTCTACAGCTTCTGGTTTAATCGTTATTTTATGAAGTTTAATTTTCTTCATTTATTTTACTTCCAATATATTTGAAAGCTGATATTAACTTGCCCTATATTGATATTTTTGGTTACTTTCCTGTACCTACACTCATATTCCTCGTTTTTGACGTGTTGATTCTCATCCTATACTCCTCGCGGGATTCGTTCATATATTTTAGCATTTTATTGAAAGTTTTTTCACTTTCTGCTAATAACAACACGAATGTTTGTAAATTAAATTCCATATACTATTTAGCCCTGAGCTATTTTCGCATAAAACTAACGGTAAGAGAGATAGATCTAGTTTTATTTACTTCTGAAGATTGAAATCAAATACAAAGTTTCATGAACTTTCCACTTATTATTTTTCTCGTGTTATTCTTAAAACACATGAAAATTAAACTCAACCTGACGTAGGCTTTATTTTGTCCATCCGATACAAAATCCAAGCATCAATAAAGTACCTAAAACTTTCATGACATACTCCTCATACCTAAAAGAAGAAAATATGTACTCTTTATTTTTAAAAGTCATAAACTCCGTTCGATTTAGAATCATGGTGTTGAAACACCCACACAGAAAGGTTTTCTACGGTGAGAAATTATCTACTGCACATACTCCGTCATTGATATAAGTCATATTCCGCGGGTTTAGAAGCGAAGTCTCCTATATTGGACCATCATCATCATCATCATCTTCTTCGCCTTGTTTGTATACTTATTCTTTAATGGGCATTGGTGGTTATCCTATTCGACAATATTTTGCCGTTACCAGCTCGGAACAGCTATGATGTTGATTTGTCCAACCGCTGTCGCATAACTTTGAGCCACGAAGTCCGCCTTGCTCAGGATCCTCATTTATCATTGATATTTCATTCAATGATGATCTTAGGGAGATGGCATTTCTAGTTCAGCATTATGTTAAACAAATACCACACCCTTCGTTTCTTCCATTTCTATGTTGTTATGGCCTGCATTTCTCTATTCGTTCTGTGGACCAAAATTCCATTTGACATGATAGATCTTACATATTTGGAGCACCGGCCATGTTGTCCGTGCGATTAGGGGTCGCGCAGCTGCGAGGTTTCATCCGGGAGATGGTGGGTCGAACCCCACTGTCCGCAGCCGTGAAGATTGTTTTCCGTGGTTTCCCATTTTCACACCAGACAAATGCTGGGATTGTACCTTAATTAAGGCCACGGTCGCTTCCTTCCCACTCCCAGGCTTTTTCTGTCATATCGTCGCCATAAGACCTATCTGTGTCGGTGCGACGTAAAGCAAATAGCAAATATATATATTCGGAGCGTACGGCAGTAACATCATACCTCGCTTGTTCTCCTAGTTAGCACTTCATTGAGAGTCCATACGTCTACACCTGAATTAAGGACTGACAACACACCGAATTTCATCATTGGAGTTTTGAACTGTATAATTCGATGTAAGTTGAGCTAGGTTTTCCTCAATTTTATGAATACCTGCCTTGCTTTCTCAGAGTGCATCTTGATTTCTGTTGCAGTCTCCCAATAATAATTTAGAATATATCCCCGATTTATGTGGCAAATGAAGGGTTAAAATGTATACACACAAGAATGGGAGAATTCCTGAAAGCAATGTTATTGGACATTTATGTTCACTTACATTTATAAATGATATTAGTTGATAACTGGAATCAGATTTACGGTTTTTTGACGTTTATGACGGAATATTGTATTCAGTAGTAAATAAGGTACAAGGTTGTGAAGGACTGCAAAACAAACTCGGAAATATTGTGAGATCGACAGTGGACAGTGTTACCTCGACAAACGGGTTGAAGTCAGGGTGTGTGTTTTGCAAAGAGGAAAACTCCACTATAATTACTGCGTTGATATTGTTTGGTTTTGGCCTATACAGACGAAAATGACGACTTTTAGGACTCGATTGTGACAGGTGATGAAACCTGAGCGTTCTACTTCACACCTGAGATCACACAACAATCATGCGAGTTGCGACATCCTTCTTCGCCTAAGCCACGGAAATTCAAACATACAGCGACGAAGACGTGAAAAATAAGGTCGAAAGTGAGGTGGTATGACATGGGCTTACCCAAACCGTCACAGCGTGTACAAAAATGCATCGATCGAAATGTAGATTATGTAGAAAAAGGGATAAATGTTCAATTATGCAAATACGAGGGCGAATCAAAAAGTAAATTATACTACTTCGTCGCGAGAGGACGCTGTGTATCGTGACCGTTGCCAATACGGAACAAGCTGCAGTACCTGCTGACACGTCCGACAGAAAGTTTGGTGTGGTATCCCGTCGTGTTGTGTATGCAAAGCGGCCTATGCTGAATGCCGCGTCCAAATCGGAGGTACATGTAACGATCAGATTTCTATGGGCTAAACGGCTCATTTGCACGGATATTCATCGTGAAATCACTGCTGTATATCGTGAGCGTGCAATTTCTCGCCCAGGTATTGTAAAGTTGTGTAAGCAATTTGACGTCGGACACGCGGATCTCACGGACGAATATCGCGAAGGCAGGCCCGGACGTCCAGTACCGTTGAAAATGTTGACCGTGTGGATGGGATCATTAGAGAGAATCGGTGCATAACACTGCAAGGAATTGCCAGCATCCTGTACATTTCGTATGGCAGTGTGTTCTCAATTGTTCACCACCAACTTGGATATCGCAAACTGTATCAAAGATGGGTCCCACGTCTTCTCACCAATGTTTACAAGGGACAACATTTCTAATCGTCACTGGCATTTTTGAAACGGTTTTCTGTAGAGTGCAACGAGTTTCTGCGGCGAATCATCACAGAGGATGAAACCTGGGTCCATCACTTTACCCCCGAAACAAAGAGAACATCGATGGAATAGGTGCACAGCACATCACCACAAGAAGAGTAGGCCAAGGTCCAACCTTCTGCAGGAATCCTAATGGTGACACTGTTCATTGACATGGAGGGTGTGGTGCACGAAGAATTTATGCCGAAGGGCACGACAATCATCTTGGCTACGTATTGTGAAACGTTGAAACGAGTGCGTAAAGCAATTGAATAAAAGTGGCGGGGAAAATTGACCGCCGATGTGATTCTGTTGCACGATAACTCAACACCAAACATCGGAACTGCTGCTTCGATTCACGTGAGAGGTATGGCAACATCCTCCATACAGTCCAGACTTGGCGCCATGCGATTATCATATTTTTGGTAAGCTGAAAAAGAATCTCGGTGGATGATGGATTCGAAACGATGAGGAGGTGAACGCAGCTCCCTCCAAGTGGTTACACAGCGCTGGAGGAGATTCCTACGCATCCGGAATCGAGAAGTTTGGTTGACCGTTCCGAGAAATGTGTACTTACATTGTATGTTTTCATTGACATGTTGCTCATGTGAAGGTGCTTTCACAAATGTCCATAACTAGGGGCCGATGACCTTGGATGTTAGGCCCTATTAAACAACAGCAACATCATCTTAATCAAATGTCCATAACGTTGAAGTGTAACTTACTTTTTGATTTGCCCTCGTATTATAGGAATGCAGTGTTCTTTATATTTATAAAAATGGGAAACCTTTCTTTGTGATAAACCTTGTACCAATAATTATCCTCGTTTCCTGTCTGTACTTAAAGCAGACCAATATAAGGAGAGCTTTATGTGATAACTCATCGTTTTTTAATCACCACTGTACTAATTAGAGCTCTGGAATGTAGAACAATTTGAACGTGACTGTACAATTGGGGCACAATTTGTTAACACTCCCTCTGTACCTTTAGCGTGTTTCAAATCACGTTCAGTGTTTCACTAAAAACAAAATGCTACCGTTTGAATTTTTGTTCACTCAGCAATTCTGTATCCGCCTCTACTCTCTGCTAGTCATGAATTGTATATAATGTATGGCCTGCACGCTCACAGATCCACTCTGCTCCCAGTTGTGTAGCAATGTCTGCCACATCACATGTTCAGTAAATCCACTTGCTCATGAATACCTCTATGTGACCGTCAATTGAAAAGCTGGTCACGTGGTCAGGTTCTTGGTGAAAAGGGCAAAGTATTATAGAAGTGGTTTTACAAATTCTATCTTAGATTAGCATTCAAATTCTTATTAACTTTTTCCTTTATACCTTAAGGGGACGGATGACTGAATTGTTGTGACATGTTTACCAAAAAATTGATTTTTCAATTTTCAATTTAAAATTCTTCCTCTTTCAAATCCCTTTATCAGATTTCTTTTAACGTCATTTTCAAACCTCTAAATGCCAGATTTAAAAGATAACGGCATAGTGTATATTGAGCAAGCCCTCCCCCTTTTATCTGACGCTGTCCAAACATGAGTGCGATTGTAGTAGACAAAAGAGTGACTGAGTGGGTGGCTATATTTCTAGAAAACAGATCTCAGAGTATTAGAGTACTCGAAGCTTTACCTGACCCTGTAATAATTAACCGAGGGAATCCCTCAAGGCTGTGTTATTGGACCTTTATATTTCCTTACATATATAAATGCTATGAGTAAAGAATTTGAATCAGAAATAAGTCTTTTTGCGGAATGTTATTCTGTATAGAGTTTTGGGCATTTTGGCGGTTGTGTAGAAGTGTGTACGGGTGAAGCTCCGTAAATTGGACAAAGTAAGGCGACACCAACGAGGACATAACCATTAATATAGTAAATTTGTGTTAATTAAGGAAAGTGTGGCCAGTGTAAAGTGTAATTTCTAGAAAGTAACTTGGGTAACGGCTATACGGACATTTATAAATAAATACACGGAGACATAACCTCTAACATGGCCCCATGCAAAATCTGTGAAGACTCGATCATAGGAGGACAGAAGGTGACTTGTGGTAAGTGTGGAACAGTGTACTATAGTAAATGTGTAAAACGTAATTAAAGTGAGAGTGATGCAATTGTGAAAAATAAAAGTATAACATGGAGTTGTGAGGACTGTAACAAAGGAGAAACGAAAACAGAGGAGGGTGATAAACCTTCTAAAGTTACAATGGAGGACATATATAAGCAACTTACAGAACTAAGAAGTGAGCAAAAAGACCTAGGGTACTCTCTGGAGGTTTGTCACTGCAAACTAGACGACACACAGAGTGCGATGAATGACCAAAAGAGGTCGCTGGTGGACCTGCTCCAGGTAATCGACTTTCTAAAATCTGAAAACAACAAACTGAAACAGAAAGTGGATGACTTAAAGGGATGACTGGAGGACATCGAGCTGTACTCCAGACTGAATTCCGTAGAAATCCACGGAGTTTCAGAAACACAAGGTGAAAGCATGGATGAGGTGGTTGGTAAAGTTATTGCTGCCACTGGGGTAAATATCGATTCATCAATGATCGACATATCTCACAGACTTCCCTCAAGAACATCTGCCGGACCGGGAACTCCAACACCACCTCGTAGCATCATAGTGAAGTTCGTGCGGAGAACGGATAAGAAAAAACTGATGGATGCAGAGCTAAACGAGGGAAGACAATAACAACCCTCGACCTTGGTTGGACAACAATTCAGCCGGTATTCATCAATGAATGCCTTTCCCCTTCCAGGATGAAGCTCTTTGCACAGGTAAGAGGAAAGCGGCCAAGATGTTTGTTAGAAGGAAGCCAGGCAATCCGGTCTTTCAGATTAAACGTGCAGAAGACATTGAAAAGATAAAGTAAAATGCCAAAAGAAAATATGAATAATAGTATAGATGGGTATAGTAGTAAAGAAGAGGTAACTATTACTTATCAGAATGTGAGAGGAGATAGGACTTGGACTCAAGAACTATATTTAGGTGTCTCTGAAAATAACCATAAGATAATCTGCCTAACCGAAAGTTATCTCACTAAGTCTATATATGATAATGAAATCATCCCTAGCAATTACTGTGTGTTTATAGCAGATAGAGATTATAAAATAACAGATAAACGGGGGTGGGGGAGAGGTGGGGTGGTAATAGCCGTTGATAAAATGTTTAAAACTCATCAGATCATTTCTTACTTTCGTGAATTCGAATTTGTAATGGTTAAAGTCCAGTTTAAATGTAGGTCATATTTTATAGGAGTAGTGTATTTTCCACCTAATACTAACCTTGATCAATAATGTGAATTTTTTGAAACAGTTGAATCAGCAATAAATCCAGGAAATAAAAGTCCTATTTGTATTGTATGAGACTTCAATTTGAGAGAAACAAATCAGGATGCTGGTACAAGTAAAGCGAGATCGGCAGCAAAGCAGCTTCAAAACTTCCTATATTTCATGAATCTGACGTCTAGAAATACTGTCACGAATAAATTTGGATACCGTTTAGATCTATTTCTGGCCTCTACAAAAGTGCAAATTCACATTGAGCGAGATGACCAGCCTTTTGTACCTGAAGATGACTATCATCCTGCACAGATTCTCTCAATAGAAGTTAATCTAAGAAAACTTAGTATATTGGACAGTAGATCAACTTTTAGGCATCATAACTATAATAGAGCTAATTTTCAATTACTCTTTGAATTACTAAACACTTGTGATTGGTCAGAATTGAATGATATTGAGGACGTTAACAATGCTTTAGATTGCTTCTATAATAAACTCTGTGAGATTCTTGATTATTGCATTCCTCTGACCATGTATAGTAAAAGAATTTATCCAATATGGTATAATAAAGGAATAATACAACTAATTCGAAATAAGGAGTATCATAGGAAAGGAATACATCGCAGTGAATATAGTATGACAGAGTTCAAAACAAAGAGATGAATCCTTAAAAAGAAAATGAGAATAGCGTATAAAGAATACATTCAAGGTATAGAAAGTAGTATAGCTAGTAATAGCAAACCCTTTTGGCACTTTTTAACGCAAAAAGGACCAATAATCAAGAATGTCACAGATATGTACTGAATGATAGCACCTTAACTTCTGAGACCGAAATAGCCAATGGATTTGCCTCTTACTTCAAAAGTACATACACAAAAAATTACACCGAAAATAATGAGCAGTATATTCTATAGGAACTGCAATATAAGGAACTTGACATGCTAAACATTTCAGTGGTATGTGTTGATGATGTTAAATGTGCTATAAAAGAATTAAAATCTAAAAGGAGTGCTGGTCCGCATAATATACCCCAATATGTAGTGAAAGGATGCGGAGGCGCTCTTGCATATCTACTTTGTATAATTATTCAGAAATCTCTGCAACAAAAAATATTTCTTGATTTGTGGAAGATAGCAAGAGTGTGTCCAATTCACAACGATGGTAATATCGAAAACATACATAATTATAGACCAGAATCAATACTATCGGTCTTATGCAAAGTGTTTGAAGATATGAATATTGAATTTTCACGACCGGATTGTAATCGAAACCGACTTTCAACCTATTAGGTCGTGGTAAGTACATTTATAACGTCTTGAAGATATGTTAAGTACAGAACAAAAATGGCCAACCAGATACCAGTAACACGACATAATAGGTTGAAAGTCGGTTTCGATTACAATCCGGTCGTGAAAATTCAATATTAATTGACTTGGCCCTCAACGGGCAACTTAAACGCACTCTACAGTGTGATGGTAGTAGTACCAGACCTGTAACTCAGATCCTTTCCAACAGAACAAAGATCGCCTAGGCCACCATAGCTCAATTGGCAGAGTAACCGACGCGAAATCGGGAGGTTGTGGGTTCGGATCCCACTGGTGTCTGGTTGGCCATTTTTGTTCTGTACTTAACATATCTTCAACACGTTCTAAATATACGTAAAACGACCTATTAGGTTTGAGGATATACTTTACTGCAATATCTATCGACATGTTGAGAAAGTCATCATAGAGCAACAACATGGATTTATGCAGGTAAGATCATCAAGTTCAAATTTAGTGAACTTTACGAACTATGTGTCATCAGATCAAGGAGGGCAAGTGGATGTCATATGCACGGACATGACAAAAGCATTCGATAGGATTTATCATCATAAACTTCTAAACAAGCTTCACAGTTTTGGTTTTAGCCCTGAACTGGTCGAATTCTTTAACTCCTACTTCAGGAATAGATTTCAGTTTGTTAGTTTCAAAGGGGTAGCTTCATCCATGTACAGGGTAACTTTAGGCATAAACCAAGGTTCAAAATTAAGTCCACTGTTGTTCATTTTGTTTGTTAATGATATTGACTCTGTAATTAAGAATTCTAAATTTCAGTTATATGCCGATGACATGAAAATTTACGGACAGATTAGTTCAAACAAAGATAACGAAAAATTACAACAAGACCTCAAAGCACTGGTTGAATGGGGAAAACGCAATTCCTTTCAATTCAATGTTAAGAAATGTGAACCAGTGATCTTTACTAGAAAAAGACGACCAAAAGTCCATTCTTATGAAATGAACGGTATCAATCCAAAACGAGTTGAAGAAAGGAAGGATTTTAGGAGTGATATTTGATAGTACACTTCGGTTCAATATACACATAAATAACGCCGTAAATAAGGCCTATAGGAACCTAGGATTTCTAATGAGAAACACAAACAAATTCAAAAATATCAAGGCCATAATACAGGTATACAAGTCAATAGTTAGAACAGTAATAGAATATGCTTCTATACTCTGGAATCCATCCTGTATTAAACGTATACAAGAAATAGAAATATTCAAGCTAAATTTCAAAGATATCTGTATTTCTGTATCTCTTAAACTAGTGCAAAATATGTGGCATAGAGTGACTTAATAACACATTTTGGGATAGATATATTGCATACTAGGAGAATATTAACGTTTGTAAAATACCTACATAGAATTCTCAAAGGTAAAGCAGATAACCGAGAGTTACTCCACCAAATAAACCTGTATGCACCGTTTCGAAGTAATAGAAATAATTTAACTTTCTTTGTTAAAAGGTCAAACACAAATCACCATATGAATTCACCATTAAAAGGAATATGTCAGTCAATTGATAAAATTCCAAACGTGGACATATTTCACGAGGAGAGTATCTTGTTAAGGACAGTCAGAGGGGAACTCACACGGAAAGAAGATTAAACTGAGAAGCATACTTATGTACAATGACTAATTTAGCCCTGAGATTAATCTAGATCAACAATGTATATTTTAGGAGAAATTAAAATAATAATTTGAAACACACACTTACCACTGTCCATAATTCATAAGTATAGTATTAGGTTTCATATATTAATATTTCAATTTTTATTGTAAATTATTCATAAAATTAGAAATAAGAAATGGAAATATTCTGTAAGTGGCTAGAAATGCCTGTTGAACAATAAATCAAATAAATAAATAAATTACAAGACTGTGAGCAACTGCAAAATGACACCGATAATGTTGAGAGACGGACAGCAGAAAATGGCATGATGCTAAACGGGGATAAAGGACAGGTTGTGAGTTTCACAAATAGAAAAAGTCCTCTCAGTTTTAATTACTGTGTTAATGGGGTGAAGGTTCCTTATGGGAATCATTGTAAGTACCTACGTGTTAATATAAAGGAAGATCTACATTGGGGTAAACACAAAATTGGGATTATAAATGAAGGTTACAGATCTCTCCATATGATTATGAGGGTATTTAAGGGTTGTAGTAAGGGTGTAAAGGAGAGGGCATACAAGTATCTGGAAGGAGCCCAAATAGAGTATGGTTCCAGTGTACGGGACTCTCACCAGGATTTCTTGATTAAAGAACTGGAAAGAAGTCCAAAGAAAAGCAGATCTACTTTTTCTGGGTGATTTCCGACAAAAGAGTAGCGTTACAAAAAAGTTGCAATATTTGGACTGGGAGGACTTGAGAGGAAGGAGACGATCTGCTCAACTAGGTGGTATGTTCTCAGCTGTCAGTTGAGAGATGGCGTGGAATGATATTAGTAGGCGAATAAGTTTCAGTGGTGTCTCTAAAAGTAGAAAAGATCAAAATGTGAAGATAAGGTTGGAATTCAAGAGGACAAATTGGGGCAAATATTGTTTTATAGAATTTATTCCATGGATTGGAATAACTTACTACAAGAGATGTTCAATAAATTTCCAATTTTTTTGAAATCATTTAAGAAAATGCTAGGAAAACAACAGATAGGGAATCCGCCACCTTACTTCAGAAGCGCATAAGATACTCTATATAAGCAGCTTAGTGAAACTAGCTCGTGAGGTTTCTACCTCTAGATTCACTGATATCTCTATAAAAAATTTACATTCCCAAACCTTCATCTCTTGAATGAGCACTTCGACTTTACAAGTAAGTTGCTATGCAACATTTCTCCTTCAGCGAGTCTTCATTTAGTTTGTGTACTGGCAACGTGTAAATATTGTATATATCTTAAATGTTGTAGTAATCTGTTTATGTGACAAAACTGCCCGTTTTATGAAAATGCTTCTCCTACGGCAGATGCTGGACTTTGAGTTTAATGTGTAACATATTTCGCAATACGGTATCACTGAAATTCTTCCTTAATACAATTTTGTTTCGTGTGTGCGAAATAACTCTCTTTCTTTAAACTTTCAATTGAATTTTTCTAGCTCAACGCTCTTTGCCATGCATGAAATGCTCCTTGCGAAAGTGTCCTTATCAGATTCATATGAAATTTTCAGAGAATGCTTCAGTTTGTGCAGGAATTAAAAGTGGCGCTATATGTTGTTATCAGTTCAATATTACCTTCATATTTTTGGTCTTAAAAATGCTCCATACGAATAATTAAAAATTAAAAATCTTAGATCTTCAGTAGTTTATACCTGACTTCAAAACCCAGACTTACTATTAAGTATATGTGTATTTTTGAAAATTCTGCCAAAAATAATTAAAATCCCGCAAGGAGAATTTTTCATGCCGCATATAAAACATAACAAATATTTGTCAATAACTTTGCAACAAATTAATTAACTCCAAATTTTGTGTGGTGCTATGTCATATTAATATAAGCTTGCATTTTAAATTTGGTTATAATAAGTTGTAAAGTGTATAAGTACCAAATTCTAGGTATGACTCCCTATTAAACATAACTCAGTGTAAGTTTACACTAGGTACTGTGTCCATGGCTGCTGTTTTGGCTGTGATAAGTGTATTTTTCGTTCAGTGGGTTGTAGATATGTCAATATCTTGGACACAATCCAAAAAGCAAAAGATGAAGTAAATCATAATTTGTCAATGGCTGGAGGTCACAAGATTCAAGGACAAAGAATAACCATGCTTTGCTTTGCAGATGATATCACAGTCCTGGCAGAAAATGAAGATGATCTGAATTATACGTTAGCAGAAATGGAATCCACCTTCAGCGAATATAACATGAAGATCAACTAAATGAAAACCAAAGTTCTTTTGTGTAGCTGGCAGTATGAACCCCATCGTTGTACTGTAAATGGAGAGCAGTTGACAAATGAACAGGAGTTCACTTATCATGGTAGCAAAATAACAGCAGATGGAAGAGGTAGAGGAGATATAGCCAAAATAGCGTCCAAAAAGAAAAGCTCTATATATTTAAAAGCATTAGTATGAGCGTCAGGAAACTTCCTGTGAATATATTTGTGTGTAGCGTACTGTTGTATGGTAGTGAAATATGGATTCTTAGCTTGGCTGATAAGAAACTTATAGTATCCGTTGAAATGTGGTGCTACAGGAAAATAATGAAAATTACAAGGGTGGACAAAATCACTAATAAAGAAACGCTGAAGAGAATTAGAGAGAAGCTATGTTTATGGAATATTCTTACTCACCGAAGAGGTGATTGCATTCGATATATCTTGAGGCATGTAAGTCTTCTGCACACAATACTGGTGGGAAGGAAGGAACTGCAGAAATAAAGCACGACTAGGATATATAAAACAAATCATTCACGATAAGGGTTGTGATAATTACTAGGACTTAAAGAGACTAGCCACAGACCGGAGTTCATGGAAAACAGCTACAAACCAAACTTCGGATTGAACACCACAGAATAAGAAGATTTGTAGATGTTGTACAACTAATTTTACGGTTTTTCGAATTTTGCACGACAAGAGTTAATTTCCTACAAACAAAAGGCTATTTTATTGCTTTTTCCTGATCTTGGATATTTTCTCGCAGGGAATGAAATACGAGTAATTTTATTTCAATTTTTTTTCTATCTTTCTTACATTCATGAAACAGTAACCTCTATTTTGGAAATGTTAGTATATTTCAGAATACTTCTCAAAAACAGTCATCTACAGAGGTTGGACCAGCTGACATTACATTCCACCAAAAATACATTGAAGGATGCAGCTAGAACTATTTAGGTTCCTGAACTGTATCTGTTATTATGTTGAATGTTTTTATACTTTGCTGAGCTGTGGATGAAAATATGTTGCATGGTACAACATTCGAGTAGCACAAAAGGCTTTGAATGAATATTCTTGTTCAGGTATATGGAGGTGAAATATAAATATATCCCATGCATTGTTTGAATGAAATAAAACGAGCAAGGAAAAAAGTGTATGCTTGAATCTTTGACTAAACATTTTTAGCACACAAATAATTCCTTCTCCACTGGGTCATTCAGTGGTTTAACCAAATGTCACCCTTGCGGTCATTTCAGTAGAAAATACGAGTTTGGTGGGAAGGTTCAGGGGAGAGGGCAGTAATATGTGTGGAGTAGAGGGAGGTGCTGAAGAGAAACACACAACATGTCGTAAAATGTGTGGGAGGTGTGGAGTGAGGATATAACGTAAAGAGGAGGAGGTGGGGAGGGGGAGTCCACTGTTTGGAAGAGTAGAGGGTAGAAGTGAGTGAGATAGTTGGAATAAAAAGCCGAGATTTCGGTTATAAAATCCCTTATTTACTCACCTTTCTTCCTTTTTTCCGTCCGTTATATCCCTGTACCTAAACCAACACCATTACAGCAACAGTGGGGGAGGTGCTGGGATTTGGATCAGTAAGCCAGGTGGAATGACCTAAATGGTATAGTCACGTTAAAATCAATATAGGTACTTTCAGATCTCTGTAGCTCGTAATCGTAACGAAGGGAAAAATAAGAATCAGCATAAACTGAGTGCTTAAGTAATTTAATACTTGTGTTTACAATATTGCCAGAAAACAAGATTCTAAGATATCCCCGTATTTCTGAATACATATACAGTAGAAACTCGTCAAACTGGACCCCATTATAAGTCGCTCAATTCGGACAGCCGTTTAATAATATTACATAAATGCAATTACAGTATAAAGATGAGTTCCGACTGTTATGTAGTAAAGTCCCCAGAGGAGGAGATCGTTGTATGATCGCTGCAGAAAGCTCTGAAACGGATGAATATGACCAGGGTGTAGCAGGTGATATTATTAACCCTGAAACAAAATATAGTGAAATTAAAGGCCATTAAATACGTTGAAAACAACAACGATAAAAAATATCTGCATATTACTAATATTTGAGTCATTTGCGCGAGTTAACTATTAATGAAATTAATATCAAAGGAATACAACAAAATATCAGCAGCTTCTTCAAACCAGTAACCGTGTCACGCATGGGCAATGACGGTGTGCCTTGACTGTCATGTTCTAATTCTGTACTGCACTGGTTGTTCTGTAGTTTATAGGACCTAAGCCTGAGAATTTTAGAATCTAATGCTCCCTTATATTTGGTCAATTCCTTTGTTCAGATGAGTCAAGCGCTTGATCGGGACAGTAGGTTTACAGCTAACACAGCATCATACGGTAAAGTGCAGGTAAGTTGTTCATTGCAACTGCCTCTCTGTTATACACCAAGTCTAGATGAGATAAAATGTATAATCGGGGAGCTTAAAAACAAGAAAGCAGCAGGGGACGATGGCATTGTGGCAGAAATATGGAGGATTGGAGAAGAAGTGGCTGCAGAAAGAATACATTACCTCATAAAAGAGATTTGGGAAACTGAAAGGATTCCGAAGGATTGGAAATGTGCGCTTGTCCACCCACTCGACAAGAAAGGTAGCCGAATCGATATTAATAACTACAGAGGCATCTCTTTACTTTCAGTCGCGTACAAAATATTCTCCAAAGTGTTTCTGAACAGGGTAGATGAACAAATAGGCTCCCTTATTGGAAGGTCATGTACAGAACAGATATTCATCCTCAAGGGTATTCTAAGGACTAGAGCATTGAGGGGTCAGAACACAGTGGTAATCTTCGTCTATTTCCAAAAGGCATATGACTAAATTGATTGACAAACATTATTTAATGTCCTAGAAGAGTTTGGAATCGACAGGAAAACGACAGAAATAATAAAACAAACCCTGACAGACACCATCTAAAAAATTAAATTCGCTGTAGAAATCTCTGATCCATTCCAAATAAAGACAGGAGTCAGACAAGGAGATGGATTATCACCCATCCTGTTTAACATTGTATTGGGGAAAGTCATAAGAACCTGGGAAAACTCTCTGAAATTAGAAGGCATACAGGAAATTCATCTTGGGCGCAATGGACAAAATTTGGAAATTAAATATCTGGCTTTTGCTGATGGACTTGCTCTCTTAGCTCAAAACAGAGAGGATGCCCAATGGATGCTGGAGCTTCTTCATGACATTACGAAGAAAACAGGTCTCAAAGTCTCCTACGAAAAGATAAAGTAGATGGTGTACCGACATCAGGGAGAGAAAAGCATGGAAGTGAAGTGCGGAAAGGTTAGAAGAGTAGAAAAGTTTAAGTATTTGGGAGAACTTATCCAACCCAATGGACTAGGCAAGGAGGCAAACAAGAAAAGAGCCAGAAAATTAGAACTGGCCTACAGACTGACACAGAACAGCTACAATAAACGGGCAACATCCTACTAAGCCAAAATTAAACACTACAACGTTGTTGTAAAACCAGAGGGGCTGTACGGTTCAGAATGCCTTGTCTTAAATAAAAAAAAGGGGAACTGAAAGAAATTGAGAAGAAGGAAAGGAAATTTCTGAGGAAAATTCTAGGACGTCAGAAAACGACGGATGGTACATGGAGGAAAAGGAGAAATGAGGAACTCTACAAGTATTCCGAAAATATCACGGACACAATGCGAAAACAAAGACAGAAATTTTACGGACATCTCGTCAGAATGAATGACAGCCGCCTGACTAAAAGGATCTTTAAATATATAATTGGATTGAGTATGACAACGAAATGGGTGGAGGAGGTTAAGAAGGACGCAGAAGAAATTAAAATAACACCAGAATTGATCCTCAACAGAAAGAAGTTCAGAACTCGAGTAGATGACCACAAATTTCATGAAGAGCAGCGGAAAACAGGCCCAAATTTGTAATATCTGAGGAGCAGAGAAAATAAGGAATGATCGAATGAAGAATTCTGGAAGGAGAAAAGAAGAAGACTGGCCAGAGAGCATTAAGTTTCACGCGGTCCACAGTTGGCCAAATTCGGAAGCAAGAAGAAAACCTTAAACTGTATGAAATACAACAAACTGTCAAAACTCAGAAAACATGTCTTAAATACCGCTACCTTTCCATTTATTAAGCCATGTAAGTGAATTTTCACCAAATTAATTAAATAGTACGAAATATAATCTCCTGGACACATTTCAATTTTATTCTTAATTCATCCTGGGCATTGAAATGTATCTTAAGTTTCTGTTATGTCTTCTCTTCCTTGTTAGTATATTTCATGCTTCTGAAATGGTAAAAGTAATATTGTAATCTCCTGGATGTTTAGTTTAGTCTTATATTTTTATTCTCATCAGGAAAATGTACCTTACGCTCTGTTATGTACTCTTTTTATCATATTTTGTATCTTAATTGATACGTTTAAGTGGCAGTTAGTTACAGCCAAAAGGATCTCTGGTCCTATTTCTAATTAACTTAACATAAACATATTTCTATTCTACTGCTGTATTACATTATATCTTGTATACTAAATAACATTTATATTTCTTATATTTAAAAAACTCTACTGGATTCGTTCTTTTTACTGAACAGTGTGTTTAAATATGTACCTTAGCTGATTCCATAAATTTTTTTGTTTAATCTGGACTTTCAATAATTCGGATAACGTAGAGCCCCAATTAATCCGCATTAATGAGGTTCTACTCTATCACATTTTATTTACTAAAGTACGTCGTAGCGCGAGATACTAATGTAACATGCTCTTGTACTGGTAGAATCAGTCATAAATGCCCAATTACAGCATGTGCAATCAGAATCTTTGATGAATAAAGTGTCGGAATTTATCTATCCTCTTCAAGGAAAAGCTTCGTGAAATGATGATCACTTGGAGAATGGGGGAAAGGAGGAATGTTGACAAGGGGAGGCCTTGAGTGCCTGCACTTCGAATGCCGTAATTTCTCCCAGTCGGGAGAAAACAAAATGCATTTTAAATTATCCCAGTATTATTGACAGATTTATTGTCTTATAACCATTAATCAAAAAATAAATTAACGTGAAATGTTAATCACTACATACGTCCTTACGAGACCCTTGTCTCTTACTACACCACTCAGCCTGATATCGTTCATATTTCTGCCCACACAGGTGCACTTGTGGAAGGCTTTGGATTTACGCACTCGAAAGTGGAAGCCGTGTACTGAGAAAGGAGTTAACATATGTTGAAGATCATAGTCGGGCTCTTTCCACTGAAAAATAGCATCGTGGCTTCAGTTGCATAGGATTCACATCATACTTCTTCTCCTTAGCTTGTAGCCCTTTAATAGACCTTGCTGGGTGGCTGTCGATGTTTGGCGCATCTGTAGTCTTATACCCTCTATAACAAAGGTTTCCCTGGCGAATTCACAAGTTAATCTGGTCGGGACAAACACAAAATCTTCTTCATAAAAGTTGCCTTTGTTTTTTCCAATTAATTTTTTTTTGTGTGTGATAGGGCCAAATGATTTGTATCCCATAGGTGACGATGGGACTTATTCTACTAAAGAAAATCTTCAAAGCCGTGTCAATTGATAGTCTTCATAGCATTTTGATGTCGCTCATCACTATTTCTGCTACTATCGCCTTCTTTATTACATGTTTCGTGAAGGAGATTCCGGAGCTCTTCATCGTTAGCCCAGGATATTTAAAACCATGTACGATTTTTAGGGAGACTTGTTCATAGGACAGTTTATCTGTGGCGGCAACTCTGCCACCCCTCCTGAATATAATGGGAACAGTTTTGTCCACGTTTAACTGGAATTTGCTTTTTGTCCAAACTACCACCCAAGTATTAATGATATTGTGATTATAATAAGACCCTTTATTCACATTTGAGGCTTTTTCTTCCCTCTCCATACATCTCACCTCTAAACGAAGCTTCAAGACAGTGATGATTAAAATAACATTTATTGGAATGATTCAACTTATGACGATTCAGCTAGGTTTCTTGGTTGTTGCTCACGGGCAGAGGCGATTAATAATTTAACGTTCACATTGGGCAGTATTTTAATAATAATGTATTGCAGCCGATGGCCATACACACAATAATACACAATGATTAGGTTACATAGGTAATTAAATTCCATAGGTAACAATGTACACAGTCAGATAGTCATTGTCAGGTACTCACTAGCAGTCATAGTGGGGAACGACTTCCGTTCCGTTTGTGGGACCTCTTATAAAACTCGTTTGGAGCTCCTTTAGGTTAAATTCTCTCTTGGGTCACGTACCGTTACACATAACGGGGGTAAGCTCATTGGTTGTTCTATTTGTGGGAGTACATTTAAGCGGTCGTTTTTCTTAGGGACACATTGATAATCATAATGATAGAAGGCTGTTCCAATATCTCACGAGTGGGGTGGCTTTAAAGGGGCGAGAGAGAGATAGATGGCCGAAGTGCGTTTGCTGATCATACTGGGAGACGAATATTCTAGCGTTCAGCTTGTAAGCAGGTCTGTAGAGTGGTGTTCGTCTGTTCATATGTGAGAGGACATTTAGGCTGAGCTCTGCCACAGACACATATTGTAACGCACAGTGATGAGAGGCCATATGGTTGTCTAATTTGCGACACTGTATTGAGATCGCAAATTGCAGGGCATAGTGATGTAGTCATCTGTATGTCTAATTTGCAACACACTGTTAAACATGCCTCGTCCGCTTGTAGGTGCATGCGGTTCCTCTTTACCAGTCTCTTGCGAGTGCGGTAATGGATATTGTTCTTGAGGTGCAGTTGATGAGGTGGTACTTGGGGCATTTTCCACCACACAGCCGGTAGGTATATTCTTCGTCTGGTTCGTGGTATCCAGCGGTTTGGCATACCCTTCTGTGGAACCCGTGGACGGCGAATCGGGTGAAGGTGTGGCGTAGGTTGTAGCCCGGCCCTTTCCATTCGTCGTTTCTCACTGCCTCCGTTTCATAGAATTCTTCCGGGATTTGCTGTGCTTTTCGTCGTCTTTCTTCCTGGACTGCCGCGGATGCTTCGGTGTCGGGAATGTTGAAGGAATATTTCGCTCTTGTGTTCTCTGCCGTCTAAACCAACATCATTAACTTCCCTTTTATCTTACTACGCAACGCTGTAGTCGGAGAAAGCTAGAGTTAATCGTTCTTTAATGTATTATAAAAAGTGAATGCGTGGTTTCTAGCTGATGGACAAATACAGTATTACACGGAAACCTTCTCTTGATTTACTTGCTAGTGCAGAGGTGGTAGAGATAGGAAGGTTTTCTTAGTACTGAATATAGAATACATTGTTAGCACACTTTTTACTTCGTATTACCTGTTAGTTATTAATGAGAGTACAAAATGTGTACCGGTAAAAAGGGCTAGTTTTACTTTTTATGGTACATTATTATTACTATTTGCTCTAGACGACGGTAATTTTATGTTGATATATATTAAACATCCTGTTGCATAAGTTGGCTAGATTGGTTGATACGACTACATATCTACTCTTTTTCAGGTAAGAAACATGTTACCATCCACGTCCTGTAAGTGGCATTACAATTTCAAGTGTGATTTCTGATAAACTACATATTTCTTGGGAGTGTTTCCCATTCTCAGAAACTACATAAGATAGAGCTTTGACATTTTTTCTCTCATTAACAACATTATCTTTTATATGGTTCTAAAATGGTAGAGATACGATGCGTAGTTTGACCATAAATATGATTTAAATATAAATAAATTTAAAAATGTGTGAACTTGATTCAGCAATCCATATTTCGATTTTTATAAAGCTCGAAACAAGAAAGTACATCAGTAAATGTACTAGATATGTACCTACGTCCTTTCAGAATTTAGTATTATTACCTTGGAAGTTCCAAAGAAACCGGGATGTAAATCTGTTAAATTTAACATTATCAGGATAGGCCACTGATACTCCCCTTTAAGGAAGTGGAAAAGAGAATAACATTTATTTATTATTGTAGGGAAATTTTGGGGGAAGAATGGAAGAGTAAAGTCCGGGAATAACTTGGACCTACTTGGAAGGCGTCGAAAAGAGATTTGAATGCAGCAATGACATTAAATTCAAAATTTCAACAAATGGCAAATTGGGCTGGATGCGTATATGAGGGGTTGCCTTTAAGATATGAATGAACCCGTTAATTACATATACCAGGTGACCCTCTAGCCTCGTTCTTTTTACTTATGTGTCCCGCATGCACTAATGATATATGGAAAGCCTAGTCACTGCTTTACAAAGGAGCGCTACAACGTGCTATATTTCGGATGTGAAAGAAATAGACAGTTTACTACACACATGTTCTGTAACATGGTGTATTTGTAAATACGCCTAAGATGCAGAAAATGTGGTATAATAGCTCATTATTGTATACACATATAGACATTCCGTTCTACCAAAATGTTGCTTGTATGTGATACACTGACTGACAGAGCAAATGCAACACCAAGAAGGAGTGGTCAGAACTTTATGCCAATTGCAGGGTAGACTGACGTCACTGAGGTATGCTCATGATGTGAAATGCGCCGCTGTGCTGCGCACGTAGCGAACGATAAATGGGACACGGCGTTGGCGAATGGCCCACTTCGTACCGTGATTTCTCAGCCGACAGTCATTGTAGAACGTGTTGTCGTGTGCCACAGGACACGTGTATAGCTAAGAATGCCAGGCCGCCGTCAACGGAGGCATTTCCAGCAGACAGACGACTTTACGAGGGGTATGGTGATCGGGCTTAGAAGGGCAGGTTGGTCGCTTCGTCAAATCGCAGCCGATACCCATAGGGATGTGTCCACGGTGCAGCGCCTGTGGCGAAGATGGTTGGCGCAGGGACATGTGGCACGAGCGAGGGGTCCAGGCGCAGCCCGAGTGACGTCAGCACGCGAGGATCGGCGCATCCGCCGCCAAGCGGTGGCAGCCCCGCACGCCACGTCACCACGTCAACCGCCATTCTTCAGCATGTGCAAGACACCCTGGCTGTTCCAATATCGACCAGAACAATTTCCCGTCGATTGGTTGAAGGAGGCCTGCACTCCCGGCGTCCGCTCAGAAGACTACCATTGACTCCACAGCATAGACGTGCACGCCTGGCATGGTGCCGGGCTAGAGCGACTTGGATGAGGGAATGGCGGAACGTCGTGTTCTCCGATGAGTCACGCTTCTGTTCTGTCAGTGATAGTCACCGCAGACGAGTGTGGCGTCGGCGTGGAGAAAGGTCAAATCTGGCAGTAACTGTGGAGCGCCCTACCGCTAGACAACGCGGCATCATGGTTTGGGGCGCTATTGCGTATGATTCCACGTCACCTCTAGTGCGTATTCAAGGCACGTTAAATGCCCACCGCTACGTGCAGCATGTGCTGCGGCCGGTGGCACTCCCGTACCTTCAGGGGCTGCCCAATGCTCTGTTTCAGCAGGATAATGCCCGCCCACACACTGCTCGCATCTCCCAACAGGCTCTACGAGGTGTACAGATGCTTCCGTGGCCAGCGTACTCTCCGGATCTCTCACCAATCGAACACGTGTGGGATCTCATTGGACGCCGTTTGCAAACTCTGCCCCAGCCTCGTACGGACGACCAACTGTGGCAAATGGTTGACAGAGAATGGAGAACCATCCCTCAGGACACCATCCGCACTCTTATCGACTCTGTACCTCGACGTGTTTCTGCGTGCATCGCCGCTCGCGGTGGTCCTACATCCTACTGAGTCGATGCCGTGCGCATTGTGTAACCTGCATATCGGTTTGAAATAAACATCAATTATTCTTCCGTGCCGACTCTGTTTTTTCCCCAACTTTCATCCCTTTCGAACCACTCCTCCTTGGTGTTGCATTTGCTCTGTCAGTCAGTGTATATACCTCGAGAGAACCATTAGCTCTTAATTGCAACTCTGTTCGGCGAAATACGTGTATAGAATGCACAACTGTGCATACCATCAGTAAGCTTCGGCTGCATTCCGACGAAATTCGTCATTGATTAAAATATTCCTGCGTATTCATCGTTCCTGAACACACCAGCCATTATCGATATGTAGACAGCAACTGTAGTGTTACTGTACCAAGTACCAGCCTACTACTGTGCGTTCACAAAAGAGGCTTACTAACGCGAGGTGGGGAGGGGAGCGCATTAGACGGGTAGCGCTTAGGAACATTCAGCGAGAGGCCGGGCGGTTTCTCTCTCTTCGTATTCTGGCGTAACCTACGTCCAGGTGACAGTACCCCTGTGAAAATCAGTTTTAGGCATCCTATTCAACAGTAGTGCATTCAGAACACTTATAAGTAGAAATAATGGGGATGGTGGGCCACCTGGTAGAAGAGTCCAGTATAACCAAGGGTGACTAGATTTTTAGAAATAAAATAAAATTGAATGCAAAATAATTCTGATATGAATCGACATTTCAGCATTGTGCCTGCGAAAACTGCTATATGAAATATTTCAGCTTAGAACTTTTTAATGGGAAGGGCTTGTCATCTAAAGTTCAGCATTGTGCGAACATCCTCAAGGTATTACTATCATTCTTGCTGAGTTATGTACTGCGGGTCAGTATATTTCCAACAACATCGTCAACTACCGGTTTTCGCAGGCGCAATGGCGATTTTATCTACTACTAGTTAAGATACGGATTTATGAGAAATGAGTTTAAATTCAGGCGGCCCTCAATAATATGGTCGTCATACAACACGCTTTTGTGTTATCAGTATTTATGATCTTCTCACCGGGTATGGATACTCAAGAGCACGTCACGTAAAGTTGGCCGAGGTGAAAGCAGTGGTGCTCTAGGTGCAGTCTTATTAAGTACAGGTAAACCTAAAAAATATTTTAAAAACGTAGAAACACGGAATATAAATATAGTACGACGACGATAACAATGACGCAAAATAAGAAAATGTGAATTATAAACCCACTAAATATGAATCTTTAACCTACACAATATTAAGAAGATGGGAAAAGAAAATATCATGAAGCAGAAATTATGAAAAGACGAAATACAGACTACGGAATACAAGCACCTGAGTGAGATTCATGTGGAGATAAAAGTGGAAAGGTTAAGAGGACAGAGAAGTTCAAATACTTGGGTGTATGGATTCAACCCAACGGACTGGATAAAGAGGCATGCAAATCAAATGACGCAAAATTAGATCTGGTGTACAGGCTAACACACAACAGGTATTAAAACGGGCAATATCTTACAAGGGAAAAAATCGGTAATAAAGTCGGAAGTATTGTACGCTTCTGAATGTCTTATTATAAATAAGATAGGGATGCTGAAAGAGCTCGAGAGTATGAACAGGAAGGTTCTGAGGAAAATTCTGGGACTTGGAAGAGAAGGAGAAATGAGTAGCTCTACAAATACACTGAAAATATCACGGAAAAGAAGGCTGAAATTCTACGTAAAAATATCTTCATGTACAGCATGGTTTTAAAGGTTAACTCCTAGTGAGTAGAAGGGTTGCGAAAGTAGTTGGCATACACTAGAGATGATCCACAATAGAAGGGTTTTCAAAAGAAACGTAAACATTTGAAAACTATTTGACGAGGATCACCTAAGAAAGGAAGACTCAAACAAATAATTCCGCTTGTTAAATAAGAGCCTATACCCAGTGAAAAGATTACTGGGCAAAAACTAGCCACCATCAAGGAACACATTGCGCAACACTGCAAACTACAATACCACAAAAACCCTGCTTCTGGAAATACAATATTGCCTTGGACACATATTCTACCTTCACCACCTCCGCCGCATCGGAGTGTATACCTCGAAAGTTTTTCCTCATGACCATTACGATGATGCGTATCTGAATCATATAGTTTTTTCTTGTTCCAGGTATGAGCAACAACGAACAAAGTTACTCGCATAGCTGCGGTCACTACATATCCCATTCCTACAATTGTTAACATTATTCTTCAAGACCACGATAACAACACCTACAGAGCACTGATCCAGTTTCTACAAGACACGATTCTGTCTATATAAACCCTGATGCAGAAGTCATCAATAGAAATAGTTAATAAAGGTAATCTAGTAACTGTTACAACACATTAACTACTACCTTTCTACCGTGGACTTACCACCCTATATCAATGCCATGACTGGCCTCATGGCGAGAAGACATAGTATCATCCCTATCACTACCAGCTGACCAAATGGTGTATAACCAAAAGCCAATATTTTAAAAGGAAAAAAGTTATTTCCAAAGAGCAGAGAAAGATGAAAAGCGAAATAATGAAGAGGTGCTTGGAATAGAAGAAAGGCTAAGAAGTATTATGTTCTGTACAGTCCATAGATGACCTTATTCGGAAAAAAGAAGAAATTAGAAGTAGAGGGTAAAAATACATACTCTGCTACCTGGCTATAGTTATAACTTCTAACAGAAGTAAAATATTGACAACGGCTCAGATATGATTGCACACTTTAATCGTATTTCGCAGAATGGTGGGTTCATACTTCTCCCTCCCCCCGCTACTCAACGAACAACCACGACGAACGATGACGAACGAGGCCTCATGTGAACAGTTATAGGCAGATTTCAGTGTGACCAGTCAGCTGTATCAGCGATGGATGCAGGCAGTCAGTCACAACAGAACATAGAAACAGAAAAATTTTGCTTATTTATTCATTACAGTTTTGTTCGGCTCCTTGGTTGAATTTTCAGCGTTTAAGCCTTCGGTTCATAGCGTCACGGCTTCGATTCCTGGTCGTATTAACGATTTTAACTGAGTGTAATGGTTTCATTGAATTCGGTAACCGTGTGTTTCTTGTAGTACACTCCGCTTCGTATACACATAACAGACCACACGAACAAACACTACAAAAATACGCAAGATTGAACACATCCCTCAACATACGAATGGTGTCAGGAAGAGCATCGGATCGTAAAACATTGCCGAATTCACAAGTGCGTTGAAAGTTTCCAATCCTCATGGCACCAGGGTGAAAAAGAATGGTCAAACCGAGAATAATAAGAACGACCCTCTGTGGGTGGGGGACGCAGACGAAGAATACACACACACGTACCCTCTGCCTGTCGTAAGGGGCGACTAAAGGGGCAACCTAGTGATGCTGAATTTTGATCCATCACCTTAGCTGTGATTAGTACCATCATGCGAGGAACACCATGAGTCGAATTTTCTTATGATTAGTAGCACTGTGTGGGGAATATCATGGGTCCGTGGGTGGATCACTATGGGTTTTCAATACCTGTGTGTAATATCCACCACTATAACGAAGACTCCCATCTGTCCAGGTACGGTTGGAACACCGCAAGGAGATGAAATGAAATGTCGTATGGCTTTTAGTGCCGGGATATCCCAGGAAGGGTTCGGCTCGCCAGGTGCAGGTTTTTCTGCGTCGTGATGAGGATGAAATGATGATGAAGACAGCACATACACCCAGCCCTCGTGCCAATAGAATTAACCAATTAAGATTAAAATCCCCGGCCCGGCCGGGAATCGAACCCGGGACACTCTGAACCGAAGACCAGTACGTTCACCGTTCAGCCAACGAGTCGGACATCACAAGGAGATAAAAAGAGGCTATCCTCGTTTCTGGTTTCACTAATAGATGGCGCCAGCAAACAGTACGCAGCGTATGAATTTGACACATACGTTAGCTTGTCCGTCTGACATTAACCTACCAACACACATAAGTTGATTACGCCGAACACTAGCGTCCGTGTTGTATCGTTTAGTGATCATGCCAACGTTTGTGCCTGAAAAAGAACATTTGCGGCATGCATTGCTTTTATTATTTAATAACAAGAAGAAAGGCTGTGGCAAGTCGTCTTTGGCTGGTAGAAACATATGGTGAATACGCTCCATTGATTGCAATATGTGAAACATGGTTTCGACGACAAATCACTTCGGCAAGAAAACCATGCTTTGTGTCTGGTGGAACCAAATATCAGAGAGCTACGTCGTTTTTACTCTAGTAATGATCTGTAATCCTTCCATACTATATTTTTGAACTACCATCTATCTAGGAAATTGATTTTTTGTTCGATAACAGGTTAGATTTCAACTAATATCTAGTGGTGCATTGGCCTCATGTTTTTGTTGAAACATTTGCATAAGCAGAAGGGGCTCTCACGAACGCGCTGGAGGACCTTCAGAGCTAGATAAACGTCAACGTAATCTGTCCCATTACAGAATAGTCATCCACTTCGTACATAAATTATTAATTCATTTTGCGAATATGTCTGATATGCTATTTACTTTAATGCGAGCAACATTTGTTTTAATGGCATCCCAATTTCAATTCTCATTAATAAATGAATTCTCTGTAATTGACAATAAATGTATGGGAAAAAGTATAGTGATAATTTTGAATCGTAATAAATTGTTTTACTGGCAATCATTCGAAATTATTTATTGATGCTGTCATTTAATGTCTGATGTAAATGAATGAATATTAGAAACCCTATACCATTACTGTTTTTGAAATATTCATGGATTTAATACATAAATAGTAACAGCTGAATTATGTTGATATTATTATTATTATTATTATTATTATTATTATTATTATTATTATTATTATTATTATTATTATTATTATTATTATTATTATTAGAGCCCGGATTTTTATGCATTAATAGGTTAGAATGCAAATTTACTGAAGCGAGTAGCAAGTATAGCCTGCCTTCACAACGATTATGCTATGGGGCTTGCATAAACAGTAGGGGTATGGTCCATCAGAAGCCCTATGACTTATGTTTCTCTTGCTACATAATCGAAGAGCGGGTGGCCGACATTCCCTGCTAACAAAATTAGTTTGCAATCTAACCTGTCACTGCATAAAAAAACGGGCTCTAATTATAATTATTAATATTATTATTGTTTTAGTTTCGGCCGTCTACGGACCACGTATTGCAGTATTTTTAGCCTTTCCTGCGTTCACCCTCTGCCTGTATCTATTCATTCTTTCTCCAACTTCCTTCTTCTGCTCTTCTGTATGGGACCTGCCTTTTCTCACTAGAATTTCCCCAGTCTCCTGGAAACCACTGAACTTTTCCATGACCTGTCAACATTAATTTCTGTCCATGATATAACCTTCCTCCCCCCCCCCCCCCAATCTTCTTCAAGTCCAAGCTCACTTCTCCAAGACTATTTCATCTCTGTATACCTCTTTCTGAAGAATTCAAAGATTCTCTTCGTTAGTCTGTTACTGTCCATCCTCAACAAGTGTCCACATCAGTTCAACCACTCCTTCTGTTGTTTGATACAATTTCTTGTTATATTTGAGTCACCTCTCCCCATTTTTTTACATTTGGGCCCAGAAATTTTTCTTAGCATTTTTCTTTCTCTCTTCCGGATATCTTCATGTCAAGCCTTTCCAATCATGTCCAATGTTTCCGCTGCACTCAGTTTAACAACGGTGTCTAGATGCCTAAATTTAGCCCTATAAGACAGAGCCTTTTTGTTGTAGGTGTTCCTCGTCAGTAAAAACGCCATTTCCATTTTCTCGCCCGAACCATTTTCTTGTAATATTTCTCCCAAATACTTAAACTATTTTTATTATGATTTTTATTGTTATTCCCACGTAAAGAGCGCGGTTGAACTCATTTTGCGGATTTTTTGCTTTCTTCTTCTCCTCCCAAAACCTCTTCATCGTCTCATGGACTGCTGCATCCAATCAGTAGGTGTACTGATGACATAAACAACAACAACAAGCCTTCTAGATTTAACGTGCATAACCAACTTTACTCAGTCCCTAATGAACTTCTCAGAATTCGGTATACTATGTATATATTATGATATATCTACGTCTAGTAAAGCTCCAGATATACGATCTGGGTACACGTGTCTGTACTCGAACCGCAAATCCATTCTATAGCACCTGCGGTTGTGGTTGCCTCCGCTATACTCAGATGAAATATGAACATGCAGTTACCTGGTTTGTGCTTGGCATTCTGACACGCTAAGCACGAGTGAATAACACTGTATTCGGGAGCAATGGTTTGCACACCCTACCACAGGTGATTACTTGATGTGTACTCTAAAACCAGAGTCTGAAGGACCCTTTCTCATTTCGATATAGGTTTTAGAAATGATTGAATTTTAAATCAGTGTGGGGAGGGAGGGTATTCATTATTTTTATTGCTTAAAATCCATCAAATCCCTCAAATAGTAGTTTAACCTCAATGGAAAGAGGAAATATCAATACACATGATTCAGTAATTCAAAAGTGCTTACACAAGCTAAAATAGAAGCTTATACAGGGTAAACAAATAATAAATACAGAGAATGCACAGTTTTCGAAATACTGGGGTTCAACAATTCTGACTAATCGAATAATAATTATTGTTGTAATAATGATTTAACTACACAACACTGGAAATCAAGAAGTGATCACCGAGCTCAATAGCTTCAGTCGCTTAAGTGCGGCCAGTATCCACTATTCGGGAGATGGTGGGTTTGAACTCCACTGTCGGCAGCCCTGAAGATGGTTTTCCGTGGTTTCCCATTTTCACACCAGGCAAATGCCGGGGCTGTACCTTAATTAAGGCCACGGCCGCTTCCTTCCAATTCCTAGGCGTTTCCTATCCCATCGTCGCTATAAGACATACCTGTGTCGGTACGACGTAAAGCAAATAGCAAGAAGTGATGATGAAATATATCGGAACACTCAAAACATAACAGAAACAATACAGATGAAGTGACATATTTTTGGATATTTATACAGAATGCAAGTTTTTTTACGTCGCACCAACACAGATAGGTCTTACGGCGACGGTGGGACAGGAAAGGGCTAGGAGCGGGAAGGAAGCGTCCGTGGCCTTAATTAAGGTCCAGTCCCAGGATATGCTTGGTGTGAAAATGGGAAATCAGGAAAACCATCTTCAGGGTTGCCGACAGTGGAGTTCAAACCCACCATCTCCCGAATAGTGGATACTGGCCGCACTTAAGCGAATGCATCTATCGAGCTCGGTATTTATACGGAATGGACGAAACAGGTCAACCAATCAGATTTTTAAATATCTTCAGAAATAGAAGTCAACAGCAGCCTGGATTTGGAAAGAAACAATATAGGAAAAAAAGAAGAAGCAACAGAGATATACGTTTTTAAATAAATTTTTAAAATGAGAAGAAATCGAAGGCCGGGGAGAGTAAAACGAGACATAGATAGAAGATGTAGCAGTATTGGAAGAAGAAGAAGAAGAAGAAGAAGAAAGACCAACGAGGAATGAATCATTGAAATTGGCACGTCGTCCCTATAAGACCCTAACGGAGAAATAATAATAATGATAATAATAATAATAATAATAATAATAATAATAATAATAATAATAATAATAATAAACGTACGTCAAGAAAGACGTCGAAGAAATGATCCTACGACCAGATGACAGAACAAGCATATTAACTTCGTAAAAATATTGAATTCCGTTAATCGATCTCCTCACACAAATTCGATTCAGTATCTCTTCATTCGTTAGTCCATCTACCCATCTCACGTTCAGTATTCTTCTATCACACCACATTTCAAAAGATTTCTTCTCTTTCTTTCTGAGCCTCGTCCTCATTGGAAACCCAACTATCATCGCTCTAAGGTACACACTCTCGCAAACAGTGAATAACTCACAATGTCACTCACAATACGATCATCAATTCTAGGCTTACATATAATGAGCATGGCCCATCATGGCCTCTTATTCAGATGTGACTGGGTGGCACAGTGAGCATTCACCTGCCTTTCTTTTGAGGGCCCTCACTATTTTCATCGCTGACAAAAACATCCTGCACACATGCTTCAGCTGAAATTCATGCACATTACGGTCAGTCTGACCAACCATTTTCTCTAGATTTCCCTTCGATTCTCTTGAGGTGTAATTTCCTACTGCTTACTGTGATGATCTGAACAATGCACAAATTTGAATATCCGAAATGCACTTTTGAAATACTTTGAAACACACCTGATAAAAGAAATCCTATTGCAAACCTCGTGTCCATTCTAACCTATCACTAATCAGACGAGGGTAAAGAAAATATACTCATCCCCAAAACGTATTTATTGGATGTAATGCTTCACTTCCCCAGAATGCCACACTCCAGTATTCAATAACGTATTTCTAATTCTAATTCCTCTATCAATATCCGAAACGAGGAAATTAATTTTCTTAAGAAAGGCCTCCCTTTCTTTCACCAGTCTGCATTTTATGTTCTCCTTACTTCTGCCATCGTTAGTTTTACTATTACGCAAGTAACAATGATTTCATTTTCCAATCTAATATTTCCTGCATCACCTGACTTCCTTCGACTGCACTCCCTTGCTTTTTTGAGTTTATTTATCGTCATCTTGTACTCCTCCTCCAAGACTTTGTTCGTACCATTCAGAAATATCTCCGGGTCTTTTGCAGTCTTGGTAGCATGTTTGACATGGAAACAGGCAATACTCCTTGTATCTCTTCCCACTCTTCCCTGCCATCTCTTTCCTCCTTAGAAATTAATAGGATGTCGGAGGAAATGTAGATTGAGTTGATTGCCACGCGGGGAGAGCGTTCTTCAGTCCCCCCCCCCCCCGAAAAAATGCAGCCTCAGATAAAATAAAACTATCATCGACAAATCTCAGATTTTTCATCTCACCCCCTTGGATTATGATTCCTTTTCCAAATACCTCTTTGATTTCTTTTAGCCCCTGTTCTATATAAACATTGAAATGGAGAGCAGAAAGTCTCTAGCCATACATCACTCATTTCTGCATTGCTGCTTCTCTATCCATTCGTATCGCTGCAGACTCATTTTTGTACAGATTGTAGTTAATTCTCCTTTTCCGGTATCTGAGCCCGATCACCTTCAAGAATCTCAATTAGTTTGGTCCAATTAACATTATTGAATGCATTTTCTAGATCTACAAATGCAGCGCACATGGGGTTGTATTTCTTAATTCTATTCTCTGAGATCAGATGTAAAGTCAGAATTGATTCAGGTGTTCCTAAAATATTCTATAATGCCTATGATGGGTTTATTCTATCCACTCAGTTCCTTTCAAGATGGTAATATTCTGGAGTATTACTCCCATCGATACAGCGGTCTTTGAAGGATCATTACTGGTGAAGGAATAATCTAGTAAACCTTGGTAAACTCAAATGTATTAAAATCAAATTCGTACATATTTCTTTTTCTGGACGTGCTTTTCATTCCTACACAGCAAATTGTTAAGCCTGTTCAAATCGAATAATGTACTTTTTTTAAAATTCTAAGTAAAAAAGTAATATTAGAACTCCCATATTTTCAAAGAAGGGTGTTTTTATGATGATGGAATACTGCCTGAGAGAAAGAAAAACGTAGTAAAAACCGTACTAGTGGTGGAAACGGTACAATGTTGTGAGACAGAAAGCTGTTAATGGTACTGATAGCAAATGGGATGAAAATTTCAGGTTGTACATTTCACCGAGGGAAAAGGTACTCTCAGTTTTAATTGCTGTGTTAATGGGGTGGAATTATTTCGCAGAGATCGCTATAAGCACCTAGGTGTTAATGTTAAGAAGTATCACATTAATGTGGTTGTAAATGTGTTTAGGGGTTGTAGTAAGGAACTGAAGGGGAAGGCGTTTACGTGTCTAGTACCACCCTAAGTAAAGTATCCTTCAAGTGTATAGATTACTCAATACAACTATAAATATCCAACAGAAAGCGGCATGATTAATTCTGGCCGATTTCCGACAAAACATTAGCGTTACGAAAATATTACACACTTTGGGCTGGAAAGACGTGGAGGTAAGTGGACGAACTGCACGATTAAGCAGTATTTTCAAAGCTGTAAGTGGAGAGATGGCGTAGAATGACATCAAAAAGCTGGAGTATAGCTTTAAAAGGTAGAAAATAACTTTGGAATTCAAGAGGAAAAATTGGCCCGAATATTCGTTTATGAAGAGAGAAAATAGGGATTGGAATAATTCATGAATGGAAGTGTTCGATAAATTTAAGTTATTTCAAATCTCTTAACGAAAGTCTAGGTAAACAACAGAAAATTTGCCACCTGGGTGAAATGCAGATTTGGTTGGTTGGTTCGTTGGTTGGTTGGTTCGTTGGTTGGTCGGTCGGTCGGTCGGTCGGTCGGTCGGTCGGTCGGTCGGTCGGTCGGTCGGTCGGTCGGTCGGTCGGTCGGTCGGTCGGTCGGTTGGTTGGTTGGTTGGACTGTACTTGTTACGAAGCTAAGAAAATTCACCAAGCACTCGGCCACCTGACGATACCATATTTTCTTAGCACACTCTTATAAGTAGTGGACTATGAGTTTCGCACGGATAACTGGAAACACGGATAATACGATTTTGTACATTATAATGCACAGGGAAACTTCTAATAATACACCTATTGACAGTGCAATAATGTCAAACAATTAACACATTCAATAACCATTTTATCAAGAAAGTAGGCAAATACAAAATTTACTTGTAATGTCTATTATTTATAAACCACTTGGGGTACAAAACATCAGTTCTTGTCCTTTGGCGAAAAATGATCATTAATGTTATTTTGCTTTCAAGATTTATTTAAGGGGATCGATGTCCAAAATTTCGTGATTTTCTTACAAAAATGATTTTCAGCATTATTGTTAAAAATAACACGCATGTTTGTATTATCAGAAAATGGAAGAATATTTCAATTTCCGCCACTTTTAAAGGCCACGCCGAGATTTTAATGGGCTGCCGTGTGAGTGTGTGTACCACGCCCACCTCACTCTAACGGCACTTCATTCCATGTTTCGGCAGTATTTTACCACTTCCGCTCGGATTTTTCTCCAAGATTTGACAAATTGTCAGTTGTATGCTCCACTCTTTACCTAATAATCTTTAAAAATATTAGGTACATTCGAAATTTCAGATTTGTTTTGCATTTTTTCGGTGCTTTTCTTTCTGAGTTCTTGTTTGATTGATATGGAACTTTCAGGAAGTTTATTAATATCTTCAAGTAGCAAAACATGCAAAGAATGTTATTTGTAGATTAGAAGCAACATTACGTGCATTTGATTGCTACAGAATATTATTCTTCTATAGAAGAAATTTCTAGTCTGAGACATAACTGAGGAGAAATACATTTTTAATTAACTTATGTTTATATATGTATGTAAACACCATTATAAAACGTTGAAGTCATAGAAACCAAAATTGAGTGCTAGGGAATTCTTTTCAGTAACTCATAACTAAATATTTAAATGTATTGATGAAAATTGAATCAACCCACTGCACAGTAAGACGAAATGACGAAAACGTGGCCAAAAGTCCGAAAAAAAATTTGTTTTCTATTGGGGATTTTCGACTCATAAGTTGGTAATTGGGACTATTGAATTCCGGCCCTAGAAACAGCCGGCCGGTTCGTTATGAAGTTGCACAGCAGGTCACATGCGTTAGTCACGCACGAGGCAAGCTGAGCGAGCTACGAATCACATGTTAAGATATTGATAAAAGTGGTCTCAGACGTTTATAAAAGTATCGACAAAATGGATAATGTTTCTCCAGGTATGTAGTTTATTATTCAAACCTTATTAGATGTTAAACAAAATAGTAACAGTTGTTTATTTATAATTAACTTTTATGCTAAATAACGTAAAATAATACTGAAATATAGTAACAAATGATAGGTAAAAGTTATGTATACGACAGTAATCGGCCAAATCTCGCATACTATGATGAAGTATAATTAATTGACTTTCAAAATCTCTTGGAAAAACGCACTACTAGCCACTACTCCGGTAATGAACCACATTTGAAGTGAAAATTGGTATTAGCCGATATTTATGCATTTTGTAAAAAGTTATTTATACGTGTAGCATAGTAAAGGAAAGAATGTGATGAAAGGAGATGGAAACATTGACCCTTCCTTTGAAGGATCTGACGCATAACTTAGAAAAGGACAAACGATGCTATTATCTTCTGTCCTATCTTTTTTTCATACACACACAGACACACACATACATATGTATATATATTATTTTACATGCTTTTTCAGGTTCATCTAGTAACCATGATGACGTGCATTTTTCGAGAAAAGACATTTTTATCCAAATGAAACCATATCTCTCCAGTGACCTGCAAGTAGTTGTTGACAATTTGGACTTTTTCAATTTTAACATCTAATTCGTAATCATCAGTATCAGAAACCTTATAATACTCATTTTTATCCAATTAAACCAACTTTTACGAATTTTGGTCAGCCATATTGGATCCGCCGTTTTGAACTTCTCAATTTTAACATCTAATTCGTAATCATCAGTATCAGAAACCTTATAATACTCATTTTTATCCAATTAAACCAACTTTTACGAATTTTTGGTCAGCCATATTGGATCTGCCACTTTGAATTTTTCAATTTTAACATCAGATTCGTAATCAGCAGTGTCAGAAATCTTATAGTACCCATTTATGTCCAATTTTACCAAGATTTAGACTTTCGGCCACGTTTTCGTCATTTCGTCCCACTGTGCACTGTTTTGAAAAGTTGTATGGTAGATTATATTTACTTCATGTACGCGCTCACAAAATTTTGTGCTGATATCTGAAAAATTGTAGAAGTTGAAAATTGCAATTAGCGGTCCCATGAACTGGTTTCCTATAACAAGTACGCATGTTCCGAAATGCAACATCACCATAATCATAATGATAACAGTTTATGTTTGCTACTTTTCATGTCTCTGTCAGAACACCATTCCCGTAATCATTTGCTAACTTCTTTACCACCGGGCGTGTTGGCCGTGCGCTTAGGGGCGCGCAGGTGTGAGTTTGCATCCGAGAGAGAGTGGAATCGAACTCTACTGTCGGCAACCCTGAAAAATGGTTTACCGTGGTCTCCCATTTTCACACCAAGCATATGCTGGGGATGTACCTTAATGAAGGCCACGGCTGCTTCCTTCCCACTCCTAGCCCTTTCCTGTCCCATCGTCGCTATAAGACCTATTATCCGCACACTTTATCTTGGGGCATTTGTGTACGGGGGTGAGGAGTAAGGAGGGAGCTGTCCCGGTTCCGATAGTGCTGCCAACTGAATGAAAATGAAATCTGAATTGAATCGAGAATATGATCGATCGATATGAAATTTCTAAACCGTTATCATCTTAAGCCAACAACTATGTCACATACACATTATATAACATTATAAAACATTTCTCGATGCGAATCTTGTTCCTAGCATGAATTCTATAGTTTGGCTTTGTTGTGCAAACAACAACAGTACTAGTACGTAAAGTGTACGTCAGATGTCGCACAACGATGCTTAAGCGATTCATAGTTTGTGTTTCAAAGGTTGCCAGTACGAATCTCGAAGATCGCCGAGGTCGACCGATTCCGCACTAGGGTGTAAATGCACCAAGATATAGTGTGCGGATAATACCTGTGTCGATGCGACGTAAACCAACTTATAAAAAATGTCTTTACTGATTCTCCTTTAAGGAACATTTCAATTAATTCAAGCTATGAATTGAAAGTTAAAAGCATTTTCTGTCGCTTCGTATCAAAGAGCGCCAACAAAAAACGGCTACACAGTTCGTTGTTTAGTGTTCAGTTCTCGAACAGAGCATGCCGCCAACACGCTTGCAGTCGAGAGCGTGCTCGAATTTCAAGTGCGCAGTTCACGTGTATTCAAAATGCCGTGACGAAAATAAAGGAAAGAAAACACAATAAACCCTGGGGGTGCGCGGATAAGCCGCAAACGGGATATTCGGGAGTATGCCGTATTATTATAATTATTTTTTATTATTATTATTAGTAGTAGTAGTAGTTTTTGTTTTTTTGCTAGGGGCTTTACGTCGCACCGATACAGATAGGTCTTATGGCGACGATGGGATAGGAAAGGCCTAGGAGTTGTAAGGAAGCGGCCGTGGCCTTAATTATGGTACAGCCCCAGCATTTGCCTGGTGTGAAAATGGGAAACCACGGAAAACCATCTTCAGGGCTGCCGATAGTGGGATTCGAACCTACTATCTCCCGGATGCAAGCTCACAGTCGCACGCCTCTACACGCACGGCCAACTCGCCCGGTAGTAGTAGTAGTAGTAGTAGTAGTAGTAGTAGTTTTACGAGGGATTGTGGAAAATCTTCAAAAAGACACTTGTGAAGGGTCCGCACTCCACAAGTGTGTGGGATTCTTACCCACTAAAAACCACACACCCTTTTCCCACGATGTGAGTCATCACCCCGGAACCGCTCTCGCATTACTTCAGGGTGATATCGTGCTTTGTCTTTCAGTTGTCTTCTTTCTTCATTTCTCCTTTACGAACGTTCGTATGCTTCCAAATCCTTCTTCTTCTGACGAAGGATGTCCTCCACATGTACTGTCACGCGATCCCAGGATTCCTGGTTTCGCAGCATCACCGAAATAACATTATCTGTTGTCAATTCTCCTAGTTCAGTTTCCACACATCTTCTCTGAATTGTCCAATGGCCGCATACAAAAAAGGTGTGATATACGTCGTCAATATCATCGCAGTATATGCATGCTGCGTCACTCGCTCTGCCCACTTTATGCAGGAAAATCCGGAAATATCCATGTCCTGTTAGAAGCTGCGTGAGGTAGTAATTTACTTCACCATGGGTCTTTTCAACCCAGATATCCAAGCGTGGTATCAGTCGCTTGGTCCATTTGCCTCGAGGGTCACTTTCCCGTCTGAGTTGCCATCGCCTCATCAGTTGACAGAAGGCGCGCTTCTTTGCACATTTCTTTCCCAGCTCTCCTTTGGTACGCCAGATTTCATGCCGCTCCAATGCGAGTAGGTCTATTGGGGCTATTGCTGCCACCGTGAGGATTGCAGGTTCGGAAACAGTGCGGTATGCACATGCAATACGTAAAGCCGCTCTCCGTTGTATGGCAGCTATCCTTCTCCGATACCAAGCAAATCTCAAGGATTCAGCCCAGATTTCAGAACCATATAGAAGCACTGACTGAACCGTCGACATGAGAAGACGTCGTTTATTGGATTTCGGACCTTTAATATTTCCCATTAGTCTGCTAAGTGCAGTCATGCATTTTACTGCCTTGTCTGTTACTCTCTGAATATGAGTCCAGAATGTGAGCTTGGAGTCAAGTGTCACTCCTAGATATTTTGTGCTCGCAGATGTTTCTATCACTAACTCTCCAACAGTCATTGGTACAAGAGTTTCGATCCTTTTCCTCGTCAGAAGAACTATCTCCGTTTTGTGTTCGGCTAATGTTAGACTGTGGCTCGTCATCCATTCTTTTATGCACCGCATCACCTGGTTCAGTTTAATTTGAGCCATTTCAACATTACGAGCTACTATCAAGGTGGCCACATCATCAGCGTACCCCACAAGCTTCGTGTCCTCTGGCATCTCCACACGTAACAAGCCGTCATACATTATGTTAGTAGTAGTAGTAGTAGTAGTAGTAGTAGTAGTAGTAGTAGTAGTTTTTTCTTTTTGTTATGGCAGGGGAAAATCTTTTAAAGACACCACTCTGTGTGGGAGTTGGATTTCCACCAACTAAAAACCCCTGCCCTCTTCACTCAGACCATTCTGAAACTGCTTGTCGGCATGACATCAGAATGGAGTGATGTATGTTATTAAGTTCTTCCTTTCTCTTCTTTCTCCTTCATCCCCATAATGCTTGTCGCCATTGCCTTTACTGTGTTCCAGGCAAACGGGCTCTCTAACATAATCTGAACCAGATTCCCTGGCGTGAGTTGTCGGCCAAGTTGTTGGCAGACTTTTCTTCGTTCTTCTTCCCATCGAACACAGTAAAAAAGGTGTGTTCTACTGTATCCCTTTCAGAACAGTACCGACAACCATCTCCCTGCGTCTTTCCCATCTTCATGGCGTATACGCCGAATCTTCCATGTCCTGTCAGGATCTGCGACAGATAGTAATCTACCTGCCGATGTCTACATTTAAGCCAGTCTCCTATGTTGGGTATTAGCTTTTTTGTCCATTGGCCAACATCGGTTGTGCCATCCCATCGGTATTGCCAGTCTAGTAAGAGTTGGTTCCTCGAGGCTTTCTTTTCCTCAGCAGATATAGTTGCACCCCTTTCATGCCAAAGTTTTCTCTCTACAACGAGGAGGTCAATGGGAATACTGGCAGCTACAACTTGTAAAGCTGCTGTCGAAACAGTTCGATATGCACAGGTAACTCTGAGCAGCATTTTCCTCTGTACTCTTTCCATAGCTCTTCGGTGAATCTTCCTCCTGAGTGCACTGTGCCAGATAGGTGCAGCATAAACTAAAATGGAATATACTGCAGAGCACATAATCTGTCTCTTAACTGTTCTTGGTCCCCCGATGTTAGGCATAAGTCTGGCTAATGCCGATGCCTTCTTCTCTGCCTTTTGGGTTACTGCCTTCACATGTGCACCAAATGTGCAATTCCTGTCAATAAGAACCCCAAGGTATCGTACAGACTTTCCTGGGATAATCACTGTATCATTTAATAAGAAACGGACATTTTTCCAATTCCTGGAACCTTTCAAAATTACAGCCTCAGTCTTATGTGGAGCCAATCTCAACTTATTATTTACCATCCAAAGGTTAACTCGTCTCAGTGATTCATTTACTCGGAAGGTCAGTTCTTCTACATTCTCTGCTATTACCACTATTGCAAGGTCATCTGCATAACCAATAGATGTTGTCCCTTTTGTCAGCTGCAGGCGTAAGACACCATCATATTGAATGTTCCACAAGGTGGGTCCTAGGACAGATCCCTGTGGAACGCCAGCACTCATTTCAAGATCTTCTAAATCATGAAATCGTATTCTTCGTCCTTTGAAGTACTTAACGATTATTTGTTGTAGATACTGAGAAATGTTCATCCTGCGAAGTTCTCTCAAAATAATGCTCCAAGAAGCAGTGTTAAAAGCATTTTTGACATCTAGCGTTATCAAGGCAGCCCATTTCTCACTGCTTTCTGCCTGTATTTGAATCACCCTCTCAATAGCTTGGGTTGTGGTTCTACCCTTTCTAAATCCAAACTGGTTCGAAGAAAGTCTTCCCTGTTGTTCAAGTTCTTTCTCCAGTCTAGTTTTAATCAAGCCTTCGTAAAGTTTGCTCAAGGTGTTTAATAAGCACAGTGGCCTGTATGCTGATGGATCTAATGATAGTTTCCCTGCCTTCAATAACAGCACTAGTTTGGCTACTTTCCACTCATCGGGAAATTCACGCTTTTTTAATAAATCATTGAAGACTGATAAGATCCAACCAGGTGCCACCTCAACTGCATACTTGATGGCTTCTGGTGGGATTCCATCTACACCTGGAGCCTTACCAGTCTTCATATTGCGTGCTACCTCTCGTAACTCAACCACAGTGAACGGTTCTGCAACGCTAAAATCTGATTCCGTTTCAAGTCTGTCATTAGTACAAGGGAACAACTCCATTGCTATGGCTTTCCTTCTATCAGCTGGGAGCTGAACTGGTACCCTGTTGATTATTCGACCGGTCACTATCTTATATCCCGCTCCCCAGATATCACTGTCTAGATCTTCGCATAGCTTTTGCCAGAGATTTCTCTTAGAATCCTTTATTAGCTTCATTAGTTGCCTCTTTGATGCCTTATAGTCAGCTTCTAATGGTATTAAGTTGACCTGGCTGATTTTTTTCCTAGATCTTGTAAGAATTCGTCTCTTGCGATTGCAGTCTTTCCTTCGCATGTCTATTTCATTGTTCCACCAGTAAGGGACTCGTGTTTTATATTTTGTTGATCCCCTCAATCGGCTGGTCCTACAAGCATCTTTAAGAGCAGCAGTTACATCTTTTAGAGTATGTTGCACTGTATGTTGCACTGTAGTAGTAGTAGTAGTAGTAGAAGTAGTAGTAGTAGTAGTAGTAGTAGTAGTAGTAGTAGTAGTTGTTGTTGTTGTTGTTTCCCTCTGTATTGGAAGACAAGCAAATAACTCAATCATTTCTTCTGAGAGTTCTATTTGTTTTTATAATCGGTTTCCCTTCTTTCCGAGAAGGCTTGTTTTCGTTCTACGGACCACTTTGGTCTGTACTGGTTTTGTTGTGGTTGCTTTGATGTAACTTCCCAGTCGTTTACTTTGTGTTTAAAGTTGTCTCTTTCTAAGATGTCTGTTGAACTTACGTTTGCGTTTTTGAGGTCCTTTCGAAGTTCGTTAAGCCAGTGTGTTGAGTTCTTAAGAGAGTTTACTATTATCCTTTTTGACATTCGATATCTTGGTAATGTAGTCAGATGGCCGAAGAATATCATATTTGTCTTTTCCTAATGTCAGTTTCGATGTTTCAGAACTCTTTTGTTGTTTTGATTGATTGTAACCTGTAACCTTCTTTGGGTGTATCTTGGTTATTACGCTAGCTAGTTGCTTTACGTCATACCGATACAGACATGTCTTATGGCGACGATGCGACAGGAAAGGGCTAGGAGTGTGAAGGAAGCGGCCGTGGCCTATATTGAGGTACATCGCCAGCAATTGGCTGGTGTGAAAATGGGAAACCACGGAAAACTGTTTTCAGTGCTGCCGACAGTGGGATTCTAATCCACTATCTCCCGGATGCAAGCTCACAGCTCCGCGCCCTTAACCGCACGGCCAACTCGCCGGGTATCTTTATTATTATTATTAGTATTATTATTATTTTCTTCGTTTCCACGTGGATACAGTGATTTTTCAGTGTCTCACTGTTTTCCTTCCATGTCACACCACTATTTGTTAGTTGTCCTAGAAATTTTCTCAAGATGGTTTTGTTGCTTTCTTTCCAATTCCTTCAGTACCCTCTTTCTTACTCAGTGTTAAACGCCCCAACTCATGAAGACCGTATGGTTTTACTTCTGCCCCTTATTAAATGACTTGAGCGTTGTACGAAACTGCTCGCCTGTTGTACCTGTTCTGAGTTAGTTCAAATATGACGCATGTTTGTGTAAGAAATGAGCTGTCTACCTTTTAAACGTAACTTTCCTCTTACATATGACCAAACGGCGCTTTAAGGTTTGCTTATTACTAGGAGTCATTTAAAGTTTCCCTTTCAATAACTCTAGATAGAGAGAGCTCCGAAATAAACTACATCGGGGATGTTGCCTTTTCTTCAATTATTTTTTCGTGGCTTTACGTCGCACCGACACAGATAGGCCTTATGGCGACGATGGGATAAGAAAGGCCTAGAGTTGGAAGGAAGCGGCCTTGGCTTTAATTAAGGTACAGACCCAGCATTTTCCTGGTGTGAAAATGGGAAACCACGGAAAACCGCCTTCAGGGCTGCCAACAGTGGGATTCGAACCCACTATCTCCCGGATGCAAGCTCACATCCACGCGCCCCTAACTGCACGGCCAACTAGCCTGGTCCTCAATGTTCCAAAGTTTTATACAATTCGGAAGCGGGAAAGTAACAATGTTTCCTCTTTAGTAATTTTATCCAAGACAGATTTCTTATAGTAAGTTAATATATACATATATATAACAGCTTAAATTTAAAGTAAAATATATTCATATCTATGTCATTTCATTAGTTATAAATTTTCCACTTTAAAAATTTCTTCCAAAGAAGAATTAAAATCCATTACGCTTGTGTGAGAATTATGTCGTTCTTTTTTCTTTTACTCGGAGGCGCGATACAAATAAGATGTTTCAACTCCGAAGTGTAAACATCGTTGTGACAAAATAAAGAATAAAAAAGGTTACGCTTCGCAAGTTCGAATGCCAGCAGGAATCGATCTTCCTTGAGTCATCCGTCTTCATTTTAATTCGTTCGCTTTTCATTTCCAGGCCGTCGCCTCTGATGTCCCTTATCTTCGTATCTTTCTTCATTGCTTAGTCTTGCCTCAGCTCTCCTCTGCCATTCTCTTCTCTTCTTCTCGACGTAATGGAAATCTGTCCGTCTGATTTTTCTGTCATGTATGATGCGTCCATTACCAGATTCACTCCCCCACCACCTTCCTCCCTTTCCAACTTGTTTTGATGATGATGGCGTTCCTCCTTCCAACTGAAAACTTTCCCATTTTCGAAATGTATTGGATATTCTAAACTCTTTAATACAGGTCAGAACATTTCAAACTTTCGTCTCGACAGCATTAGAGAGTCGTCTAAAATGTTTGCATTCCTACATTAAACTTCACAATTTTCAGCAAATGCATGTTGTTCTATTTGAAAAATGTATAATTTTCATATAACTCTGTATGCGTCTGGTTAGACTGACTTTACATGAATTAAAGACTTGCCAGAAAGTTGATGCATTAATAATGAATTGATGTTAATGTTGAAAAAATACTCTCAACAGTTGTCCCATTACTACGAAAAAGGTCAAATTGAGCTATTTCCTTGATTTCACCGAAAGCTGAAGTGCTAATAGACACAAAAAAAATTAAATTTGATTCTTGGAAAGTTCTATCAAAATATATTCGAAATTCACGTCTCGCTTAAATGAAGTTCCAGAAAAACAGCCTAAAATAGCTTGTGTCTTTTTGATTCAAATCCTAGCCAAATTAACTTATTTACATAAATTTTCTGTAATCTATTCCTTGTTTCAACACCCTCAAGTGCCTTACGATTTTCTGGAAAATGTATTCACCGAATGTATTTATAAGGGCTTAAGTGAAACTCTGCATTGACTCACATTAACGCACGTATTGGTAAAAAAAAAAGGCAAACTGCTAATCTAATCGACCAGATGACGATGATTAAGGAAAGGATTGTAACTTTTAGGAATAAATAAAGAATATATTCTCATATATAATTATATTTTATTTACCTAAAATTCATAGCTCATATCCTTAGGATGTTTTCAACATTGAGTTGCTTGACTCAGGGGCAAGTTTTGTTAAAAAGAATGTCAGAAACCCACATATATTATCCTGTTGTCTGGTTCCTTGCCTGAATTTTCATCGTCATGGCATTCGATTCTTGGATTCTTGGACGAACGCTGTGTATTAGCCACGTCTCACAGTGCTGTGCATTAACACGTTGAACGCCACACAGACACAGACGATTACTTTCGAATTTCCTGCTAGGCCAAATTCTTCTTCTTCTTGTACGACTTGTTTCTAGATTCCTTACTGTTGTTGAGCGCATCTGTTTTAACCCCTATTTCCTCTGCATGCTTCTTGACTTCCTCCATCCTATTCGTTGCAGCCTTCAGTTTTACGATGTACTTAAGGATCTTCGTAAATTGGTTAGCGTCCATTGTCACCAAATGTTCACTTGCAGAGCGTAAAAAGTAAAGTTTACGCTCTCAGATGAAACTTTTCAAAATATATGGCGCCCAATGTTGTATTGGCTTTCCATGACATAACTCACAAATCAGATTTTTATGCTTTATTGGCGGATTTTAGTCGAAGCAGAAACGTTCATGAGTAAAGAAACTTAAATGAAATAAAATTTGATGCATGAATATCTTGAATGAAAACGCAAAGTGCGAGAACAAAAATATATTCCTTGTAGAACACTAACAGGTGGAACATTCTATTTAGTTCAGTGTTTATTAGTTTTCTTCATCACTAGGAGAATTAGATTCGCGACTACATACAAGTTACGCTCACTTCCTCTGACAGATTTGCCAGCGTTTGTATATGTTCGAGCATAGTACGTGCGTGTAATCCTGCAGTTCAGTTTCAACATTTCTCGAACATTAATTTCAAAGTAGGTCAACGGAAATGTGGAGAATACAACAGAGTTTCCATCGAATTCTTACAACCATGTCTCAGCCACCACCTGATTCGTCATTCTAAGATTCTGAAAAATATCAAAATATAATACGAACTATTGCAGACTCCTGCAGGAACTTCTTAAATATCGTCACTCTTAATATACGCCCGACCGAGCTCGATAGCTGCAGTTGCTTAAGTGCGGCCAGTATCCAGTATTCGGGAGATAGTGGGTTCGAACCCCACTGTCGGCAGCCCTGAAAATGGTTTTCCGTGGTTTCCCATTTTCACACCAAGCAAATGCTAGGGCTGTACCTTAATTAAGGCCACGGCCGCTTCCTTCTCACTCCTAGCCCTTTCCTATCTCAACAACATCATAAGACCTATCCGTGTCGGTGCGACGTAAAGCAAATTGCAAATAAATATATGCCCGCAAGGATTAGAGACGTAATTCGGTGTCATTTTGTGAAAAGCCTTAGTGAAGATGGCATCGTGTGCAATATGTTCGTAACAGAGGTTTTATTCAAGGCGGTCCAGTTCTATAACAGTGCGTCCATGTGAGAAGCAACTGCTCAAATATAGAATACCCACCCTAGTTCGCAAATTAATAGCGAGGATCGTCGTATACAGACGTCATTACGTAGTTGCTCTAGGGAGCCGGTGTTACTTGCTCCACTCAGGACGGCTGTTTGTCACGTGACAAGAGAGCAGCGGACAGGCGGGTTGCATACCGTGCCCGTACTATACCTTTGCGCCACTGGCCTGCAGTACGTACTACGTCATGTACTTACCCTACGTCTTCCCCTGCTTGCTCGCTAAGCTGCTCTCATTCCTCGAGAGCGCGCAGCAAACCGGCCCCGAAGTCATTTCGCTCTCGATTGACGATGCCTGGTCGTATATACTCCCCTTACAACAAGCTCACGAAACCAAGATACATGTAACTCTGCTTTTCCTGTTGCGCCAAAACAGTGAATGGTTGGCGCGGCATCCATGGAAGAACATTTCGGTGTACATATCGCTTTACTGTTTGCGGGACATGTCTCGTTACCTACGTTGGGTTTTGAGCCATTTTTAGCACAGGAATTCTTTTACTTTTACCTATTAGAGATGGCACTGTGCATTTCGTTAATTCCCTAGGGTCGGTGAATGGATGATTTTCTTATCACACATGTCTTTTAGAAATGAACTATGGGTCAGGTCTCATTCATTCATTATTATTATTATTATTATTATTATTATTATTATTATTATTATTATTATTATTATTATATGGCCATTTCACCAGTTTATGGAGAAGGCATTTAATGTGGATATTTCCAAGTTTTATTGCCGGATGCCCGTTCTGACGCCAAACCTATGTGGATGGATGTATACACTATTGAGTGCTACAGTGGTGTTTGGTAGTCCACCGGGTGAGTTGGCCGTGTGGTTAGGGGCGTACAGCTGTGAGCTTGCATACGGCAGATAGTGGGTTACAACCACACTTTCGGCAGCCCTGAATATGGTTTGCGTGGTTTCCCATTTTCACATCAGGCAAATGCTGGGGCTGTACCTTAATTAAGGCCACGACCGCTTACTTCCCACTCCTGGGCCTTTCCTGTCGCATCGTCGCCATACGACCTTTCTGTGTCGGTGCAACGTAAAGCCCCTAGCAAAAAAGTGTAGTCTTTTGTGTTTTGTGGAATGAAGAGAGAAGCATTAAAACGAAAACAAAAACCAGGCCGAAGTAATGAACCATAGGTAGATAAAATCCTCGTCCAAGCCGGGAATCAAAGCCAGGACTCCCTGAACCAAAGGACCCACAGACCAGTACTCAGATGATGTTCTTGGTAATGAGCAGGGACAGAATGAAACTCTGTTTCGGCACATAGCACGGCTTAACGTCACCGTCGGACGGATCAATCGCCGTCAACAGTGTGATATTCCTTCACTTCTATGAACGCTGTGGAGAGGTTTGGAATTGGAACTGAATCCAGACTATTATAATTTTGAATAAAAATTGTATACAACCATAGGAACACAAAATTAACTGCGGAGTATCTGATGTGTGTTGGTGTAGATTTCACTTCGGTAAAAATTTTATTTTTCCCAATTTTGACAATTTGGGATCGTAAAAATGAGAGAAACTCCGTGGCAGGTGGGTGCTCTAGAAAATATGATATCTCCAAAATTTCATAAGGTGTGGCGGAGAAAGAAATCCCTGGGACTTTTCACCTTAGGGACGTGGGATGACGTGCAGGGTGGACATCTGATTCTCTCTCTACTCAGTCTGACCTAATTTCATCAACTATTATTCTCTTTCAACCCCGAAGATTTTAGATTTTCAAAGCCTAGGCTCTTCCTTTTTGAATTATTTATGTCCTTTTTGTTTTCCTGTATCCTAATTTGTCGTATGGATGTCGGCCTTCCTTTTTCTCTGATTCTTAGTAAGAGTGCCAGAGCCTCGGAGGCCTCGGGTTCGATTCCCGGCCAGGTCAGAGATTTTTTACCTGGATCCGAGGGCTGGTTCGAGTTCCACTCACCTTACGTGATTACAATTGAGTTGCTGTCTGACGGTCAGATGGGGACACAGTCTACCTTAGAAAACCAAGAACAACAGCCGAGAAAATACGTAGTGCTTAACACACGAAAACTCATAACCTGCAGGCCTTCGGGATGACCAGCGGTTGCTTGGTAGGCCAAAACCCTTCGGAGCTGTTTCGACATGAAATTTTGTTTGTTTTGGTTAGTGGTAAGAGTGGATGTTTACCTGTTTTTTTCTAAATTACCACCACTACTTCAAATGAGGTAAGAATCTCCAAATATTTAGGGTGTTAAAAATTTACTATATCGATTTTTGTGATTGATCATCTAAGAAGCATAATTTTTGAACTAAACTTACGTACCGATTTTCCCATTCTCACGAACTGTGATCGTCGAAATAGTCAAACTGCATCAAAATTTGACAAATATTTTTATTTTGTAGGGAAATGAAATTATAGTTCTTGGTGAATGATAGTTTGCGAAAAGAATTCATTTAACACAAATTAATTATTACTATTTACATTACAGCGGTTTTATGGTCCTAAAATTTATGAACTCGTTTGCAATCTCAACGCACGTATTTTCTCTATGCGTTGGAAATGGACTATACTGACATAATTTTTAAGCGCAGATATACGAGAACCCACTGTTCGAAGAAAAGTATCATATTACAGATATATCAGTCACTGGTTTCATGATATGAGCAAGAGGCATCACCCGGAAAATATTTACAGACTTCTGTAAGAAATTCAGACTTCCAAAAAACCTTTATCACTACCATTGCAGTTAGCGCAATGAAAGGCTCCATCTTTAAGTTTAGTAACCACACGTATGAACCTTACCACTTGTATCTTTTTGTCCTTTGATTATTCAATTTCTACAACTTGTGACAATAAAATCGGTGAATAGTCCTGTACTATCAACATAGGTTATAAATGCACGACAGTGATCTTACTGTCCTTCGGAATAGTCCCCTCCCATAACTATGCACTGCTGAGATCAGCAATACATGTCCTCGAAACTTTGCAAGAAGGCTTCCTTTGGGATGGTGTTCAAATGCCTCGTCACGTTTCGTTGGATGTCAGGAACATCGTCAAATCTTTCAAAGTGAGTTTGATGCGTGACTTTTCGGCTCTGACCTTTTTCCGACGAGGGGATCCCGGACAATGCCATTCCATCCTTTTCCGTTTCGTTTTAGAGTCGTACCTGAGACACAAGGTTTCATCCTCAGTGACAATACAATTCAAGAAATTTGGTGTCGCATCCGCCGTTTATACAAAATCTTGGGAAGCCTCTAAACGTGCCTCCTTCCCATCGTCAGTCAAGTGATGTGGCACAAGACGAGAATACGTTTTCCTGTTCCCTAACTTCTGGGTAACGATTTGTCACACGAATTCACGGTTAATCTGCAGTTCATCCGCTATCATGCACATAGTTAATCGCCGATCGTTCGTGATTGATGTCCTCACCGTCTCGAAGTTTTCGTCACTGACGGCGGTCGCCGGTCTTCCGCTGCGGGGGTTGTCAGAAACACTTTCCCGCCCTCCTCGAAAACGGGCGAACCAGTCGTACACACACTTCAAGGACAGTGCTTGATCTTCATAAACATATACCAGCATCGCATGCGTTTCTTTCGGTGTCTTGCTGAGCTTAAAACAAAACTGTGCATTGATCTTTTGGTCGTTCATGTTCCTGTTCGCAGTTTAGAACCAACGCACTAAACACGCACTGTGTCAAACAGGTCTTACACGGCACACACACGATGCTCAAGTGAACAACGTCGGGAGCAAGTGGTCAAAACCTGCTGCTACGCAGATGCAGTGTTGTGTGTCGCCAGTGTTGCCAGATCGACCATTCTGACTTCATTCACCGAACTTTGTCACAGGCTGTATAAAGAACAGGTGCATGTGTAACTGAACTTTATATAGTAATCTTCGTCTTTGTGGCAGCCTGCAGATGCTGTACGATAAAGTAAAAATTAAAATAAATAAATCTCAAACATCGACATTTAAAATTCTGTCGACTAGCCCGCTCTCCCGTTATGCAGGGAGAGTAACATAAATCGGAGGAGTTCTGATGGACCTTACCCCTAATATTTATACAAAAATCATAGCATAACCGTTATGCAGGCTAGACTATACTTGTTAAAAATGCGGACTCTATAAAAGAGACGAATGCTATTATTATTATTATTATCATTATTATTATTATTATTATTATTATTATTATTATTATTATTATTATTATTTGCAAGTCTTCAATTTGTAATAGAAAAGGATGAGTAGCAATTACAGGTCCTACCAAAAGTTTAAGGTCACATGCATATTTAATGAGCACGATCCCTGTCCTTAAAAGTTTCGTCTCAGGCATACAAATTTTTACTGAGGACTAGTAAATATTTGGAGGAACATTCGTTGAAATGTTTAATTAAAATATCACTCCTTGGTTTGAAGTTATTAAAGTTTATATTCATAATAGTCAGGAAGAAGAGAGCTGTTTTTCAATACTTGAGGAGATCTGGGGAGTAAAATACAGGGATTAAATTAATAATATTTGTTATGGAGAAACACATATACCTAAAGAATATTTATAATTGTAATAGAGCAACATAATATATTTCTATTCATAATTCTCATCCGTTTTCCACATCGAATTAGAACAACAGAAAGTGGTAAAAAGCAAACATTCCTTGATCTTGGCTGGATCGGCAACCCCTCAAGCTACCGAGATCATTTGTATGTTACACTGTAGCGAGATATTTAACTACAAGAGTTAAAAATGAAAATATGATACAAAATTTTTATTCTTATTCTTACCACAGTTGGTTTTTATGAGGCTTTTATTAGATCCTCTCGGTTGTTAAGAAGCAGTTGTGGGACTGTACGCTGTTTTGTTGCTAGGTGTGATTTTCTTTGTACTTCTGTTTAATTTCCCTTTGTATTATAATACTATCTAATTAGGAGAGAAGAGAGGACATTGTAACTCTGAAGGCTGTACTGTGCAGCAAACGTTATCTGACAATCTCTCATGCTAAACGATGGCTGTATTATACAAGGGATTTCTCTTTATAAACTACGACTATACATAACCGTTATTGTTATAATTATTATGAGAAGGATTTACTCTTTAACCTTAATGGTCAAATCCTAGCTCTAAGTAAGGGCTTGTATAATTCTGACATAGCATTACAGCCCACTTCTGTTAGTAGTATTAGACACACCTGACCCCTACTGCAGTTACTTCAAATCATCCTCTTCTCTCCTGAATAATAGCTGAGAGTATAGAGCTTATCTTGTGGTTACGGCAGAGAATTATCAGATTAAGCTCAAGTGTATATAAATTATATGCTAGAGCTTTACACTCAGATGCATGCTGTGTATGTTGTTGACCTCGCCATGTACCTGCGAAATACTAAAGGACAACTCTCGAGTCTGTCAGCTAAGCTTGACAAAATGAATAGGCCTTATGTTGCCCTAGAACACTGTGGGATAAGGTAACCCATTCACATTGATGCAGATGAACGTAAGTGAATGCAACTTTTTATTTTTTAACTTAGCGCGTACAACAGAACAGCGAACTACACCAAATCGTTCACTGAGACCGCAGCCCAATAATGGAATCTCCTACCAGTGGACGTCAGAAGAAGCATGTCTCACCTGTCATGCTGCTCGCGACAAAGTGAAGTCGAACTCAGTGTTCGTTCTGCCGGAACATCGTAATACTTATATAAATTTCGACAGCAAGTTGACACTTAGTTTATATGAACACGAGTGAGTAACTTATAAATTGTTGGACTTACAATTCTTCACAGACATTCGAACTTCGGAAATTAACGTGTTAATAACATCGAAGACTTGTAATATTTCGCCAATATTTGATTTTAAAAAATATCTCGATTTTCGAGTGAATAACTTTAACAAAGTTGAAGTTAGCACGACTACTTTAAATTGTAATGATCTTGAACTGTTTCATCCTAGAACATCGTGAGTGTAGGTTTGTAACACATTGACTATTTTGAGTAATATCAAAGCCTAAAACACTTTGACTTGTGCATAAAGACTGCTCGCTAATCATCGTAACAGATTGTACCTTTTGAATCAACCCGTGTGAATAGACTGTATAATGAACTGTGAATATGCCGTAATTCGTAATTCAGTGACATTGAGAAATATAGGATTCGTACACGAATACACAAGGAACTATGATAGTGAGAAATAACACTATTACGAGAGAGAGTTATTGATTTATTTCCTTGCTTTGAAAGTGAATCACGATAAACTGTGCTGCGAATGAGAGTCATTTTTGACACTACGAACCATGCGCAGTGAGTGTAAAGATGAACTATGCATATAAATGTGTTTTTTCTCATTTTCTAATTATCGCAGCTTACGAAATAAAACAGTGCTTCGACACATTACTTATCTAGTGAATGGTGATTATTTCTGAAACAATTATAATCAGTTCAAACAGCACAAATCAAATGGTGCACGTTTCAACATAGGACACTATCAGTGGCCTAGTCAGATGGACTTTCTCGTGTTAAAGCCAGTCTTTTTTTAACATGAGAAATCCTGACTCAAGACGACGGAGATCGACGGAGATTTGATGCAGATCAACGTGGACTTGGTACTAGGAGGGACAGTTCCAGGGATGCGGTACTGTGGAACATCGTGGTCCTTGCTGTTAGCTGGGTTCCAGATTGCTGCTTACGGAGCAGTATTCAACAGATGGAGCTCGACAATAAGACGAATGTCAGGTGATATAAGTGTCTTTTCTTTCAGAAACATAATTCTGACTTTCAACAGAATTCTTATAGACAGTGTCATTGCTGACAAAGAACATTAACTCTATTCAAAAGCTCACTTACTTGATATTTTTATAAACTTGGAAAATTAACGTTTTACAACACTTAAAAGTAAAGACAGACTTTCAGAAGAGAGTGCGCTCTCGTAATATCGTATGTCCTCACTTGTTGGAACTTTAAAATTTTAATTCAGTGCTTCATTCATAGTAAAAGCGTACCATAAACTCTTCATTTGCAATATTTACGTAAATTTACGTACAATACCCAGAACTTTATACCAGAAGATCGGATTTAATTTCAAGTGTATTGTATTTGAATACAAATAGTTTAGTGTGTTCACAAGGAGAAATCATAAATTTTACTTTATTTAATTTACGTAGAAAGTACACTCTGAAATCACAAGTGCTGATAGAAAGGACTTTAGGATTTCTTACTTACCTACAGCATGCTGTATTAATTTACATTCAGAAAGTCATGATGGACATAACTGGTTGAAAGGAACGTTATTCAGTTGGATCTTTTACGATCAATATAATTTTTCGATATTTTGTTGTTGTAAATAGGGTATATTTTCCAATAAATATCTATGATCACTACAATTCAGCGATATAATAGAGCAAGTTTTCATAGATTGAATAAATCGAAGAAAATTATATTATCTATTATTTCGCCTTGCGATCCTCCCTCTCTGTACCTTCTCCTATGGACTAGGCACCCCTCAAAACAACCTCATGCTCTTTGAAATCAACTTTTCCTAGCCATACTCATTTCAGAAATTGAACCCCCGTTTCACCACTTTAGCGACGGAATATCCGAAAATCCTCCCTTAGTGAGCACCAACACTGCTATAGGAATGATTCCCTGAAAATCTCATTACGTTATATCCACTCTTTTTGACTAGGCCGTGATGAGTCAGTCAGTCAGTCAGTCAGTCAGTCAGTCAGTCAGTCAGTCAGTCAGTCAGTCAGTCAGTCAGTCAGTCAGTCAGTCAGTCAGTCAGTCAGTCAGTCAGTCAGTCAGTCAGTCAGTCAGTCAGTCAGTCAGTCAGTCAGTCAGTCAGTCAGTCAGTCAGTCAGTCAGTCAGTCAGTCAGTCAGTCAGTCAGTCAGTCAGTCAGTCAGTCAGTCAGTCAGTCAGTCAGTCAGTCAGTCAGTCAGTCAGTCAGTCAGTCAGTCAGTCAGTCAGTCAGTCAGTCAGTCAGTCAGTCAGTCAGTCAGTCAGTCAGTCAGTCAGTCAGTCAGTCAGTCAGTCAGTCAGTCAGTCAGTCAGTCAGTCAGTCAGTCAGTCAGTCAGTCAGTCAGTCAGTCAGTCAGTCAGTCAGTCAGTCAGTCAGTCAGTCAGTCAGTCAGTCAGTCAGTCAGTCAGTCAGTCAGTCAGTCAGTCAGTCAGTCAGTCAGTCAGTCAGTCAGTCAGTCAGTCAGTCAGTCAGTCAGTCAGTCAGTCAGTCAGTCAGTCAGTCAGTCAGTCAGTCAGTCAGTCAGTCAGTCAGTCCATGTTGTTATACATATATACTAGCGAAATAAGGTACCCGTACTTCGCTACGGTATTTTACATTGTATACGGATAATGAAGTAAATTACAGTTCACGCAGTGAATAAAGTTCTTTCTAGTTGCATGTCTCTTAGCCTTATACATGAAACAGCCTGGGGAGGTCCCCATGCGTTGTTTCCATTGTTAATTGCGAGTTGCGGAGTAGTGAAGATACCAGAAGTCTCACTTGCCTACTGCCATTCACAATCGAGTTGGGAAGTTTCCATTATAATACAGGGACCCCTTGTCTACTGTAGGGTAGGGCAGTTTTGAAGAAAATGGATAACCTCAGTAACTTTCTAGCTCACCTGGCAGATTGTGCCGCCATCTCAATTTTGGGAATAGGTGTAAAATGAGGACTTTCAGGAAACAAAAGCTAAAGCACATACAGATTGTCATTATTACAACTGAAACCGACAAGTGTACAATAATTTCGCAAAAACAGTCAACGTACAGACACACGGTTGTTACGATTTTATTTATGTTGATAAAAATACTTCAGCACATATTTCACTTTTTCAATCCCACTTAAGTGGATCTTACGAAAACAAAAAAGTACGTTTCTTTATTTATAATGTGGATTCCAAAAAGCTATTTGTACTTCTGTAAACTGTCAAGTTTTGAGATATAGATGTACTCGTTTGAAGAGTTCACACCCCTTTTCACCGCCTTAGTGACAGAATATCCAAAAATACTCCCTTTGTGAGCACCTACACTGTAATATCGATGTATACCATAAATTTCATTTCTTTATGTCGCGTAGTTTTGCCTGACCCTTGATTACAGCCGGTCGAAGTTAGCCTTTAATATATATATATATATATATATATATATATATATATATATATATATATATATATATATATAAAACATAGATTACTGATATCATTGTTAATATTGAAGTAGTTATTATTAAGTAACTTTTCCAGAATAACTAAAATATTATTTATTTCTTTTCCGTTATGCCCATTTAAAGAGCGTGTTTGAACTCTTTCGTTAGCCTGATGGTTTTCGCATTCTTTTGCTCCCAAAATCTCTTCATGATGCACTGTGTTGCATCTTGCGTCGTATGGACCACTTACTAACATTTTTTGTTTAGGTTTCTTCACGAATGTGTGCTTGGTGACTATTGTACTAAAGGCTCCTAGATCTTTCATGTTGTCGTCCGTAATATTCACTTCTTGGAGGTCCAACTTAATTTCTTCTAGCCAGTTTATTTTGACCTTCTTTAAGTTGATTACATTAAATAATATTTTGGTGAGTCTCTGGCTGTCCATTCTATAGACATGGCCACAAAATTTCAGGCATCTCTTGCGTACGACATGACTGAACCTGTCAATTAACGAGTTCAGGTCCGCTGTTCTCTTAATCGACGTTTTCCCGTAGAATTTTCCTTTCTTGATTTTCAATTTCTATAATTTGGAGTGACCTCCAAGGGATATGGTTGTTGTTATTGGTATTATTATTATTTTATCGAAAACGCTGGACATCACTGCGAATAACTGTCTCTCCCCCATCTGCGGAAAAATTGGCGTACGCTTTTCTCTAACATTCAGGGAGACAGTATTGTAAAAAATGATGAAAATTTAATGTTCTGCAAGTTAGACTAAGTATCATGTACCGGTACTGGAACATTCAAACATCAACCAATCACCATTGATTTCTATTTAGGCAGCAGATTCCCTTTCAGTTGTTTACCTAGATATTTCTTCAATGATTTCAAAGAAATAATTTAATACATTCCCTAATTCATTTTCTCATAAATAAATATTTACTCCAATTTGCTCTCTTAAATTCCAACTTTAATTTCATATTATGAAATTTTCTACTTTTAACAGCTCCACTGAAACTCATTCCTCTAATAATGTCATCCCATTAAATTTCGCCACTGACAGTTCGCAACATACATCATAGGCGACCAGCTCCTCTCCTATAAAGTCTTCTCTGCCCAAAGCTTTGAAAAATTTCATAATACTCTCCTTTTGTTGGATCAACCAGAATGAATCGTGCTGCTTTCCGTTGGATAAATCATTAACCCGTAAGGAGAGAATGTTGCCCATAAATATTATGTGTATCCGTCTGAATCTGTTATCCCCATATAACACTTTCGTGTACACTCGAAGAGACAGGAACTTCAGCCCAGAAAATGGTATTTTTCTCATGTCTCTTTGCTTTCGTGTAGTAGAGTAAAATTCAAACGGTATAGTTAGGGCATGATATTTTCGCATTAATTTATGTTCGAGTTTGCGAAACGGAAAAATTTTCGCGTTATTTTCCGAAATAGGACTGACCCCATCGCTTTAATCATTTTCATAAGGTATTCATAAAAGTTCAATTCGTGAGATTTGTAAATTTTCTTTTTGTGAAAGATAGATAGAGGGAACCGTTATTCATAATAATTCAATGTTACTTATGTAATCTTTATTGGAATAATATACTGTATTCCTAAACAATATTTCGTAACAAATTACTCTTTCAGCCTACATGGTGATAACTTTCACCCTATAAGGGATATCCTAGAATATTAATACGAAGCGATACTTCTGTCGAAACGAGAAATCCTTATTCAGTCTAATCTTTCCCTTCACACAAGTCTCATTGGAATACAATTTTAAGATCGTTATTTCCCGCGAATTTCGCTGCAGTTTCGCATTTATCGCAAAGTAAGTAAATTTCGCTTTAAACTGGTGTTGTCTCTTTAATTAGCCGTAATTCGCGAAAACGAAGTTACTGATTTCTGAATCAGAATCATATGATTCGTCAAGACATCTCAAAATCGCTTCAAAATATATTTTGTCTCATTTATCGTTTATGCGAAAATATCATGCGTCTAGATCGGGGCCTCTCAGGATGCATGCACTAGTGCATTGCGCGGTGCAGTGTGCAAAAGACGATTACACTTGGTTGACCACAGTGCAGACCCCCACTCCTCAAATTGGAGCAATAGCGCTTCAACTTCAAACATTGATATCGGAATTAGAAATATGTTTTTGAAGACTTTTGTGTGGAGCATGGCATTGTATGGAAGAGAAACATGGACGATAACTAGCTCAGAAAGAAAGAGAATAGAAGCTTTTGAAATGTGGTGTTACAGAAGAATGCTGAAGGTGAGATGGATAGATCGAATCACGAATGAAGAGATACTAAATCGAATTGGTGAGAGAAGATCGATTTGGCTAAATTTGACGAGAAGAAGAGATAGTATGATAGGACACATCTTAAGACACCCAGGACTTGTTCAATAAGTTTTTGAAGGAAGTGTAGGTGGCAAGAACGGTAGGGGTAGACCAAGGTAAGAATATGACAAACAGAGTAGAGCAGATGTAGGATGTAATAGTTACGTAGAAATGAAAAGGTTAGCATAGGATAGGGTGGCATGGAGAGCTGCATCAAACTAGTCTATGGACTGATGACTCAAACAACAACAACAACAACAACAACAGCGCTGTCTTTCTCTTTCCCCACGCCTGTCTCGCTCGCTCCACCTGTCTCCCTCTTCCTCACTTGCTCCGTAGCTCTCCAAATCCGACACAAGTCGAGCCGAGCTTAGACGAGTCACCCCGAGACGACGCGCTGGTCTGAGCCGAGCCGATTGGGACCGATGCACTGTGAACAGGACCTCTGCGCCTCAGTTTGCACGCGTGAGAGTTTGGGGGTATAAGAGGCCCTGCTCTGGATACTTCTAATAATATCCATTCGAGTACAACGTGCCATTCATGTTGCAGCAGCCGGTGAGCACGCCACAACTAATAACAATAATAAAACCAATAATAATAATAATAATAATAATAATAATCAACATAATAATGAACTCGGAAAATATAAATGTCGCTGAGGCTTCACATCTGGTCGGAAAACGAGGCGGTTGACTTATAAACTTAACTCACAGGTCTAACAACGTCAACTAAGAAAGGATTGTGGAACGTGTTTGAAACCCTAATAAGGCCATGGGAACGTTTCTCGTTGTGGGGAACATGAGGCTCGCATCGAACACCCTTTAGCTCAAATATAATAAAATTAACCAAGATGCAAATCAAATAAATCCAAACAAAGACATAACCAAAGACAAACACAGCTGAAATCGAGGTATGTGAAACACAAGGTTTAACATAAGATTGATACAGACTAACAATAAGTTGCCAGTAACAAAATGTGGGTGACTGTCTGTCGAAAACACACTCATTCAGAAAAGCGGAGTTCATGAATACGGGAATCTAGAGCAAACTCCGACACGCGGAATTTGAACCATTGAAAGTTACGTTATCTGAAAAAAATACCGAAACACTAGTATGAATTAAATGAAATCAAACATAATGGAAATAACATAGAAATAACACTTACCAAGAGAGACTGGAGTTCCCCGAGGGGAGCCCTCGAGCGCGAGCGCTCACGAGGACGGTCAGATGGAAAAGACACGGACAGCACGCATCACACAAGCGAAGCCGGCAGAAGGCCGGAAATGGACCCACAACAAGTAACCAGTAGGACACCGAATTTCTCCAGATTCCCGTTTTTCGCCAATTGGGAAGGTCGTTATTCTGACCAATCCAATTACATGTCCATATAGAGCCAGTTACTAAATCGCTGATGCATTTGGAATTGCATCACCTTCTTCCTCCATGTGCCAGTATCTGTTGGTTCAAAAGTTATGTACTGCACGCGTTTCCCCCAAAACACAATTTCTTCCAATTACATTAAATATATTTCTTCAATGTCCAGAACGTCTTTCTTAAATCGTCTTAAAATTAATTTACATGACACACAATCAAACACAACTACATGAAATTAAATGCAAAGATCACTACAAAACAATTCTCGCAATGTTAATAATTTCTTCATCTTTTCAAAAAAGCAAAATTGTAAAACAACATATCGAGCTATTCCATTATTCATCATCTTCAAAGTTCACGAGTCCCTAAGTTTTTTCTTGAGGTTTCTTAAAATAAAAGGTGAATATTTTACATATTTCCGAACTCAATAATATAGTTTTACGAAACAGAATGCTTATTTCCAATTCTCCGTACAACCAGGCGACAATTCATTAGAGTATAATACAATGTATACACGTCTTGCATCCAAATTTTGAGGTTCTCGTAGGGATTGAATTGGAAATTCGTAATACGTATTTCAGTATAAATTTGTTAAGGCTCTGGGACATCGGAAATATTTTCGTCACATAATTGGTGATACGAAATCTGCGACGCAATGTTTACCTAGCAACCGTGCAGGCTGTGGTGTGAAGTAAAGATTGATGACCGTGACTGAGACATAAAGTAGTTTTATCAAAAAAGGCCTCGCCTCATCATACTCTAGCCCCTTTGCTTGCTATATAAACATATGCTCTGAGCCATTGTGGGTCCAGTCTAGAATTCTACCGTCTCGTTAAAGCAACCTGGGTTCGATTCTTGGCATCGACAATAGTGTAGCAATAGAAGGAATCTTGGAACTGCGTCAACCATGCGTCTTGAAGACACTTAGGGAGCTGCTGTGAGTACTAGCACCTAACAAAGAACAATAAATGCAGTTGCTCTCTTCCCATCATCTTCAGGTCACGAGCCGGACAGCTGCCACCTTGTTCTCCAAAGCCCAATGCAGTACAAATAACTAAGTGTATGAAATTTGCTACGTTACGGCGAAAAAATGAACTGTAGGAAATAAACTCACCTATTAACGCATATCTATTTGTCTCATCACACACGATTTGCCAAAAGTCATCACCGAGAAATTGGTCTAGAAAAATTATTTTGCCGTAAGTTCGATGTTTCGAAAAAATATTTACTTCTGCTTCATCACTCGTATCATTGCCACTAACTTCGCTGAACACAGATAAGGTGTCTTCATCTCTACATTCGCTAGAAGAACTTTCATCACAATCACTATCTAGTAGGATATCCGCAACTTCTCGCCCGGTTATAACTTCGCGCGCGCTTATCTTTACTGACTGAATAATCGTGACAACAGCTGTTCAGCTATCTTCAAATATAGTAGTTACTCACGAAAGGATAATGTAAATACAGCAATAAGAGAGTTTCTTGTAATATAAAGAAGCAATTTAATACCATCAGTTAAATGAATAATCAATTACTTCACTGTTTCGTCGATAACACAGGGCACTGCATTGCCCCAACGAATCGGCGGCTACGTAAATCGAGTAAAAGGTAGCGCACACCGTCGATTCGACGGTTAGGTAAGCCAAGGGGCTAAGGGGATGATTATTTCGTTCGTGGTAGTTTCATAGTTCCTGAGTAAAATTCCCCGTGTCGATGCCTAGAATCCTACATTTGTCAATTCCTAATTCCATAGAGTTTTCTAGGGAAAACGAATTGTTAGATCCAAATAAATTAATAATCATCAATTTGTGTTTCGTTTACTAAAAGACATACATACGATCAATTAATTTTAGCTTATTCTAGGCCGCACAACATTCCTGTTTAAATAGTTGCATAAGCATTAGGGGCACTGCCCTGTAAAATCCCTACTAATTATGAAGAGGAAATGAAAGCATATGTGCTTAATTTTAATAGTGAATTATTTATGAAATTAACCATCATTCTCTTTTGCTACATGATCAATAGTTCCGTAAATGAGATTGTCAGCCAATCTAAATGTTCCACTCACGCACAGCCTCACCTGAATAGCAGTATACTTAACCTTCTTCTTAAACTACACTGAAATCTAAATGTTTGCTCGTTATTAGTGAACAGTGAAGTGGAGGAGGGAATTTTTGGAATAATAATATATTCTTTTACGAATAACCTTAGTTCTCAGAGTAGCTGGATGAAGTGAAGGCAACTCCGCGAGACAGAGTAAAACTAGTTTTGAAACTCGTTAATTGGCTATTCTAAAGTTTTCAGAGCTTTTTAAAAGGAATTCAAAAACTCTCCATGCATTTTAATTCGAACGAGAATGTTTTAGTCTCTTTTCTAACTTGAGGATATTGCAAGTTTAGGGTGGAATAGGAGGGAACAGGGGGTTGGTTTAAGGAGAGATTTCTTGCTTCTAACATACTAATACCAAAAATATAAAAGATCTTCATAACTTCTTGTAATCCGCGAATGAAACTAGAAGTTTGAATAGCTCTGTAATTTATGTATTACAGGATTGAATCAGAGTTGTGTAATTAATATCTGATTCAAACGCACATGCAACTGTGTAGATTAGATTCGTAACCTGTCGCTCGTTTTTAGAGCAATAGACTTGTTGTTGTACCTGCCGTCAACGGCCATGAATTTTTACAATTGCAGCAGAATTGCCACCTGCGAGAGATGAGCAACAGCTGAAGAAAGAGAGGGAGAGAGAGTATTCTGATTAACAACAGACAGAGTAATGTTGTTGTGGATCAGTAGGAAACGTATTTGGAAGCAGCAAAAGTTTCAGTTGAAACGAATAGAAAGCTTCCTCTAGGCCGCACAACGTTCCTGTTTAAGTTTAAGAGGTACTGTCCTTTAAAACCTCTACTCTTTATGCAACCCCTCGTACTAAACTTACTTACAGACTAGGAGATGACACTAATCGTTGAAGTATAACCTGGGAATCAGCTATTGGTTAGTTTTATGAGATTAGAATGTTGTAGGGCTTCGATAATGCATATTATCCCAGCTTGGCGATATTGAAGCATACCAGATAGTGGGATATTTCATTTACCCTTCATTTAATGACTTTTATTATAATACGTTCTTCTTCTTCTTCTTCATGCTTTTCTTGTCATGTTGATGATCCTTGACGTTCATGATATTATTTGTGAGCATCTCTGTCATTCATGATTCATAAATAGTCGGGTATGGTGATTTTTCTAAATATTGTTATTTACAGTTCTTTGAAAGAACTAATATTTCCGGAGGCACTCGGAAATTGGTGAAAAATGTAATAATCTCAAATATGTATGTTGTTATTCCTCACATGGTAAAAGTACGGAACATGAAAAATAGGAAAGTATATATGTCATAACTTCCTTGTTTCTCGACTCCAACTAACGTTAACGAAGTACTTTAACATTTTCTGATTCGATTCCGTCTATACTGTTCCAAAACTGAATACACATACAGCTGAGGGCAAACCTCCGCTATCCATGAACATGAATGCTGATTCTGTGATTTGATATTTAGCAGTTTGTCCCGTAATGACATAATTAACTAACATGCAAACGAGCTTGTTTTCGGATTTTATATTCCTAACCCGCGATAAAAACAGAACAGTATAAGGCACAGATGTGAAGCGTGCAGACGAAATTATGAATGTTCTCACGTAAGTTGATACATTGTATACTACCGAGCGAGTTGGCCGTGCAGTTAGGGGCGCACGGCTGTGAGCTTGTACCCGGGAAATAGTGGGTTAGAATCCCAATGTCGGCAGCATTGAAGATGGTTTTCCGTCGTTTCCCATTTACTGTACACACCAGGCAAATTCTGCGGCTGTACCTTACTTAAGTCCACAGCCGCTTCCTTCCAACTCCTAGGCCTTTCCTATCCCATCGTCGCCATAAAACCTATCTGGGCCAGTGCGCCGTAAAGCCATAAAATATTGTACACTTAGCACATTTTATAAATATATATTTTCAACCTCAAAGCCACTTGACCTTCAAGGTTATTAATCGTTAGGGAACGGTTCTCATGCACTAATCGGTTAGATTTTAACGATTAGAAGGCATTTTCTACCCTACATGTATGTTCAGCAGTAAGAGTTAGTAGGGGTTTTAAAGTAATGTGCCCCTGATGTTTATGCAACCCTTTATACTGGTGGGTTGAGCGGTCTTGCAGAAGCTTTCTATTCGTTGAAACTTAAGCTATTATTATTACTTGAAAATCCACTCCCCAATCATCACTATAACTATATGAAGACACCCCGAGGATGATGTGATTCCCCACAAATCTTTCTTCAATGTGAGAATATTTTTACTGTTTTCCTTCGGTCTATAGTGACTCATATCTTCAGGATTTCGTCTCGTACAGGAGAAGAAACACCTGATTTTCACGTTGCAATTAAGAGATACAGAAGAGTATCCCCTCCTACCCAAGGGCGCGAAAGCCAAGAAGGGCCGTGGCGTACGAAATGACTTGCACCTCGATCCAAACGCCTGCAGAAAACGAGGTGTAGTCTGGTCAGCACAACGATTCCTCAAGGCCATTATTCTAGGCTTTCTAGCCCGGCTCCGGTATTTCACCATCAGATAGTCCTCAATTATAATCACGTAAGATATGTAGACCTTGAAATAGACCTCACTTATTGGTAAAAATCCTTGACCTGGCCGGTAATCGAATTTGAGGCCTCCGGGTAAAAGGCGGGCACACTACTCTTATACCGCGGGGCCGGCTACAAAGTACTACAACAGCTGAAATTCGAAAGATCAATGCTGATAGAAAGGAGATCTGTACTTCTTTAACTCGATATTAATCGATATTAATCGTGAGGACATTGGAAACCTTTTTCTTCCGCTATTCCCAAAACTTGATGGCTTTGCTTTCTTTTGTCTAAGAACACTCCAGGTCATATCAGGAATGACAAACGTATGAAGAACATGAAAAATATTATTATTATTATTATTATTATTATTATTATTATTATTATTATTATTATTATTATTATTATTATTATTATTATTATTATTATTATTATTATTATTCTGTGTTGCTAATTTTGTAGGCTTCTTTGTCTGTTTACCACTAAGGGGATATACAGTAGTTAGCAGTATTTTCATCCACCTTTGTTCACAGAGATTAATTTGGTTCTCATTTTTGGAGTAGGCTGTGTGAACAACAGGGCCATAAGTCTCGCCATGAATAGAAATTTCCTTATCAAACTTTATCCACTTCCTGGCCGGAAATAACTTCCTTTCAGGTTAATCTATCACATCTTTACTGGCTCGTTTAGGCATCTCTTCAGATCTACATGAACATCTGGCATTTAAGAGGAAGGTTCAAACTAAGACTACAGTTCGCGAAGCATGCCAAATGAGAGACTCAAAACAAGACCTTAGCTCAGACTCAGTTGTGAGATTACTTGCCAAATGAAATGTCATCCATTTCAAGTTTCACATATACCGGATCCTGCACAACTCTCTGAACTAGTTGACACAGGAGAGAACTAAGACAAACTTACTTCAGGTACGTTCATGTGTCAACTGGTGACAACTGTTGATGATAGCGGAGGTTTACAACGTTTTCCTTTCAGGTCTGTTTCTTCTTCTTCTTTTCTTCATGGGCCTCTAAATATTAGTTCCTAATTAGCGTCGACCTCTAAGATATTTTACTACCATGCTTTTTCTTCATTCCCACCTAGATATACCTGCTCCATTCATAAAGCTGCAGGTTGTTCATATTGGGTCTTCTTGAATTTTTTCTCTCTCTTCACCTGGTAGTCCTAAACTGGAGAGTCTGATTCTACCCAGCTCCTCACATTCCAAAAGTATGTGTTCAAATGATTCTTCTGCTTCATTGCATTTCCTACATATGATGTCTCTTCTTACTCTAATTCTATGTAGGTGTTTTTTTTCAGATGGCAGTGTCCTGTCAACAGTCCTACAACCCATCTTATATTTTCTCTGCTGAGTTTCAACAGTTCTTTAGTATACTTATTGTTTGGTCCTTTTATCAGTTCCTTCGCAAGCCTGCATCCTAAAGTATTTTTCCAGTTCTCCATTTGTTTCTTTTGTACACATTTTCTTATGAAGTGTCGGGCTTGCCCATAGGAAATATCTCATACAGATTCTGGGCCTACAAAATGGGTTTCTTCCCGTTTCCTGGACAGTTTATCTGCCTTTTCATTTCCTTTTATACCCGTATGCCCTGGTAACCGTATTATTTTGACAATGTTGTACTTTGAGAGCTTCAGGAGAAGTGAATGGCAATACCAGACAGTTCTGGATATTATCCGGACTGGTGCTAGTGCCTTAATGGCCGCTTGGATTTCCGTAAAAATGCAAATGTTCTTATTGCTATAGTTTTCAGGTCTGTTTACGTCGACTACTGTTGACAAGAGAGGTATCCCTCGATCTCATATATTCAGAATAGTTCCTCCTGTGACATTCAAGGCAGCTAGCAAAAAGAACACCAAGTGGATCGGAGAAAGATACTTTTTTTTTTCAAGAATTGTGCCATGGAACAAACGAAAATCTCACGAACGTGTACGACAATCAACGCTTTACTGGTGTCATGTGTTTGTGGTGTTTGTCGTCGATGCTTTAAGCACATCATATAACAAATAAACAAATGAATGAAGAAACAAGTACATTGCGCAGTTTCCATCGTTTTATAAGGGGCAGTCAAAAGAAAACCGAAAACCCGCTACAACATGACTATGGAATGCTTTTAGTTAAAAGCAATTACCAAAAGCCTTAATACATTTACTCCACTGGGAGACGAGACGATCTATTCCAGTTTTGTAGGAAGAGGTAGGTCACTGATGGATCCTCAACAGCACCCACTCTTGTACTTCCTCGTCATAATGAAACCGACGTCCACGAATATCTTCCTTCCTCCGTGATTCGTCGGTTTTACCTGTAGGGCGGATTAATTGCCTCATCTCACCAGGAGTAAAGGCTCGATGGGCCTGTCCTGGGCCTGCATCCTCTTGCAGTTGTGTGCGCCCTTCGCGGAATCTCCTATGCCACTCCTATGCAATGCATTGCTCACCATACACAGCAGACATGCGACCATGAGTTTCGCGTACTCGAGCGCCCTAGCCACCAGAATACGAACCGCACTTCTCTGCTCTTCTCTGCTTGCCTCCATATCTACAGCTGGACGAACACACTAGACCAGTCCGCACAGCAACAAGAAAATAACCCAACAACTGCGTGCACATGTGTGTTGTCACTAAGCAGTTGGCCTACCACAGCGATGGCAGTATCGTCACGTTACAACAGAGATCCCCCTTATATATCTTAACACAATGCTGTCCGCTCACGTATCAATACGTGTTTCCAAGCACGGTGCTCTGCAGCCGATCACGTATAAATACGTGTTTGTGCAAGTCTGTCTTCTGATGCCATCTAACGGTTATTGAGGAACTATTTGAAGATTATCGTTGATGTGCCTAAATGGTAGAAAAACTACGCTTCTTTTAGTACTGGTTTTGCCCGTTTTAGTGCGTCAGTTGCATTTGTTTGTGCCTTCGAATATCTTCCGTGTATCCATCAATGCTAGTAAACAAAAATGGCAGCCCCGGTAAACAAAAACAGTGGACTGAATCCTGGTGATATTATACATGAATTATACGCTGATAATTTGTTATATGTGTCCCGTGATTATGAGGAGAGTGAAGATGAATTGTCTAGTGATAATTCTAGTGCTAGTGTCATGCATTTATGTGGAAGTGATGCGTTGAATGACACGTTTATTGCACCATGTGAGCAATGACCTGATGCTTCAGATAGCAAAGATGGTCTAGATGTAAGTACTGTTGATAATATTCTCCCTATTTCTGGCAGTGAGTGGCCGAACAGGATATTATACTGTTTTTGGAATCTTTCTCGTGGACGCCTGGCATTAAAATTTCGGCGAGTGAACCTGAAAATATAGGTTGTGATATCAAGTTGTTCATTTGTAGCCCTAATGATTTGTTGGCGTATATGGTGGAGGAATCAAACAGATATCAATACCAGAATGAACCGAAATATAAAATCTCGCCAAAAACTTTACAGTGGACAGATATAACTGTGAATGAACCTAAAATTATTAAATTATGATACCGTGCAATAACTCCATGTCTCAGCCAAAACCTTCCGGCCACAGGGGCCAGTTATACGTCAGATGGGCCGGACAGCAATGTGTTAAAACTCCGAAAGCATCCCCTATTCCCAATAGCAGATTTCATTTTAAATCAATTTCTGAAGTTCGTTTGTCTAGGCCAGGGCCTCTCAGGGTGCATGCGCCTGTGCACTGCACGGCGCAAGTTGCAGGAGACGACTTCACTAGGTTGACCAGAGTGCAAACCCCCGCTCCACTTCCCCTACACCTGTCTCACCCGTTCGGTCTCTCTTCGCCTTCTCCACCTTCCCCGATGATTCTTTCCTCTCTGCGAAATGTTTATGTGTGGTGAGTGGTGACACTGTTGTATGGGACAATGTTACTGGTGTTAAAACACTCTTCTATCAATTTGGTTTTAGCAGACAATTTATCTTCCCTAGCTGTTCTTTTCCTTTATCTTTGCAACGATACCAGTTATGTCTGGAACAAAGGGACCGGCTGACAGCAATTCTGAGAGCCTTCTTTAAATTACAATCAGAAATAGGCCTACCCGCACGCAATCTAGTTTTCGTACAGGTCAAAACAGAAAAAAATTATCTTTCACATATGCATGTGGAACCAAACATAGAAATAATGTTAGCTGCTTCTCGATGCAGCTTAGGAAAATCTTCCTTCGTCAAATTCTCGTAGATTGTGAGCAAATCCTTTGTATTGGAAAATAAATCTCTTTGATTAACTTATCATATAATTATTGTTCCACGGATTAAGCATTTGGCCTTATCGTCACGACTGACAAAAAACACATACTAAAGTACCCAGTTCGATTGAAATGGACTTTCGCAAGTCTTTGCTTTCTTCGAAACAGGTTGCTCGATTAATATGTTGTTGTCTTACGCTTATATATTTCACTGATAAACAAGCCGTCCATCACCGAACGCTGTGTCGCTCTCAGCACACTACACCATCCGAGTCAAGCCAAGTGGAGCCGAGTCGGACCGATGCACTGTGCACGGAGTCTCTGCGCCTCGATTTGCACGCGTGAGATTTCAGGCGTTTGAGAGGCCCTGCTCTAGGCATTATGTAGGTCCTTTATAAATTTGTTCGGATAGTTCCGGAAGAATAGTATAGTATTTTTTATTTGTAGGTATGGGTTATCCTACGACAATTTTGCGTCCGAACTCGATGTTTTTCTTTTCAGGAAAGGAACATCAAGTTAAACCACCATTATTGTACATTTAAGCCTCGGTGTATAAACCTCGTATTGTCTGTCTCATGTCAATAATACTGTGTGTTGTGTGAATGTATATGCGTTGGCAGAATTTAATGTTTATAGTCATTGGGAGAAGGAAAAAAAAAATTGAAAGGGGATTCCGTGGTGTGGCTTCATTTAAGCCCTCCCTGTCTGTGTGTAACATCAGGACTTCCCAACTCAAGACCTCCACGGCACATTTTCCTATTTTATTTTCCCTTCCTCTTCAATCTCTTCCCTTCGCGACTGCTGATACGAATTAATTCGCCGTCGCAGTGAAGGCAATCACCTTGAATCAATACTTAGCTTTACTTGCTTCCAGGAAATAAGGGGAGAGAGAAGTTACCTGTTTATTTATTTTATACCAGTAAGTTGAACAAGACGTCGACCGAATTCCCAGCCTCCAATATCTCTCCCTCTCCATCTTATTCCTCACCACTTTACAGTTTAGCCCCTCTCTTCGTTCGTTCTTAAGAAAGCAAAAGGAGGGAAAGTAACAGGCCATTTGAGAACAGTGGAAAACCTGTTTACAGAGCTGTTAGTCCATGTTAGTTCTTTGACTGGAAAGAAGTTTGGCGCCAGTAGAATTACATAAAATGTTTTCAGGAGGCCATGTGTCTGACCACAAACACGTTAATTATTACTATCATCATCATTATTATTATTATTATTAATATTATTATTATTATTATTATTAATTTTTCACGGCGAGGTATGCTAGGGACCACATGCCAATTTAAATTCCTCCTTCATTCTTTCCAGTGTCCGGCTCCATGGCTAAATGGTTAGCGTGCTGGCCTTTGGTCACAGGGGTCCCGGGTTCGATTCCCGGCAGGGTCGGGAATTTTAACCATCATTGGTTAATTTCTCTGGCATTGGGGCTGGGTGTATGTGTTGTCTTCATCATCATTTCATCCTCATCATGACGCGCAGATCGCCTAAGGGCGTAAAATCGAAAGATCTGCACCTGGCGAGCCGAACTTGTCCTCGGACTCTTCCGGCACTGAAAGCCACACGCCATTTCATTCATTCCAGTATAAATACTTTCATCATCCTTCTATGCACTTATCTTCTCGAACTACTTTGAACTAGGCTTCCTTTCCATTCTTTCTTGGGATCCTTCCATTCTCAAAACCCGACCTGGAGCGTGGAGTAGTGGCCATCGATATGAACTGAACATTCACTTTTGCCATAGGTACTCCCTTTCAGGACAAAACAGACTCTTTTCTCATCCCAGTAATATTACGTTTGACTATCTTAGGGAACCTTTTAGTCTCACTGTCTTCATGTCCTTCCTTTTTTCTTTGTCGATTCCTTCAACCTTAAAGAGTATTCTAAATAAGTTACGCCCTTCCTCTGGCCAAGTGACGAGGGCGGGTTGGGGATATGTCCAGGAAAAAGGAGATGGGTTAAGGATGTTTTTTCCTGCAAGTGACTTTCTTTACGTCGCACCGACACGAATAGGTCTTATGGCGACGATGGGATAGGAAAGAAAGGAAGCGGCCGTGGCCTTAATTAACGTGATGTGAAAAAGAGAAACCACGGAAAACCATCTTCACAGCTGCCGACAGTGGGATTCGAACCCCCTATCTCCCGGATGCAACCTCGCAGACGCGCACTCCTAACCGCACGGCCAGCAAAAAACCGGTGGTAAAGGATGTGAGAAATGACAGAGATGGAAGGGGAGTTTGTGGCCAATGGGTTAAGTTTTACTGAACTGTCATATGATTTCAGTATTGTTTAGACAAATTATGTAAATATATAGAATTAGATATTCATACAAGATGAGTAATTATTTTCATTTTTAAAATGTGTTTTCTTTTTGATTTTTTCATGGTTTCTTAAAATCCTACACCTGATATACATGACAAATATTGAGCTATGAATACATATACAGTATAAGTAATTGCGTGGATCTCATTGCAATTACACCCCTGTATTATTATTGACTTGGTTGTCCTTAGCGCAAGGCAATAAATCTTGAAAACATATTGGTACTGGGGAAGTGCCTGAGGCTATGAAAAGGGTTATAAGAGAGTTTCAAAAGCTTTAAAGTTGAAATGTGTATTTAAACCTGAATGCGTTGTGAGAAAGTGTAAATTCAGCGTCTGATTTTTTGCGGCCTGTAGATGATTGATAACTAGCGGTCTACTGTGTGGGTGGATACTGAGAAATGAAATTCTGAAAAATCTTATTAGATCTTCGATTGTAGTAAACGTGTTGGAGTGGTGGGTGGGTCAATAATGCGAATAGGGGTTATTAATTCAGGGTGGTTTGGGGGAGGTGCGAGGCGGCCTCTACATCAGCGGGAATAAACTACATGGTTGCCACCGCAGGTGTTGAAGGGTGTTGGGACACTTGTTGGTGATGTGATACTGGGTGCAATGACCGCAGGTGGGATGACTCGCTTTGCACTGGGCTTTTGTATGTTCTCTTTAATGGAGACATTTTTCACATCTAAGGGAAGGTTCGACTTTGTGATGATGACGATGGATTGAGACACCACTGGAAAGTAGTCTGATCACGTCAGCTGATATTGGAAGGAGGATCCGCACCATGAATTTTGGCCCCGCAGTATTCCCGATGTGGGAAGCGCTCTGAGCTGGTATTCCCTCCGCCTTCAGCTTGGTGACAATCGTTTCTTGTGGGATCCACGCCACGGATGACGCAGCTTAGCGGATTATAACGGGGTGGTGAAGAAAGGGGTTGAAGAGAGGTGTTTGATTCGAAGGGGGCTGCTCTGAATTGGGGGAGCAGTTGATGATCTGTAGTGCGTCCGTTCATTTGGATGATTATTCTTTTTGGTTTCTTTCGGATATCAGCGACGTCTTCTCGGTGCAGATTGTAGTAGAGAAGTGTGGAGGAAATGGCATGGTGTGACTGAAGTTCTGGGGTAGGACTGGAGAGGAGAAAAGCATGAGTTCCAGAGGGGATTGCCTGTAGAAAACGGAGGTGGGTGATCGGTCGTCTAGTGCCAGAAATGGAGGAATATTCGAGCCGGGAACTGGTAGTGGTGGTAGTAGTTGCAGACAGCGGGTAGTGCTGTATGCTGCTATCTATGGGAGGAGATGTTTTGTCTGCTGTGGCCAACTGCAGTGCTGGCGCTGAATCCACTGCCAGGTGATGTGGTGCTCGTTCCTCTCTCTGGGCTGGTCGAGTGAGCCGCCTCGTGGGTGGTGCCCGTGAGGTTTAGGGACGATGAACTGATGTCACTGGTAGAAATCGGGCTTCGTAATTCGAAACTATATGTCTGGGCATCGGTGCCATATGGAAAGAAACGGCACCGGAAAATTCGACGAATTGTACGTAGGTGGTGCTGGTAGTAGGAGTAGCAGTGGCAGGAGAATATGGTGTGTATGGTTGTTGACCCAAGCAAAGCAAAGTCACCTCCTTACAGGCAATGAAGGCCCTTGGAGGAGTGGAAGGTAAAGGCTTCCACCATTGTTAACCTCGGCACGTGATGGGGTAGAGTGGTTAGCTCTACGCCCGGCCGCCTTTGCCCCCAAGAATTAACCTGGTACTCATTTTTGGTGTAGGCTGACTGAACCTCAGGGCCATATGCACCTTCGGAATTGGAAATCTCGTTTCTTAAATTTTACGACTTCCTGACGGGGATTCGAACCCACGTCCTTCCGGGCGAACCGAGCACGCCTTTACCGCCTCGGCCAGGCAGCCCCTTGTTGACCCAAAGCCCCAGACAAATGTAAAGTTTGCTGGAAAATACGGATCGACGCTGGAATATTTACTGATTAACGTTCAGTGCGATGAAGCCGATGGGTTCGTCCCGACTAGAGATGCGCATCACAATCACGAACTGTAATTTCGTCCAGATACCAAACAATAGCAATCACAATATGTGATGTACTAAATTGATTAAAAGCATAGCTGTGTTTAGGCATGCGATATAACATAACCTCTGCAAATAATGTTATGCCAGTAAATACATTGCAAAAATTATGTTGAAGGTAACCACATGAATATTTTCCTCATGTAAATTATTCTTTATTGTACGTTTCTCTTCATTTTAAGAACATATCCCACGGCTAGTCCATCAACCAGAACTGCTGCTTGCATTTCCTCCATTGTAAAACAATATCCTGTCAAACCTTTCCAAACTTTGTCAAACTTTCAGCAAGGTTGAGCAATCTTTAACAAGATTTGGTAGCTTTTTCTGTGAAGTATTTAACTGAAAGAAAAAATTGATGGTGAACAACAGGTATTATATGTTGTGTAAGATGTATAAGTAATTTAAATGATGGCCAATGCTTTTATTAGCCCGTTTAGTATAGCTTAAAAATTACAGTGTGAATGTATCTTTTTGTTTGTGCTACTACTGATATCCTGTATTTATCATCTAGAACAATAAAAGAAATAAGGCACCCAATTTCATCTACTGTGTTGTTAGTAACTGTTATAAATCGCAGTTAAAATTAACAGATACTGAAAAGTAGAAATCACAGTTATAACTGGGATTAAAATATATCCATTATTCCCATTTGTAGAGAATTCCCTGATTTGCTTTCGGCCACCTGGTAAGTCCACAATTTTCAAGAGGCAATAAACCTCCATGGCTGCTTTAAGTGTTGCAGACAGTCGGACCTAGACCCCTGCAAGCTATCCTGTGATAAGAACAATGCAGTGCTGACGTAATAGGGAGAGAATTACATCTCCACTTGTTATATAGGATGACCAAAAGTATGGCTTCCCATTGAGATAGGAAATAAACTTCAGGAAAATCAATCGTAAAAAATTACCAGTTTTCCGCCCAAGCGCAGTAAAGATGTTAATGATGTTAATTATATTCCTTTTGCAATACCAATTCACGAACTTTGCATCCTCTATCATAATTTTCTTTGTGTTTCACCTGTTTATAATATCCTCGAAAAAAACGGGAGTTAGGAGATACGTATATTTCAAAGTCAAGTAAAAGCCTGAAAGAGACAGGTTGTCTACCACTTATATAGTAACAGAAGCTCAGTGCGGCTAATCGGCACGACAAGCATATGTGGCATGTGCAAGAGGCTTTAGACTTTGTGTTCCTGGCACGTAAAGACAAAGAGAGGGAAGAGTGGACAGACACGTGAGTGGTAAAAGAAAAATATTTCTCAAAGAGAATAAAACAGGAGCGGATAAAAATGAATCTTCTGAGGTGGAAGCGCAGAATCAGCAGCACAGCTCCACCGTATGTGCGGAGTGAAATGAAAATGCAGGTGTTTAATATTGAGGATAACTTAACATTGACCGTCCGAGTTTATTATTGCTCTAATGAGACGTCTAATATTAAGTGAATTTGTACAATTTGACGTCCAGATAATGATATGAAGGGTAAGAAGAAGAAGAAGATGAAAGGAAGCCCACAGTAAAGGGAAAAACATATGGGCACCAAGGAAGGTAACTTCACGCCTCCTAATTTCTATGCGCAGTAGTAATGGGCTTGTTCGCATATATTACTGTTAGTAACTCTCTATAATAAGTAATACATAACAAGAATAAATTGCGTTCTATGGTAACGTGACAAGAATAAGCTCTTCAAGTTCAACCAAGCGGATCTTCTCGTATTTCAAATATATGGCTCGATGAAGTGCAGAAAGTTCTACAAGAGGTGGGCATCACACATGATGATATCCTGGAGCGCAATCCACATCAAAAATTGTATTTGAGAACGCATGACAACAGTTGCCTAGTTACACAGGATGTCGTCATGTCTGGTATTTAACTCGAACAGCAATCCCTTCTGTACTCTTGATTGACAGCTCACCCTACACTTCGCTTCGCATGCTTAGTCACTCCACGCAGCAGCTTCACACACGCACACAGGTTTGAACACACAGTCTGTTAGCAATCACGACGAGGCTACTGGGCTCGACTCCAGACAAGTCCGTCACTCGACCAAACATTTCACGTTGCTGTTCAGCACAGTGAACTGCTATATTCTCCCAATCCACTCAGCAACGACAATCACGACATGCACTACTACAGCTCAACAATAACTACTGTTGGCAAGCCCCCACAACATAACAACACCACCACTTGAACACTACTGGCAATAGCACACTCTCAATGCTCGGATGTCTATTCCAACAACTCTACACACAATCTATCTGTTTACGGTGACCCTCCTTTACACCTCCAGTGATGAAGTAATGGAATCTTCGGGGTGAGTTTCAGAAAGCCCACGGGGAAACCAGACGAACAGAGCAATGCAAAGAGAGGCCATGGCTCAGCCTGGGTAGGAGGTCCCCAAACTGACTCACTCACCTGGAAATACCGAGGAGGATTACTGCAGTCGCTTAATCACGTAAGAATAAGAACGTGTTCAATCAATCAATCAATCAATCAATCAATCAATCAATCAATCAATCAATCAATCAATCAATCAATCAATCAATCAATCAATCAATCATCAATGATCTGCATTCAGAGCCATCGCCCAGCTGATAGATTCACTATCAACTGTTTATCTAGCCTTTCGTAAACATTTGTAAATAACTTGAAAATATATCGAACATTTTCGTTGATAATGTATTACTACTCGTCCTATAAATGAATATTTGCCCTAGTTTTGCCCTCTTGAACTCCAAATTCATCTTCATATTATGATATTTCCTGCTTTTAGAAGCTTGCATTAAGCTTATTCGTCTACTAATGTCATTCCACGCCAACTCTCCACTGACAGCTCGGAATATACCGCATAGTCGAGAATCTTGTCTCCTTACTCAAAAGTCTTTCCAGACCAAAGTTTTCAACATTCTTGTAACACTTTTCCCCTGTCGGAAATCACCCAGAACAAATTGTGCTGCTTTCCTTTCGATGTCTTCCAGTTCTTGTGTCAAGTATTCCTTGTCGGGGTTCCTTACACTGGAACCATACTCTAAGTGTGGTCTTACCAGGGACTTATATGCCCTCTCCTTTACATCTTTCCTACAACTCCTAAATACTCTTATAACCATGTAAAGAAATCTGTAACTTTTCTTAACAACATCATTAATATGATTACGCCCAATGAAGATAATTCCTTATATTAACATACAGGTAGTTACAGTGGTCCTCATGAGGCACATTCATCTCATCAACACAGTAATTAAAACTGACAGGACTTTTACTCTTAGTGAAACGTACAACTTGACTTTTCATCCCATTTTCCTTCATAACATTATCCGCTGTCCATTTCACAACATTGTCTATGTCCCCCTGCAGTCGCTCGGAGTCCTGCAACTCACTGACTACTCTAAAGTCTTATCTGTGATTCCAGTTCTTCATTCATATCGTTTATGTATATATATATATATATATATATATATATATAATAACATGTCCCCACTGACTGACTGACTGACTGACTGACTTATTCATCATCGCCGAGCAAAAACTACTGGATATAAAGAAATTAAATTTTGAGGATACTTTTATATTACTGTGTAGGTTCTAACTAAGAAAGGCTTTTCGGGCATTCCTTCACTAAAGGGGGGTTGACATTTTTAAATGAGGATATCTATATCTCAAAAACTTAAAAGTTTACAGACGTAAAAATTGGTATTTTGAATCTCCTTTTAAAATAAAGAAACACGTTTTTTTATTTTTGGAAAATCAACTTAAGGGGGTTTAAAAATAAGTTAAGAAAGAGTTGAATACCTTGCATGAAGATACTTATATCTTATAAAATGAACTAAAACAGACGTGATAATTGGTAATTTGAATTTCCTTTCAAAATAAAGAAATACGTACTTTCTGTTTTCGGAAAGTCCACTTTAGAGGGAAGAAGGGGGGGGAGAAGTGATGAAGAATTTGAATTATTTTTATGAGAATACTTACATCTAAAAAACCGAAGGTGTTACAGACGTACAGGCGTGACAACTGGTATTTGGAATCTCCTTTAAAAATAATCAAACACGTATGTTTTTGCTCTCGGAAAATTCATTTAAGGGGCTGAAATGAATTGAAAAAAGGGGTGAAGTTTTAAAATTATTATCGGTATATCTACAGTATATGTCAAGAACTTAACATGATAGAGACAAGGAACTTGGTAGTTGGAAAGTCCTTAGAAATACAGGAAGAAGTACGTTTGTGTTTTCGGAAAAGGCTCTTATTGGGGGTAAAAGGAAGTTGAAAAGTGAGTTGAGTAATTTTTATGAGTATGCTAATATCTCAAAAAATGAAAATGTTACAGACATGGAAATTTGTATTTGGAATCTCCTTTAAAATTAAACTTATATTTTTTCGACTTGAGACAAGACTGTTTCTCACATGTAGATTTCTGTGTAGCATGGTCGTCTTAGCCCCAAGAAGCAATACCTCAAACGTGATTTACAAAGAGTTTCTGGGTTGAATGAAACTCTGTATTTCGGTGAGTTTTTATACTTTAGGGGATTTCAGATAATGTCTTAGTACAGTGTTACTTTTATCAAATTACGAAATCGACGTGAGCGAAGCCGTGGATAACTGCTAGCGTGTATATATATAAAGACATAAAGGTCCAATTATACTGTCCGTAAGACCCCTATCTTAATAATTATAGGTTTAAGAGAAAATGCAGTTATTATCTTCGTACCCCTATAATACATCACATATTTACTGCCATCAAGATTTCAACTCAGAATGCAGAGCCAACCATCTGAGCAACTGATATTGTACGTTTTTAAGATACACAGTATGTATTGTACAATTTATACTCAAGTCTGAAGAGGCCTAAACTTTTAAAATCATCACACTTCCTTTTTTCCCATTTTCCTGCTTCTTTCTTTCAGATGTGAGGTTTATGAAATTGTACAAAATGAATATGCTCCTACAGCACAAGTCTTGACAAAGTCCTTGCTCACTTTTCCCCAGCTTTATATGGAAATTTGCGTGAAACCCTCTCGGAAGTTTTATCATCGTGTTATTTTCATTTGTGTGGCGGCTTGGGTTGGGTTGGGTTGGGAAGTGCAGATGGTAACTTTGTATTTGACAAGCTTTTGTTGGAGTATAGTACGTAATTACGTAGGAAGAGTTAATTCTTGGGAGATCAAGCTTGTCAAGGAGGTTGATCCACTTCCTCGTCACAGGTTAAAAATTCTCCGTAGCTCGTATATATATGTATACAGCAGGAAACACAACTTAACTGCACAACTTCCTGCTCAAAATGAGAGAGGGAGAGAGAATTTTCATTTGTAGAGGAGAAAGGAATGTTTGAGGACTTTCTATGCTGTCCAAAACTTTCAACTTCTCTCCTGGTAGCAAGCAAAGTGTGATGAATGGGGAGATCATGGAATTATAAGTAATTGAATACCGACCCTAGTTTTATGATTTCGTGATAACAAGGGTGTTCATTAATTTTGAAAAGCAGATTTTATCTTTAGAAGCTCTTCCTCTAGGGATAACGGAACTTGGTCGGCCAGAATTTTATCGTGATTTAATGAATAGTTATAATTTGCAAATTGTACGCCATGCATAACTACGGATGAATTTGTATCTAGAGGGAGTGAATTCAGTTACTTCTGGTTTTACGTGTGGATTTTTTAGGTTCGAATACCGGGTTTAAATATTCATTTGAGAAGACGCGTGGTGTCTGAGAGGGCATCCAGATTAAGCACTTAGCCAAGTACTAAAATTAGTCGCATTGACTGCAGAGAACTCACACATCAGCAATAATCTGCAGATAGATTTTCTCTATTAATAATAATAATAATAATAATAATAATAATAATAATAATAATAATAATAATAATAATGAACGGAAGGTTCTGAGGAAGATACTGGGACCCCTAAAAACAAAGGATGGATCATACAGAAAGAAAAGTAGGACCCAGGGGGAGGTTTTCATTCCCCTCCCTGAAGGGGAGGGGCAGGCCAACTAGAAGGTGACGCTTTCGCTCTGGCCAAGAAAGGAAACCAAGAATGTTATCTCAAGATGGAAAAGATCTCAGGTACTATCCGCAAGAGGAGAGCCATGTTTTTCGGACATATCTACAGAATGAACCCGGGAAGACTGAACAATCAGATAGTAAGACTATTTGAGATTAGGAAAAACTACGGTGCGCTAATAAAAGGAGTTGAAGAAGGACCTGTAAGAGATTGGAGTACAAGGATCGGAAATCAGCAACAGCGATTCTTACAAGTCGAGTATCAAAGCCATGAAGAGGTTTCAAGGAAAGGTTAGATCCCGTACCCAAGCGCCATGGTCAGAAGAAATGAGGAGATTTCAGAATGAAAGGATGAAGGAGAACTGGGCGAAGATTAAAGCCCAGAAACAGATGAAGCTGAATTCGAATGAACGTGGTCGATAGTCAGCCAAAAAGAAGAAGAAGAATAAGAATAGTAATAATAGAGAGTCGACTGCTTCCGGTACCTAGGTGAGAATATAACATCCAAACTACAAAATAATAAGAGTACGGGAGACGAAGCAAAACTCTGCAGAAACTACTATTCACGGGAAGAGGAACCTATCGAAGAACGCCAAATTGTGACTCTATACGTTGACCATCTGGAAAGCTGTGCGTACACTACTGAGACCATGACATTGGCACAAAGAGCTTGTATTCGATTGGAAAATGAGGAAAGAAAGATCCTGAGAGATGGACAGGGTACCAAAAAGCAGGGTGGAATATGGATGGGTACATCACAGCAGGAGGAAATAGAATCCATTTCAAGTGTATTACGGGAAAGAAGGTTCAGTTCCGCAGGACATTTGATGAGGATGGATGACAACAGGTTGACAAAGAAGATATAGAATGCGACATACTGACAGAGAAATAACTGGATGAAGGAAGTTTGGGAGGACGGGAAGGCTATTGATATAATGGACAAATATCCACTAACGGCGGTGCAGGACAGATCTTTCTACAAAAAACTCGTCGAAAGTCACAGGTGGACCGATACTAAGGTATGACACTAGACTCGTCAGAGTGGGATGTGTCAGACCCTACCCACTGACGCTGGGGTGTATGCAAGTGAACTTATCAGAAGCCTATTTAAGAGGCACAGTCTGATAACTAAGACGAAATGCTGGTTAATAGAGCAAATGCCGGAAAAACCCTACATCTAATTTTTGATCTGATTTTTGATATGCTCTATTGGTGGAAAAATATCTAGTTCCCTCCATGGGAACTAAGAAATTCCATTTGGAATTGCTAGGCGGGCATTAATTCCATTGTGGAGTCTTATCTCCCGTATGCAGTTATCAGACTGTACCTCTTAAATAGGCTTCTGATAAGTTCACTTGCATACACCCAAGCGTCAGTGGGTAGGGTCTGACACATCCCACTCTGACAAGTCTAGTGTCAGACCTAAGACGAAACGCTGGTTAATAGAGCAAATGCCGGAAAAACCCTACATCTAATTTTTGATCTGACATATAACACTCCCCAATCAATTGCAATAAAATTCAAAAATAACTGTGGATTTTTTAAAGCACACACTAGACAATTATGTTGGTTCAACATTATTTTATTGATGTTTTCTCTCCGTTGTATAAATTCACTTAGGGGAAAGTAGAAGAAATGTGTAACAAAATGCATTCGTTTCAAGTGGATCCGTGGTAAAGTGTCGGCCTCCGGATCCCAAGATAGCGGGTTCAAACCCGGCAGAGGTAGTCGGATTTTTGAAAGGCGGAAGAAAGTTCATTCGACACTCCATGTCGTACGATGTCGGCATGTAAAAGATCTCTGGTGACACATTTGGTATTTACCCGACAAAATTAATTAAATCTCAGCCATAGACGCCCAAGAGAGATCCGGTTTACTCTGCCATCTAGCGGACCTAGAGTAAAACGGAACGTCGAAATTGACGAGCAGACAGGCAGATGGCGTCAAATCGAAATGTCTGCACACGGTAGCTGAGGCCATACGATTATTATTATTATTATTATTATTATTATTTAAAACATTCTTAAATAATTTTCAAGAAATGATATCAAGAATGGCATGAATTGTTAGAGAGATTGAATTTTTTAACGTTTCCAATCGATGAAATTAAATTATGGCTCTTTTTGCGGACTTAGGAAGTCATTTAAACAAGTGGATATATACTTCCGTAAGTGCACCATCATTGCATTGTGCTGCGTAGAAGACTTGCGGTGGTGACTCAAGGTCTGTCGGCGGATGCAGAATGGCCACGGCTGGTCCGAGGTCCGACAGCTCTGCACTCCGACCGGCCAACCGAGCAGAGGAGGTTTGGCCATGGCTCTATAGTGGTTTTCCTCTCTGTATTCGGGAGACGGAGAGGGGATGGTTCCCACCGCCTGCCGTCCTCAGTATGGTTTTCCGTGGTTTTCCATTCTCCTGCACTAAGGCGAATGCCTGGACAGTTCCTAATATAGGCCAGGACCGTCAACCCCCGCACCTTCTTAGATTCAAATCTCCTGGCCTGAGAAATGACGTCACTGTCTAGCAAGCCCGCCTCCTCCTTCAGGGCAGGAATGAAAACACTGAGCAGCAGCAGTAGTAGTAATGTCTGAACGGCGCACTAATCGCCAGCCTCTTGGAAACGTGTGACAATCCAACTAATGAGCGCACTGCTACACAGGGACGAAATGCTGGTAATTTCACGAGTGGAAAGGCTTAAAGGGCTTGAATGATTTTAACATTTGCAAGGAATGAAATTACTAATTATGGTTTCCTTTTTGAACTTCAATTTTGATAGGAATGATACATCTTAATGTGGTGAGTGTTCTTCGGTTATCTTCAATTTATGCTTTATTTCTTGAATATACGCAGTCCCAAATAGCAAAAGCGCAATATATAATAATGTACAGTATATAAATGTATGTAGCCCTTAATATTGATTAAAAAAAAGAACTAACGAACTTAGCCCAGAAGTCCAAATCTCTCTTCCAAATCTCCTTAATCTACACTCCATACATGGCCAACTTCATAATCTTTCACATATCGCAACCCGTCTGAATCTCCTAACCAGAGGAAAGGCGAAACTTTGTAGGTGGCCCGCCCTTCTCCTTCATAGGGGGGATGAAAACTATTAGGTAGAAAAACAAAATAATGATCGTTAGCAATTCTCTCTTTACAAATTATGATAAATGAAATTGATTATATATATCACAGATCCGAGTCAGAAAATGACTCATCTTCTCTTTGTCAAGCTTATATATACTGTATATAGCCGTATTGTAAACATCACCTCTCAGAGTTTTCTTGTCTACGGTTCTCCGACAAATTTCTAACTCTGGTTTCAGGTTCAGATGCAGTGAAGATAACGGATCTGCGAGTACCGCCTGCAGTTCGCAACGGCTCAGGAGGGGCTCTGCTGGACTGTGAATACTCATTACGTCAAGAGGAACTGAAGCCTGACTCGGGACTTGTCGTTAAATGGTTTTTCAATAATGAACCTGCTCCAGTGTACCAGTGGATACCTGGACAGAAACCTCAGGAGCTGGGAATCCTACAGGGCAGATTGAATTTAGGATATCGGGCTTCGGACCACAGATCAGCCATGCATCGTGCTCTGTATATTGTCAACCCTACTATAGAGCTCTCGGGGGAATACAAGTGCTTCGTCTCCACGTTCAAGGATGAGGACTTCTTGACGAAGAATATGGTCGTCTTTGGTAAGTACACGTTCATAATTGCCTTTCAGAATCCATCAAAACGCTGACTTTATTATTTTTTACTACTGACCTATTTCGATGAACTCATAGTTTCCAGCAAACCAAGAGAAGAGTGCGAGAACTGTGAACACGACGTTCCTCGCAATTCCCAAACACAAATTTTGGATGTACAACTCCTTCACTGAACAGCCATGAATGAAATCTCTTTCCACGAGACTTCAGAGGGATGTCAAACTCCGCTTTTGTATTTTCTTTACAATTACGGCTGGATATGGCACGTTTATGTTACTTAAATATCAGAGTACCGTAAGAAATAATGTGTGTATTAGAAATCAACACAGAACTGTTGAAAAAATCAAAAAATGAAGTGCATATCGCTGAAGAAACAAAACCTCGTATGTCAAAATGGCCTCCCTATCCATTATTTTCCTTATGACTGGTCACGCCTTCCGCACTCCATCATAAAGGAATTCGCTATCTTCATATTCCTATGAATGTATGCAAAGGAGAATGAAGCTTACGGTACCTTACAGTAGGAATGAGATTTTGCGTGACGTGTTTCATGTTCCTTTACACCATTTCATAGGAAAATGAACACAAGGAACATTGCTCTCATGGACTGCATATCCATGTGTGGCTGGGAGTCGTGACCAGTCTTAACAAATAGGAAGATCATTGTGACATTCGCGGTTTGGCTTTAATTTTTAACCGACAATTTATGAAGAATACAGTCACATCATTTCTACAAGAAAAGAGAAAAATATGACCCGTGCCCAGAAAAGTGAATATTTAGCTAAGTATTTAATTATACACTTAACCATATCATATAAAATTTACATATCAAAAGACAGCTATTCTGAAAGGCAGCCAAAAATATTTACAAATCCCTTTATATACACCGTTAGAAGTATTATTGCTAGTTTTACAGTACATTTTGTTTTCCATAATCTGAAATTAAAACAATTCTATCACAGAAAGACAGTACGAGGGTAAAGGCACAGATTGTCCGTATGGAAAAGGGGATCTGGCAGGGATGGGTTCGCCTTTTTACAACGAAAATCAGCAGGGATAATCGCGCTACTGAACACGCCTACCTACCCTGAAGACTTGAAACCTGATCAGGTGGCACCAAACCGGTTACAATTAGTCTAGCGTTTCAAAGTCCATGTGGTGCAAGTGTTTCGGATATTTTCAAACGTATGAAAATACGTAACGAAAGGGGCTATGCTCCAATAAACATGATAAGGTAATTATGTTTTACACAAAAAATTGAACAATGTTAGCGATCGTTTCCGGTAGGCCAACTGATGTATTTTCAGAGAAATAGCAAATTGGGTGAAACGTTATTATATGCTTACATCTGCAAAAACCTGTTTCTAACTCGGGTTTGACTCAAATCTGTCTTGCTGAAATTAAACCTACTTTCAAGTATTTTAAAAATTTGGGTAGAGGTGTAAAGGCACGGTTTTATGATTCAAAAAATCTAAATATAATGGTCATTTTGGAAGTTTTGAGCCATTTAATTTGGGACTCGATAAACTCAGCTGGAGTTTAGGCAATATCTACTAATTTCGGAAATATTGTAATAAGTGAATTCTCATGAGTTTCGGTGCGCGGAATCCCAAAACGACATCGTTATTTTCATGAGAAGTCATCCGGGAAAAAAAGAAGAAATCGAATGGGATTTTTTTTTGATAGCCCTGAAAGGCAGAATCACAACCCCCCGTTTGAGCTCCAAGTGTCCGGCTCGTATAGCTCTCGAACTGAGCAGGTATCGGTAAAATTGGGATTTCGGTAAGTGCTCAAATCTGCGTAGAACAAAAACGAAAGTATTTTGGGAGAGTTTCCCCCTCCTTTATTTCTATTCTTTCCTTTTCCAAAATGTTTGCCAATCCAGAGTGAAAAATATTTCCGTTGATACCTTCTTCTATACAGTACGTTCCAACTCAGTTTTTGCGTAGATTGAACATTTGTTACAACAGGTATAATATTCATGAATAACAAATGTACCCGTGTTTCGCTACGGTATTCTACATTGTGTACGGATATCGAAGTAAATTACTGTACAAGCAGTAAATAAGACTTTTTCAAATTGCATGTCTCCTAGCGTTATCCAGAAAGAGCATTGTATCCACTGTAAAGTGCCAATTGCGGAGTCACTTCCCTACTGCCATTCACAATCGAGTAGGTAAGTTTTCATTATAATAATTGGAGGCCCTATTACTACTGCGCGGTCACAATCGATTTGGGGAGTGTTCATTACAATGGCAGGCGTCTTTCCTACTTCCAGATTGATTACAGATGAGAAGATTTATTATAATAGCAGGCTCACCTTTCATACTGCCAGTCAAAATTGAGTTGTGCTGTTATCACTATAATGACAGGCCCCTTTCCTTAATGACAGTCACATCGAGTTGGTGAGTTTCCATTTTAATAGCAAGACCACTATGCCTAATGCCAGACACATTTTAGATGGGTAAATTTGTTTATAATGAGGGTACATTTGCCTACTCCCAAACACAATCAGAGGAGTTATGAACAAAATTGCATGCTCCCTTGTCTTCTGACAGTCAAATCGGGAAGGGAATTATTAATTGCAATGGCAATCTCTCCTTACTAACACTATTTAAACTTGCATTCATATTCGAATGAAACTGACTTTAAGCATTCATGAGAAATAAGCGTGTGAATATTAAGACGATTTTCAAATGAAATAATTCAACATGTAACCTGTCAAACTAATCTATTTCATAATATTACCTTAAATACCTGTGTAATAACTACTGGTTGAAGTTTCGATAAGGCTAAACCTTCATCACAAGACAACAGCATTTGACACTGTATGACATTGCCGTCATAGGGACTTGTAAATATCCGCGAATTAAGTATTTCGTTATGACGAATAAGACGAATAATGTTATAACTGTGCTTCAACATGAACACTGAATCCAAGCTAATGAATAATAGAAATTTTCTACCAGTGATTAAACATTAGAGGAAATGCACATAGTAAAATACAGTGCCAATTCTGCGGTTTATAGTCATAGAACACTCACAAGTTAATCTTGTCTGTTGAACTTTCTCGTCTTTATAAAGTTTATAAGTGGCACGTTGAAACCCTGACCGAGTGCCTCTTTTGTCATATCAACCTGCTATCATTTCGACTACGTGGGAGTTGGAACGTGGTGATTTCATGGAATTTAAATGTGGGTACTACGCGGGAAATGGAACTTGGTTCGACGCTATATTTGGTACAAGGTTTCTACGCGGCAATCAAACGTGGTACCATGGGGATGGTATCACAACGCCAGCTGCCAGGGACTTCACATGCTGTTCGTTGAACCGCATTTCTCTACATATCCAGTCCTGATATCCAAATAATTCAGGTGATATAAGTGCCTCTCTAAACAAACTTGAGATTTAAACAGACTAACTTTATTACAAATTGAGCTTTATAATCAGTGGTTTCATTCATAATTCAACGAACTATTTCGCTCATTGGAATACACATTATATGTTATAAGTGTTGAATGACAATTCTAAAATAGACTATAGCACAGACCTTTAGAAGAAGATAAAATTTACGAGATTTGAAGTGTTAACATTTAAATAAGACTGTATGGAAATTCATTTTTCAAATGAAAAGTTTTAATTTGAATTTCATTTTTGTCATTTAAACAAATGTTTGAGATCTTCATGAACTTTATCAGGAAAGAACTTATTGATTTTAAGCGAAAGATAACCGTGTCATGTTAAAAGATAGAGAGTTATAAAAATTGATTAGCCAGGCGACATTTATTTGTTCAGAAAATATTTTGATTTAATGCTACGAGTCAGAAATAATAGGGAACTTATTCATCAAATTCTCAGGCTGAATACATTAAGTTTTGAAATATATCCATTTTTTTTTCGCTCTGCATCTGCCTCTCTCTGTACCTGCTCAGTAAGGACCGTACACCCGTTTTCAAGATTCTCATGACCATATCCTTAGTTTTTCCTTGTATAATAGATAATGTCTGCTCCCTTTAGTCAGCTATGATCACACAACTCATATTACTTTCTTCGGTGCTCGTTAAATTTTGTGGCACAAATACTCCTTCATTTTCTGGCTCGCCTTTCCATGTAATGTAATTTATGAACACGATGGATTTCTCCAAATTTGGTTTCAATTTTATCTGTGAGATTCGTTTTCTCTAAGTCGATATATGCACTTTTTCAGAATATATTCTTAAAACAGCTTTGGTGGCCACATTTGTTAAATTACTCTACTTGTTTTGCGGCAGAATGTAGGTTGTCCGTAAGTAGTACAATATCATCGCGAAAGCTAGGCAGTCAAATCTGATCTCACCTTCTCCACCCACTATCTTTATACCATTGTTTCTGTTCCCTTTCGGTCATTCTTGATCTCCAGTCACTGATGACCTTTGCCAGGGTTCAATTAAACAGCTGTGATGAAAGGCAGTCCTTAGTCTCAGAGCCTTTTTTATCTCAAGTAGTTCTGAGAGTTCACGCATGAGGTGAGGTGAGGTGTCTGTCAGGCCTCGGTGGCTCAGGTGGCTGCATCCGGCCTCTCACAACTGCATTCCGTGATTCAAATCTTAGTCACACCATGTGAAATTAGCGCTGGACAAAGCGGAGGCGGGACAGATTTCTCTCCGGGCACTCTGGTCTTCCCTGCCATCCTTAATTTAATCAACACTCTCCAATATAATTTATTTTCATCTGTCAGTCACTAATCATTGCCCTAGATAAGTGAGACAGGCTTCAATAGCCGGTATAGTTCCAATCCTCGGCGATAGATGGGGCTTGATTCATTTCAGTCCTGACCCGGTTGAATCTGGACACATAATACTGTTACTTGCTTTACGTCCCACTTCTTACTACGGTTTTCGGAGACGCAAAAGTGCCGGAATTTTGTCCCGCAGGAGTTCTTTTACGTGTCAGTAAATCTATCGAACGAGGCTGACGTATTGGAGCACCGGACTGAGCTATTATCGAACCTGCCAAGTTGGGGTCAGAAGGGAAACTGGAAACAGGCTATAGATTTTTCCTAAGGTGTCTGTTAGTGTCTTCTTGATTAACGCAAGTGATTTATCATCTCAATCAAACTCACGAAGGACGAGCAGTATTTTACGATTTACTGTATCGTACTGTTATTCATTCATAATCGATTTTGGTCAACTGTAGACCATGTATGTAACTCTTCATGACTTCAGTTTTCCTTGGCGCCAGTATTTCTTCATTCTCTTGCTTACAACTTCTTTCTTTTCAGCCGTCCACTGTTGTTTCTTCTTGGTCGCTGTTTCTGTCTCAAGTAACCCCTCAAATATGCTCCTGAAAGTGGTTCTGTTGTGGATGTCTTGATCCATGTTGTTCATTTCTTACAGATCCTTCTTGGTGTTAACAAACCATTTGTCATAAGAGTTTGCTTTCCTGTTTAAATGGTTAAAGGAAATCTTAGTGAGTCTGTATTAAGGCATTCTTGAAATACATCCAGAAAATTTAGCCTTTCGTTTGCGTATTGTCGTGTGCCTATTATTAATATTATTATTACTTAATTGCTTAAAGGAATACTTCCACATCTTCTAGAATAGGAGCATCGTGCACTAACATGATCTTACCTGTAAGTGCCTTGGACTCTCCCCACTTCTCCTCCTTCACTCAGTATGCATGATACAACTTTTTCATCACCAAACTTGCAATTTTCCAAAGCCTTGTTTCAATATCAGTGTTTAGTAATTGTGTTAAAGGCCCAGAAGTTTCTTCCCTGTGCTCAGTTCTGTTAGACGCCTTCTTGTAAACTTTCCTTCGCTTCACACCTGAGCCTTGAAAGTAGTCTACCCGTTAATCGAGAGTCCCAGCGTAAATGAAAACTTGTTCAAAGAGGCGGTAAGCAAGAGGAAAAGAACGTGCTGAAAGACTGATAAGATTCTATTAGAATCACACGTGCTGTAATACTCCTAAATCACTTTTCATCTTAGTCCTACACGTATAACGCATTAGCTCTAAAGTGATCTTTCCTCCCCAAGCTCTTGGCGAACTTTTTTTCAATGTTATATTACCACTCTTTAGTTTCCTTGAGCCCGCATTTCGGTTTTATTATTTATTCATTTGCTAGTTTCCACCAGCGGCCTCGCCTACGAGGTCCTTAATTCCAAAATATATATAAATACATTTGTAGCATCGGTAGTGGTGGTGATTATTGTTTTAAGAGGAAGTACAACAAGTAAACCATTCTCTATATAACACTAATCAGGGAGGGAAAAAATGGAATTGACGCGACACTTCGAAAAATGAAGACATCGGCCAAAGAAAGACAAGGTCCACGAAGGGCGTAAAATGAGACTCCGTAGGCCTCGAGTGCTCTAATGCCGTAGGGGTCAGAAAAGAACAAGGGAGGTCGGATAGAGTACATGAAAGTGAGAAGCCTCGCACCAGTAAGTGGAAGCGATGCCAGGACTCACCTGAGGGTCCCACGGTCGCCAACACACGCTCCCTAGTTAGGAGCTTCTGCGACCCCTTTTAGTCGCCTTTTACGACAGGCAGTGCATACCGTGTTCGTTATTCTACCTCCCCCACCAAGAGGGGATTTTGTAGTGTCGCTTGTGCATCTCAAATATTTTGCTCATATTTCGTTCTTATCATGGATTAGGTTAACAAAGTCGGAAATAGGTGATTGATTGATTGATTGATTGATTGATTGATTGATTGATTGATTTATTGATTGATTGATTGATTGATTGATTGATTGATTGATTGATTGATTGATTGATTGATTGATTGATTGATTGATTGATTGATTGATTGATTGATTGATTGATTGATTGATTGATTGATTGATTGATTGATTGATTGATTGATTGATTGATTGATTGATTGATTGATTGATTGATTGATTGATTGATTGATTGATTGATTGATTGATTGATTGATTGATTGATTGATTGATTGATTGATTGATTGATTGATTGATTGATTGATTGATTGATTGATTGATTGATTGATTGATTGATTGATTGATTGATTGATTGATTGATTGATTGATTGATTGATTGATTGATTGATTGATTGATTGATTGATTGATTGATTGATTGATTGATTGATTGATTGATTGATTGATTGATTGATTGATTGATTGATTGATTGATTGATTGATTGATTGATTGATTGATTGATTGATTGATTGATTGATTGATTGATTGATTGTGTATAACGGTATGGTAGAATTCCTCAAAATTCGATTTTTTGGGGTTCTCTTTTAGCGGGAGGACCTCAAAGGTTTTCGGCGAAACAAGCGTAGGAAGTGAATATTGCGAAGGAAGTGGCTGTGATCTTAATTCATTAATTCATTCATTCATTATTTGCCACGTGTGAAAAGGGGAAACCACGGAAAGCTCTCTTCAGGTCTGCTGGCAGTGGGTTTCAAATGCAAGCTTAGATCTACACTAACGCTAACCATGCAGCCAATACGCTCGATATATTAAAATATAAGTATATGTAGGGTGTAAATAAGGCTATACATTAAATTCTTTAAATTTTGCTAAACAGACGACATTGCCGTAATTACGAGAAATTGATGACAATGTTGGTAATAATGGATAGTACCTTTCTAATTGGGTACAACATGAAAATTAATAGAGACATGACAGGGATAATTTTGGTAAGCTGGCACCATACCGAAGCTGAAATAACTCTGCATAGAAAACACCTCATAACTTTGAAATAAGTTAGATCTAAGGTGGTGATATTGAAAGATGCATTCTGATATTTCTTAGGGGGAGGACCATTTACTGCCTATTTGGGTGGGAATAAGGGAGTAGGGGGTACGGTTGCCATGGAGATAAGCCTGCTGGCGAGTTCGTGTTAATTGCAGATGCATGACCTCCCACTTCTGAGAAGTTTACAACAGAACACAGAGGTCTGAACGGACGAACAACTGAGCCGAAAGCGAGGGGAAGAAAGAAAGGAATGTGGCAATACCGTGCAATGCTCGTCCCTCCTGCCCTAACTGTCAAAACGCTTCTTTCAATATTATAGTATAGTTAGCAGAATTAATCAAGCAAAGACTAACCAAACCAGACCAAACCAAATTCCACGGCGCGAAAGCTCAGAAAGGCCATGACCTACCAAGCAAGCGCTGCTCAGTACGAAGGCCTGCAGATTATGAGGTGTCATGTGGTCAGCATCACGAATCACCTCGGCCGTTATTCTTGGCTTCACCGGGCGAGTTGGCCGTGCGTGTAGAGGCGCGCGGCTGTGAGCTTGCATCCGGGAGATAGTAGGTTCGAATCCCACTATCGGCAGCCCTGAAAATGGTTTTCCGTGGTTTCCCATTTTCACACCAGGCAAATGCTGGGGCTGTACCTTAATTAAGGCCACGGCCGCTTCCTTCCAACTCCTAGGCCTTTCCTATCCCATCGTCGCCATAAGACCTATCTGTGTCGGTGCGACGTAAAGCCCCTAGCAAAAAAAAAAAAAAAAAAAAAATTCTTGGCTTCCTACACCGGAACCTCTATCTCACTGTCAGATAGCTCCTCAATTGTAATCACGTAGGCAGAGTGGACCTCCGTCTAGGCCTCAGATCCAGGTAAAAATCACTAACCTGGCCGGGAATCAAACCCAGGACCTCCAGGTAAGAGACAGGCATCGAGTTCAGCAAAGCAAAGACAGCCTTCTCTAATAAAATACCAGCTGTATGCATAAGTCTTTTTCGGTTTCACTAAGGGTTGCCGCCAGCAAACAGTGCACAGCGTATAAATTTGACACACAGCTACGTCAGTTTGTGCAACACACATGAGTTGAGTCCGCCAGACACTAGCGTCTGTGTTGTATCGTCCCGTGATCATTTTGACATTTGTGCCTGATAAAGAACATTTGCGGCGTGAATTGCTTTTTGCATCGAATCAAAATACAAAGGCTGTGGAAAGTTATCGTTTGCTGGTAGAAAAAAATATGGTGAACACGCGCTATCGACTAGAACATGTGAGACGTGATTTCGCCAAATTTCTTCGGCATTACGAACTCTATCGCTATCGCCAACAAATGATTAATTTAAGCATTGATCGAAAGACGACCGGAATGGGCCAGAAGAAATGGCAAAGTGATTTTGTTACAAGACAATGCACTGTCTCACACAGCAAAACCAGTGAAAGACACCTTGAAATCGCTTCGATGGAACATCCCTCCGCGCCCGCCGTACTGCCCCGACCTGGCACCAACTGACGATCACCTCTTCGCATCAATGGGGCACGCGTTCGCAGAGCAGCATTTCGGCAATTTAGAGGAAGTTGGAAAATGGATCGACGAATGGTTTGCCGCAAAATACAAGCAATTTTTCTGGCATGGTATTCATAACTTACCTGAAAGACAGGTGATGTGTGTAGAAGCTGATGGCCAATGTTTTGAATAAACAAAGAATGAATTTCCCTTGAAAATCACGTGTTTTCTTTACCACAAGAACCGGCAAAATCTTATGCATGCACCTGGTAAATCTATTTACACCCAACAACAACAACTTGAGACCAATAAAATAACAGTTCATGACAAATATCTGGAGCGTGTTTCTCTGTGGAAGTAAGATGTGGACACTAGGCGTGACAGACAGAAGGACAGAAGCTTTCAATTTATGGTGTTACAGAGGAATGCTGAAGATATGCTGGACAGACAGAGCTAGCAGTTCTGAGAATAATAAGAGACTAGCCATGCTTAAAATAGTACGTGAGGGAAAGTACGATCATCTGGATTGCACACAATATCGCCATGAAAATGGAGGATTCTCTGGAGGGAAGAATTTACAGAGACAGGCCCAGACTGAACTACATCGGGCTGCGCTGAAAATCTTGATTCTCGGATAATACACAATTATCTTTCTTACGAAGAGTTTTGAGTTTAAATTCTCAGAAATGTATGACCCAAAATACGTAACGTTAAAAAGAATTAAAATACACAGCCTGTTTGCAGTCAGTCGATCAAGACAGGGAGGGAGTGTGTAAAGCCCAATCTAGCGTCGAAGATAGGAACTGTGTCGGCTGTCGAATCCTGTCACACTCCTCTGGGGCAATGACTAATGACTGAAAGATGAAATGAAATGATATTGGATAGTATTGCTGGAATGAAAGATGACAGAGACAACCGGAGTACCGCAGAAAAAAAGGCTGTCCAATTTCCGGTTTGCACAGCACAAATCTCACATGGAGTGACCGGGAATTGAACTACGGAATCCAGCTGTGAGAGGCCTGTGCGCTGCCGCCTGAGTCACGAAGGCTCACGTACGTTAAAGCAGCTTCCAAATATTTTTCATTATAATGCATGTCGATGTTATATTTTATCCACAAGGTGTTACAACGTGTTGGTGAAGATTCTATCTCCACTTGTCTCCTGTGCCGTCCTGCGTTCTTGGTTCTAATCCTAGCGAATTGATTCATGATAGAATTATTGACTTTAATGTTCGTGGAGCCCTCGTAAATCAGATCAACTCTGTTGATTGCTCCGCGAGGACAATGCCTGAGGTAGATCACTGGGCTTGGCCTGACAGCGACCAAGGGAGCGTTAAAGAGTACATTCAGTAACATACCAGGCTCCGACAATGTACGTGATCGTAATTTGCAGGATGTAGCATGTCAGTGTGGAACAGAATTTAAAATAATTTTTCACTCATTTTCCTCAAACCAATAATTATTTGCAGCGTTCAAAATGCAGATCAGTAACATCTCTGTCAATAGCTTATTAAAACTTGTTGTACTGCCCGTCGTTGATGTGAAATCTAAATGGGCACAATTCTATTGACATGAGAGCCCTTGTCATATATCCTTATTGTATAACAATAATAATTATCTATATATTGAACGAGTTTACTAAAAACAGCTTTGGCAAATCTGTCCGTCCGTTTTACTGGGCCGCTTTGCATCATTTTTGTTGTATTCTCTCCGGAATTACCTGCCGGTGAATCATGAGACATTCATATGTCCCTAAGTTCAGCCAACTTTCGAGTAATCATAAAATCAAATCATTAAATGATCACTCCAGTATTTTAGGCGAAGGCTTACCCTAACCCGCAACACATTCTGTACTTAGCAGGTTGCTAAGCGACTAACACTTTCATTAATATTTTGATATGTATGATGTTTCATCCTTAGTAATATCATTGCATGCAGCCATGAGTGATTACAACCTGTCAAGCCAGAGAGTACACACTTTCTCTAATCACGGAAAAATGCTATTCCCTGCTAGGTAACTTACTCTATAATTAACCTTTCCCAGCTTCCAAATATATTCAACAGATGGCAGAGCGTTACTAATAACTTACATGCTGCTAAGAGAAAAAGTCTACGTACAAACACACCCCATCACGACATCTGACTTAGACATTATCTGGGAACACCTGTCGAATTATAATCTTGCTCCACAAGAAAGAGTAAAGGCCACGTATCTTAACCCACGAATGGTCGCTATATGAGATTTTCTCTCACATTATTTTTTATTGTGATACTTCACAGTGCCAACGGCCGTAGCAGTGTTGAAACACCGGATCCCGTGAGAACTCCGAAGTTAAGCGATATTGGGCGTGGTCAGGAGTTGGATGGGTTACCACAAGCTGTTGGTGGGGGATAAGGGAATGGAGGAGCGGAAAGGAACTGGCCACCCTACCGCACGTAAACTCCGGCTCAGGAACACCTCTGCGGAGGTTCGGACTTGCCTTCGGGCACAATAAACCTTACCTTACTTCACAGCGATGAAAGGGAGGTGACTGTTACCTCTTCTAGCTGAGTTTATAACTGTCGTGAGTAGAGCGATTCACATTTGAAGGGAGTTTCTCTCATCGCGCGACTAATGACGTTGGTGTTATGTTGAAGTGGAGCGTGAAACTTACTCCTGTTGTACGCGTTAATAGGCGTATTTGACTTATGAGCACTTCTTGTTTTTGAAAATTTTATTGTGTTCAGAAACCTTGCTTTGTACGTAAATATTACTAGATATAATACATGTGTAAGATTTTATATTTTAAACTTCAGGAGGGAAGTTTTTATATACATTGCATATGTTATTTTAAGTAGTAATTTGTGTCTATAATAAACAATTAATCATTTTTATCTAACATATGTCCGGATTCATGGCTAAATGGTTAGCGTGCTGGCCTTTGGTCACAGGGGTCTCGGGTTCGACTCCCGTTAGTTTCGGGAATGTGAACCTTAACTGGTTAATTTCGCTGGCGCGGGGACTGGGTGTATGTGTCGTCTTCATCATCATTTCATCCTCATCACGACGCGCAGGTCGCCTATGGGAGTCAAATCGAAAGACCTGCATGTGGCGAGCCGAACTTGTCCTCGGACTCTCCCGGCACTAAAAGCCATACGCCATTTCATTTAATTTATCTAAAATTTGCGTTTCATTTTAGTAGTAAATTTCAGCCTTACGCCCCACAAAAGTGTGAAAAATTTCATATTTATTTTAATGTGAGAGAAAGTCTCACGCGAGACCACTCACGTTACATTTCCACTAGCGACCACTCGCGGGTTAATAAACTTCTCTACCTGGCAAAAAACGCTCTTACGAGACTAAGCTATGATCTCACAAGAAGAACTGCAATTTAAAATAGCATTGCCTCCTATGACACAACGCCAAGCATTACATCAAGAATTGCGGGATTAAAAAAACGAATGCATTGATAGATTTTTACCAAAAAGACGGCATGATGACGTCAAAATGGATAAATTCTGACTACGAATTGCATTTCTTATTAAATGTTCATAAAACCACTGAAAAGGGCAGGCGAAACAATACGACTACGATAGTACATAATAATTGATTCATTTGTAACGTAGTTTATAACACTTCTTTGCATACAATATTCACTGTGCTTCGAACATTCAGGCGTATCTGGATCTTAACATTATCAAACAATCTTACCCAAGATAGTGCAATACACAATAGGCCGTGGCTGAATTCTGGTTCTTAAGAGTTTATCCCTTGTCACTTTATTAGTTGTCATAGAGAAGACCATTAATAATCTTGACCATAGTGGCCGGTATTTGATCCGTATTGACTTGCTCACAACAAATATGTAGGTGGACGGACCGCCTAGTGAATACTAAATATTAATTATTTATATTTATTTACATAAGTCTAGTACATGTTACGAGAATCTTAATACATTCCCTTCATCAGCTAATCAAATTAAAATTAAAATTCCTGTACACAAAAAGACCTAATTAAAAGGGGGAGCCATTAAGGAATCCAAAACTGTTGCCAATACAATTTGACATTTTAAAAATCGAAGAGTGGATGCATGGAATTTAATTCCATCCAGTCGAATACGATAAAACACAATAGAATAAAGTCTGTATGAATTAAAATGTTGAGCACTGTGTTCTTGTTATGGCGTTAGGTCACTGTGTACTTTATGATCCGATGATTTCTTGTTAAATTCAATTGGAGTTAAGAATAAGATAAAATAGTGCGAAAACTTGTTGTCATGCCGAAACCATCCGTTAATGTGTGTGTTATGCAGCCAAGTGTTTCATTACATTGATCATTTTAAGCTCATTATGTATTAGCTTATTATGTATGGAATTTAGTCCCTAAATGCACTAAATTCGCAAAAATGCGCTTCAAGTTCCACGCCCATTTTTCATGCACTCCTTTTTTCTATCTTCATTCAACACTTTACGTCTGCTTTGTCAGGCGGTATCACACTTAGTAGTACTGAAGAAGTCTGTGAAGCGTCATTGCCGGTTGGTCAAGCATGGCGATTACCGGGGAAAGTCTGCTTTGATTTGAGGGATACAGTGCGAGGTTGCATGTTGCGAAATTCAATTTTCGTTTCCTGGACTTACTTTTTCCACGGCAAAGGTATATTTTCTATGGAACTACTAATGATATCAATCTGAAACTTGATAGATAGGCAGGATAAGCAATGTCAGACATTTTCCTGCAAGGAAATTACAAAATGTTTAATTTTAAGGATGCCAGGGTTTCATATATTTGTATCTCTTATTAACTTTTCAAATTTCAAGGTTAATTTATTTTTAAAAATTGAAGTGTGTAAGCAATTACAAACCCCTCCAGGCATTAAATCATCAAGGTATTAGAAATCACTAAAATAAATTATGAGGTCCAGGTCCTGAACATTGCTGAAGAAATGGTACATCACTATGAACAAAATTATAATTGAAAAATCTATTCCTTATCTGAATTAACTGATTATTGTTAAGAAAAATCTATTTTATGTCAGTGTGCAACGTTTCATGATTGTAATTCGAATAGTGTCCAGGATACAGAGAAGTCAGGATATCAATGAATTTTCAGGCATGTCTCCCCTTAACAACTGTACTGAAGGTCACTGTGCATGCGTTCTCATTGATCGTATTTTATCATAATTTCTCACCTTGCTCAAGTAATTATCAACTTATTACTATATTACTAAGCAGTAATTAACAGAGCCAGGATTTTGATGACTTCAAAGTATAAAAAATTATCTACAAAATGAGGAGGAAGGGGGGAATCCAGTAAAATGTTCAAAACCTTTAAAAAATTCAAAATAAAATATATATTTTACAATCAGTTTACTAATCGAGTCAGTGCAGTCTATATTTACGTTCCAGCCAGTATAATAAACTTTTGGGATATTTTCATGTCAAGAAAACACAGTGAAATACTTTGCATTTCGCAGAAAACTTTGCTCCGTATCTCCAGATGAAAATCGGGTTTTGTTCACGAGGAGGAAGTTGCGACAATGTAAAATATCAGCCACGTAAATGCTTCAAAATTCTCCAACATGTAAGAAAATAACACAAAAATGATAAAATAGTCCAATAAATTCCATAAAATAACCAAGTAATGAAGTATAATTTTAGAAAAGTACCTGTACATACAAAATTGCAACATTGCCTAATAACTTAGCATTTTTACAATGTGGTAACTATGATGAGAATGTCTGTACAAGTTAACAATGTCTGTTGTGAACCAATTAAAAGATGACATGTCATCAAAATTCTAGCACTGGTAATTAATGTAATAAATATTGAAAGTACATCACACTTTAATAGACTTCGAAGCTTGTAAAACTTGTCCGTTTTTGTTATTTCCATACAGTGTTTTCGACGCAATCAATATTCCCTAGATACAATATAATTATGCTTCTGACATTAACGATGCCCGACAAGGAAGATTAATTGCCCTTGCAGCGGTGCAGAAAAATGTACCTCTTTGATCAGGTAATTCCATAGTATTGTCTTCAATTTCCCCTTACCATGTTCAATGTAAGTATGAGAGGTATTACAGCACCATTCATAAGAGAAAGGGAAGACAAAGCCTCTTACTTTCTCACGTCTACCTCTATCACTTCTCATCTACTTTGCTTGGGAAAGAAGGGCTTCTGCTTCCCAAAGTGTTCGAGCTTCTCATCTGCCTCTTGTGTTTAATCCTTGATTGATGGAAATAGAAAATTAATGATAAATTTTGCTTCACAAAAGAAGATACCTTTCCCTTGTTCTACATTATTTAGAAGGGCGCCGTATCATCGCCACTTAATATAATGAATTATTAGTAAGAGTTTCCTAGGGGAAAAGGGAAATAAAGTCCCCTGCCGTTTCTCGAAATAATACATCATACCTCACGCGCTTAAAGCACAAGACACATTTTATTCTTCTAACAAAACTGAGATCCTGTAAAATCCCTCAATTATCTGCCATTCAACTCATTAGTGTAGCTGTAAGTTCGTGCTCGATCACAGGATTCAAATTGCGCTTGAAATCATTGTAAAATTGTGACGTGAATTCTGTTACTGCTAGTAGAATCAGGCATAAATCATTACTTGGTTGATCAAAGGTATACACGAGGCAGATTTAAATATTCCACTTTGAAATATCTTAAAACTCGTAACTTATGAACTCTAAATTGAGAATACAGAGATGTAGATAATTTATCGAATGCTCTGCATAGCAATGTGTGTTTATACCGTCAAATTAAACATCGTGTATTTTCTATTCTAAATTAGTTTGATAGATCTCAAACCCTTTTACCTCTGTACCACTTACGCGCAATAATGGTCTTTTTTAATTTATTTTACTTAATATATGCATGATCCAGTCAAAATAGTTGATATGAAGTACGAGAGTAACACTGATCTATACCTTGCATAACGTTTGTTTGTTTGTTTGTTTGTTTGTTTTTGTTTGTTTGTTTGTTTGTTTGTTTGTTTGTTTGTTTGTTTGTTTGTTTGTTTGTTTGTTTGTTTGTTTGTTTGTTTGTTTCAGTTACACTGTCCATAAACTTGGTTAAGGGATAAATGAGGAATTTGCTAATCATTGTCTTCTTATTTCATTATTTTCGCTGTGGTTTAGAAATTTTCAGAATCATCTATCTGTGGCTTTACTCGACGTTAAAACAAAAATTATAACATTCAATTTAAAACTGAAATTAAATGGTGATCCAATCCATAGAAATGTCCATGATTTTGAACAATTAAAATTTCGTTTTTCTAAAATATGTATCAATGTATCATCTTTATTCATACTCAAGAAATTACCTTTACTTTCGAGTGGAGGGGAAAATTTTTCTTCCTGTATTTCCTTTCATTTCTGGAATATTTCGATATATTAAATGTACCGGAACAGAAGTTTGAAATGCTATAAATAACCGCATACCCGGTCTCAAAATTCACTCATTCAGTGTCTGAAAATGATGAATAGTAAAACCGCGAACATTAGAAGGCACCGCACCTTTTATTATCCCCACAGGTCTGAGCCCTTCTTCCTCCAAATGTACAAGTCTTCAAATGCAAAGATATGAAGAAAGATGCTACCGTAACCGCTAAAGGTCTATAAGAACATAACGAATGTTCTCAATAACTGGCTAGATATTATGGCACCATATGGTCGTCTATTTTATATATGCTACGACTATACCCACAAAAGCGTAGTAAAAGGATATATCGTCCCGTATCCTTTAACACAGAAGGGTGATGGAATAGAGGGCCTGAGGGAAACGAGGGTGGCAGATAGGTAGGAGGAAGAGGTGGAGGGAAGAATCGCCCACTTTAATGAAATTTAGAGCGAGCCAGACAGGCAGCGTGCTGAAGTAGAGCGCAGGACAGGGGAAGGGAGAAAGATGGCATGGATGAGGAAGTAGAAGAGGAGAAAGAGAAAGAAATACCAGCAGAAGTTGCCACTAACTCCTGTTCTACGCTAGGGGTCTGATCTCTCAGATGTTATTACATGTGTACGATGCACATATTCACTTCCTCTAAATTTTACGGCCCTAATCAATAATTCAGATATATCAAATATCTTCGTCTTTTTATGAAAAATAAACAATATGGTTTTACTTATTACTGAAAACAAGACGAACGGGATTAGAAGATTGAAGTTATCTGTTCAAATTCTGTGACCTTAGAATGCATTTGAGCCACATTATTGCCAGATCCTCCGAAATTCCAGAATATACGAAATGAGATGGAAATGTACAAAAGTCAGTCTGTAGTGATAAAAAAAAGATGAAAGATAAGTAGCAATCCAGAAACGAGTGAGGCAAGGCTGCAATTTGTCCTCACTACATTATGGTTATATAGAACAAAAGGTAAAGGAAATCAAAGGAGAATTTGGAAAAGGAATTACAATCCATGAAGAGGAAATCAAAACTCTGAGATTTTCCGGTGATATTGTTATTTTATCTGAGTCTGCAGTGAGAAACTGATGAATAGAATCGAAACAGTCTTGGAAAAGGAGTTCGAGGTAAAAATAAACAAATCCTAAACAAAAGTAATGGAATGCAGACGAACAAAGTCAGGTGATGCAGGAAATATTAGATTAGGAAATGAAGTATTAAAGGAAGTAGATGAATATTGTTACTTGCCTAGTAGAATGACCAATGATGGAAGTAGTAAGCAGGACATAACATGCAGACTAGCACAAGCAAGGAAGGTATTTATAAGAAATCAAAATTGCTCAATTCGAATTAGAAAGACGTTTTTGAAGACTTTCATGTGAAGTGTGGCATTGTATGGAAAGTAAACCTGGACAATAACTAGCTCAGAAAGAAAGATAATGAAAGCTTTTGAAATGTGGTGTTACAGAAGAATGCTGAAGGTGAGGTGGGTAGATCGAATCACAAATGAAGAGATGCTGAATTAAATTGGTGAGGGGAATGATTTGGTGAAATTTAGTTTAGTTTAATTTAGTAATGTTTTATTTTACCTGGCAAGATTAAGGCCTTCAGGCCTTCTCTTCCATCTAACCAGGAACTGAAATATACATATTTTACATTGTATTACTTACAAAAACTAGATCTAATACAAATTAAATTAATAACAGTACAAGGATGGTGAGATTATATTAAGACGAAATAAATTAAGATTAAATTAAGATGAAATAAATCAGATATAATAAAAGGAGAAAATCTTAAAAATAATATCCTACATGCAAAAAAAGAGGCAGTACATAAAATTTGATTTTAAAAACAAATCGGATAAGAATTTTAGACTCTCTACCAGGACATCCATAACAATAGAATGGTTGTAAGTAGTAGCATCAAGTTTACAGATAATCCTTACTGGTACATAAAATGTCTCCCAAGTGCTTCCTTGAAAGTGCGAATAGCGCTTAACCCCTGATACATTCGGGAAGGAGGTTCCACTCACGGCAGGCAATTACTGTGAATTATTTATCATAGATGGCAGTTCTATGGGTAGTAAAGCAAGGATGGAATTATTAGCAGATCTGTTGTTAAGACTGTGATAAGAGGATATGTATTTGAAATATGAAGTAAGGTAAAATGGCTGTGATTTTATGGAGTTGGCATAGGGTATGCACAGTGCGTCGGATTTCTAGTCAGGGCCAAGATAGGTGGTTATATGAAGGAGTTACGTGGTTATAGTACCGTAGGTTACAGACGTATCTCACACATGCATTTTGACCACTATATAATCTGCTCAATAACTTGCCCGGAGCGTCTCTATAAATCGCGTCACAATAACTTGCTCGGAGCGTCTCGATAAATCGCGTCACTATAGTCGGAAGGAGGGAAAACCAGAGCTCCTACCAGTATCTTTTGAGTTTTTCAGGAAATAAGTATATATACCCGCGCAGCATGTACAATGCAGAGAATGTTTTCTGGGTGATGTTCGTAATATGCGTTTTCCATGACATGTCATTATCGAAAGTAATGCCTAGGACTCTTACTGATAACTTGAAAGGTATGTTAGTATTACACAACCTTATAGATGGAATCTCTGCTCGATTGACCTTTGCGAGTAGTTTCGGGTATCCAAGGATGATAGCTTGCGTTTTTGCTGGGTTTAACCTAAGACCACATCTCAAAGACCAAGAAGAAAACGATGTTATATCCCGACTGATTTTGTCTATGTCCGAAAATATTAGATTTTGAGATGTATGGAGGTACATTTGTACATCATGAGCATAACTATTGTATTTTCAGTGCGTTAAAGTTTGAGAGACATCATTAATGTAAATAGAAAACAGAAGGGGTCCTAACACCGACCCTTGGGGCACACCACATTTCACAGACCGCCAAGTTGATTTGTTTGTTCTATCTGTAACACACTGCCGACGGCCATACAGGTAGGAATCCAACCAAAGGAGGACGTTGTCCGAGAAATGAAGGGAATAGAATTTCGAGAGCAAAATGTCAATGTCAACAGAGTCAAAAGCTTTGCTCAAATCTAGGAGTATTAAAACTGTCATTTCCTTGTTGTCCATAGCTTCTCGGATGTCTTCCATAGCCTATGTATATGCACATCAACCAGCAACCCGAAGGCTTTAGTCAAGAAAAAGTTTTCTTCATTCCTCAATGAACCACCTTCAAAATTTCGATGCAATTCATTGCGTTCCTGATACAGCCACCTCGCTGAGTGTGTTCGTAGTGGTTGTGTAAGCCCTGAATCAGTTTCTCCCTTTCCATGAACTGAATCTGGCTCCTCTCGACCACCAGTTCCATCCAGATGTCTCTCAGAAAAAATTCGTTATATGCAAATAAATTAATCATTATAATTTGAGTTCCATTTATTGAATGACATACCTACACTGCCTGACAAAACAGTGAGGCTTCCAGAGGGAGTGGTCCAATATTATCCCGTTTCGGTATACATTCATATCATGGATGTGTGAGTTGATGTTTAGATTTACAAGAGTGTATTCGTGTTGACACCATTCTGTTCTTGATAAGTTGTTTCCAGTCAACTGCTGTGAGAGAGTTAAGCAGGACGTGCAGAAAGTACTACAGTACAGTACGAAGCAGCCGCAATGCCTCGCAGACGCGTTAGGCGAACTATCCACCAATTGACAGCATTTGGCAGAGGTCGCATTGTGAGACTTCATGAGGTTGGTTCGTCGTATCGTACAATTGCAAGGCATGTGGACCATTCAGATGCCACAGTGGCCCGATGTTGGAATCATTCGGTATATGTGGGCACGCAATCACGTTCTGCAGGTTCGGGTCGACCAAGAAACACCACCCTGACGGAGGACCGTCGTATGGTACGCCATGCATTGCGGGATCCCATAACCTCGGTATCCACCATCCACGAACACGTACTGGAGACCCTACAGCATTTTGTGAGCTCCCGCACAGTGCCTTGACGACTCGTATCCGACGGATTGGGGTCCTACAATCCCATGCGACAGTTGCCATAGACACCAGAATATCAACGCCTGCGTTTGGAGTGGTGCCTTGCCCGAGAAGCATCGCATCATGTTCAGTGATGAGTCCCGTGTCTTCATAACCTCCGATGAACATCGTCTGCAGGTTTGGCGGCGTCGAGGGCAGAGGGCAGATTCTGCCCATATTGTTAAGGAAAGACGCACAGGCATACCCCCCTGTCATCAGGTGCGTAGAGTAATAGGATAAGCGTTCATGTCACCTTTCATGGTGCTTCGGCAGACGGTAGAGCGATACGTCACTGATATTCTGCGTCCACACGTCATACCCCTTATGGCACAGCACCCTGGGGCAGTGCTTCAACAATATAATGCATGTCTGCACACAGCACGCGTGTCTATGCCACCACTAGAGCATGTTGAGGTCCTCCTATGGCCAGCAAGGTCCCCGGAACTCTCCATCATTGAACACGTCTGGGATGACATTGGAGGGGTCTCCATCCCAGCACCAACTTGCAGAATCTGGAGCGACAGCTGCAACACCTGTGGACGAAATTGCCTCAAGAGATGATCCAAAGGCTGTTTGACACCATTCCGAACCACATTAGGGCATGCATTGCGGTCAGAGGGGGTGTGACACCCTACTGACCTGGCGCCGACATTCCTAATTTAACTGCCAATGGCCTTGTCTCCTTCATCCCATACTGTAATCAGTTCAGTAAAGGCATATGGCCTTTCAGCATATGTATTTTCATTCACTTTCTACCACTCCTTCTGGGTGATTAACATTTTTGGTCAGGCAGTGTATGATAATTTTGCTTTCACAAAGGAAAATTCGACACCGTTCTTTTTTTTAAATAAATATTTTCTTATCAGCTCTATTATATGTGTGGTACGTTGCTACGTTCCCTCAAATTCCACTAGTGTGCATGTGGCTACTCGTTACAAGAAGAAATTGGCATAACCCTTTGACCACCAACACACTTTATTCAATTACTATTGGCTTTTCAAGGGAAAAATCGTCGTATTGACAAGCCTTATGGAACAATTGGCTGTATGCATGGAGCCTTTCCTAAATTATGCGTTCATTATTTGATTGAAGGGGAGAAATTCAGTTTTTGGAATACTAATTTAAACACTACAATGGGTGAAAGTCTACACTAAGACAGTTCATTTATTTGTCCTTCATTGAATGTAATAATTTTCACAGATCGGTATACAACAGAAAATTCTTAACTTTAACCCAGGTTATGAAGGTTTCAGGATCAATATATTCCATAATCCCTAATGAGAATAAAACATGGGTTTATCTACTACATTTTATGATAGTTTTACGGTACCTGAAATAAAACATAAATTGGTAATTGCCTGTCGTAAACTCGCGATTCTCAGTGGTTGATTACACAGTATTCCCATGCGTGTTGTAAAAAAAGTGTACTATAAGTTACTACCATAACAGATCATAAATAAAAACTAAGCACACTGTATCCCAAAAGTAGGTAAAATTATGTGGACAACATACTAAGAGATTTTTAGGATTGAGATAATGCTTTTCGTGACGTAAAGCAGAGTTACTTTCTTACAAGTTTCAGTTCATGGCTTCGATGCAAATTTCAATTTAGAGCTGTCACCCATGTGGAAGATTTCCTATCGTTTGTAAAACTAGTCTTTTCTTAAATGACTTTTGTGTGGAGGGAGAGTCGAAGCTCCAATACCTTAACGTCCTCAATACGCCGGACACAAAAAATCAGACCCAAGAGAACCTTTAAATTAGGAACCATCAACATACAGAGCATGATCAGAGTGAGGAAACTGAAACAAGTCCTAGATGGAATGAGAGAACATGGAATCGGCCTACTGTCTCTATAGGAAACGAGATTCAGAGATGAAAATACTGTGGAATCAGAAGGATATTTAATATTGAAGAGGAAATCGGGTATCAGGATGAAACAACAGCCATTTATGTTTGTAGTAGACCGAAGCTTTTTGAGTAGTATCATTGACTGGAGGGGTGTGAATGAGAGACTGTCATACTTGATGATGAAAATTGGCAATAAAATGTATACCCTTGTCAATGCACATGCCCCCACAAATGATAAGAACAAAAAAGGCCAGGCAGGGACAGAACTTCTGTAACGCATTGGATAAGGTAGTAACGGAAGCAAACAAGAGAGGTCTCACGATCTTGCTGGGGGATTTCAATGCACAGTTAGGCACTGAAAGGAGATTCATAGGCGCTTTAGGTGATTGGAGAAAGTAGAAAAGCTTGCGAACTAGTGCAAAAGAAAAACGATGAAAATCATGATCACACATTATAAACCCAAGGCGAGTGGAACGACAACCCGGTTAAGTCCGGGCAACAGAATAGGTGAAAGGCAGATAGATCACCTGGTTATGCGAGAACAAAAAATGCGTAGATCATGAACACCAAAGTCAGAAAAAACAGCAGAATGGAGTCTGACCACTATCCCACTGAAATCAAATGTAGATGGATATCAAACAGAACTAGGAGAAACACGAACACAAACTCACACCAGATTGACAGAGAACTGCTGAACAAAAACAGAGATCAATGCATGAAGAACCTGACAGAGAAGAGTAAATGGGAAAACTTAAAGGATAAGGTTAGAGAAGAATCTAAATGATTGGCCACTAATAACAAGAGAAGGAAACATGAATTGTGGACAGAATAATGTGAAGAGGCGTTAGAGTACAGGAGGAAGATATGGGTAAGGTGGCAGACTACCAAGAAGAATTTGAAGAGGTGTTAGAGTACAGGAGGAAGATGTGGGTAAGGTGGCAACCTACCAAGAAGGAAGAAATCATGTCAACATTCGAAAGAGAGAAAGAGATATAGAATGGCTACCAAAACGATCAGGAATGCCAGAAGGAAATGGTGGAATGAGAGGCTGGAAGAAACTGATCATGCGTTGAAGAAAAACAAACCACGATCCTTCATTAAGGAGATAACGGGCAGGATAAAGGATTATGAGGCGAAAGAGACTTTTGTGAAAGGACAAGATGGTGAGTTGAAAATAGTTGAGAAAGACGTATGCGAGGAAATGGCAAGATATTTCAAATGTCTATTGAACACAGAAGCACCCACAGGGAGTATGACACTACAGTACAGCAGAGACATCAACCAAGGACGAGCACCCACCAGAAGAAGTTGTGAAGACAATCGGGGATCTCAAGAACAAGAAAGCGATAGGTAATGATGGTATATGCGCCGAGGATATCAAATGAGGTGGTCCTGCAATGGAATAAAGCATGTATAGAATAATAATGGATATCTGGATAAATAAGAATAAACCTAATGATTGGAAAGAAGCCATAATTTTACCAGTACATAAGAAAGGGGACAAAAGAGTACTGTATAACTACAGAGGTATCTCACTACGGAACATTGGGTACAATATACTCTCGAGATTATTGCTGAATAGAGTGGAATCATAGCTTGAATGGACTATAGGAGAATACCAGGGTGGTTTCCGGAAAGGTAGAAACGGCGTAGAACAGATCTCTGGGCTCAAGAGGATCACAGAACACAGACACAGGAAATGAAAGGACTCAATAGTGACATTTGTAGACTTCGCAAGAGCCTACGACTCGATAGACAGGAACACACTACTGAACATCCTACGCGACAGAGGATTGGATTCTACAACACATGCGTTGGTGGGGGAAATACTGGAGGCTACAACTGCTAGAGTAAGGTACCGGAGTATGTTGTCTGACAGCTTCGAAATTAAGACAGGAGTCCGACAAGGGGATTTTCTGTCACCAATATTATTTAACTTAGTTTTGAATGAAGTGGAGAAGCAGTGGAGAGAGTTAAATAGAGCCATTGAAATTGAAGGTGTACAGATTGGATATAAGATCAGATACAATATCAGAGTGGATTACCTTGCCTTCTCAGATGATATGGTATTGTTACATGAGAGGGAAGAAGACGCGGAATTGGCACAAGCAAATCTAGCCGAGACTGCAGCAAAGGTTGGTCTATAAATAGCCTACAATAGGACGAAGTTACTGAATACGAAGACCTATTAGAATGTAAAAGGACAAGTGGTAGAGAGAGTCGACATCTTCCGGTACTCAGGTGAGAACATCGCGGGTAAAGTACAAAGCTACAGAAATACCACATACAGAGCTCAACTGCTGCTGAAACTACGAAATATAGCCATGCATACATATGCAAAGAAGAACCTCTCGAGGAACGCCAAACTCCGACACTACATGATAACCATCAGGAATGCTTCACTATATGCAACTGAGGCGCTGACACTGGGAATGGGAAGAAGGAAAGAAGAATCTTGAGACATATATAGGGCACCAAAAAGCAAGATAAAATCTGGGTACACAGATCAAGGCAGTAAGTATATGAGAGTACAGAACCAATCTCGAATGTGATAAGAAAGAGAAGGTTATGATTTATTGGACATCTCATGAGGATGGATGACAGTAGACTGACGAAGATGGTATGGAAATCAACCTGATGAACGCGAAATAAGTGTATGAAGGAAGTCAGAGAAGATCGGGAGACTATTGGCATAAAGGAAAAATATCCACTAATGACAGTACAGGATAGGTCCAAATACAGAAAGCTCGTGGAAAGTCACAGATGGACGGACACAGGATCCAGATTCACACGAGGGAAGCAGAGAGAAAGAAGAGGAGTGAGAGAAGGAAGAGGTACTGGGAAGAAAGAAGACATGTTAAACAAGTCACTCGTGATCCTCAGGGGTCGTAACGAACCGAATAGAATAGACTTGAAAAATGTTGGAATTTTATCAAACATTTCCCTTGATAAATAACCTAAATTCATAATTCTCCTTCCTACAAACGAGTATTTTCCCCAATTTGTCCTCTTAAATTCCAACGTTATCTTCATAGTCTTCTTACTTTCAAAAATCCCGCCTAAGCGTATTCGTCTGCTAATGTCATTGCATGCTCTCTCTCCACTGACAGCTCAGAACAATCCCCTTAATCGAACTGTTCGTCTTCTTACACCTAAGTCTTCCCAACCCAAAGTTTTGCAATATGTTTGTAACACAATTCGCTTCTCGAAAATCACCCACAACAAATACTACTGCTTTCCTCTAGATCTTTCCCATTTCTCGAGCCGAGTAATTCTAGTGAGGTGACTATAATTTGGGGTCTTTCTAGTAAGTTACATGTCCTCTCATTTGCACCCTAACAACAACTACTAAATACCCTCATAATTAGGAAAAGGTTTCATAAGCACTAATTGGTTAGAATGCAAACGTATTTAACCAAGGCGCGAGTGTATATTAACCACACAACGGTTCTGTAGTGAGATTCGGATAAATATTAGCGATCAAAATTTTCAGAACCCCTAAAATATATGCAACTCAACCGGTGTCACTGTAGAGCGGCTGGATTATACCTGCGTTTTGTTCAGATACGTTTCCATTTTGATCTGTTCGTACCTAAAATCATACACCTAGTCAAAAACCGTACGAAGAGATATGTAACTTTTTTATGTGATTACACCAATGAAGATATTTCCTTATATTAACACCTGAATAATTACAGTGATCCCTATGAGTTAGTCATCCCATCAACACAGTACATAAAACTGAAACTCAGCTGACAATTAGATCATACGTTCAATATTTCACAAATCCCATTACACTTAAATGCTTTTCACAACACAATACTCAAAATATAGGCATATTTAGTCTTAGTTATAATTCTAACTCATAAGAGCCTCCGTGGCTCAAACGGAAGCACGCCGGCCTCTCCCCGCTGGGTTCCATGGTTCAAATCCCGGTCATTCCATGTGATTTTTGTGCTGAACAAAGCGGAGTTGGGAATGGTTTTTCTCCGGGTACTCCGGTTTTCCCTGTCATATTTCATTCCAGCAACACTCTCCAATATCATTTAATTTCATCTGTCAGTAATTAATCCTTGCCCCAGAGGAGTGCGATAGGCTTCGGCAGCCGACACAGTTCCTATCCTCGACGCTAGATGGGGTCCTCATTCATTCCCGACCCGGTCGAATAATTGGAAACAGGCAGTGGATTTTCATTTTCAGGAAATAATCACACCAAGAGAGATGCATCAACACTCTTGTTTTCAATGGAATTCCATAATAAGTAGGCCTAAGTATGGGGGTGGTTTACCAACAATCCAAGCACTTAACTTGAAAGTATAAAGAAATCATTTACTTGTAATTTAAGGAAGACGAAGTTGACAAGAATCCTTTTCGACCAAGCCAAGCACTAATGTAGAAAGGTTTGCATAACTGACAGGGGCTAGTATATGTCCTTCACACATGATATAGAAGAGTAACACATTTGAATCAATTGTAATAATTTTAAGCACTGTTTTCTCACTTCCTTCATAAAAATAAGTTACCATTTTCCTTTTATTAATTTCTTAAGAAATCATTACTAAACCTTCATAGCCATAGAAAACATTTACCGTTTCTGAGCACCTTTCATCATTTTGAAACGAGACCTCCCATCGTGAAGGTATTTTATTTTATTGCTACTTTCTTTGACCACCATAAAATTCCGTGTTATAACCAGCCTATGAATTATATGACTATTTGTACTATAACCTTTTTATCCAGTTCCTTCTTATGATGAAATAAACCTTTTGTGGTGAGGGCGGTGTTGGTTCGTAAGGGGATACGAGAGTATAAGGAGTTTATTTTTATGACAGGAGGGGAAAATACGGAACTTATCCCATAAATGTTATATGGTATTATTTTTACCCATGTTCCCTTCTTGTTTCAACGTAGTCCAAACTTTACAAAGTATATCAAAAGACATATGCTTATAATTCCGTCTTCGCCTATTTTATATCTCGAGGGACAGTTTCAACAACACCATATTTTTGATGTAACATATAGTATTATTCATGAGAATACTGAAATGTTTGTAGATCTACTCCTATCGAAAAAGCTTGTGAATAGAATTATTTTAAGTATGCTCGTGCCCTCGTACTTTCTGAGCCGACGCAGCTCTTTCAATGTACACCTCAGAATGTAGGTAAACTGCATTTACTTCTCTAAACACATTACAGTCCACCTGCGAATCTTAAATCCCTATCAGTACAGAGAATCGAACCCAGTCCTTTGGGATGGCAGATAATAGTTGTAACCGTTACACTATGGACATGGACAGAATTAATTATAAATAAAATGCGAATATACTGTATTTCTCGTGTTACTTATTTTATTGGAACATTATTATTATTATTATTATTATTATTATTATTATTATTATTATTATTATTATTATTATTATTATTATTATTATTATTGTTATTATTATTATTATTCGCTGGGACCATCAAGGACCACGTTAAGTCTTGTTGCATTTGACACTGAACTTGGCCTTCTTTAGAGCCCAAATTTCCCTCATTCTTTGTGAGTGGGCATGCTTACGCTCCACTGTCCAAGGGCCACCGTGTCTTCTCTTCGGTTGCTCGTCTCGGTTTAGCCCGTTCGTCAATATTTTCTTGCGGAAGAGATCTCTATTGAGGGCGTCTTCAGCTGAGATATGTAGCATTTGCAGGTCTCCTTTGGTATTTCTAAACCAGGGAATTGTGGTTTTGGGGTTTGAATCAAAAAAGTGAAAGATTTCTTTAGTTAACTTACTTCCGTCCATTCTTTTCAGATGACCATAAAATCGTGCCCGTCTTTTTCTGATTGTGTCGGTAATTTTCTCTATTTTGCTGTAGACTTGCTTGTTGGATCTCTTTTGATGGATTCCATTTCTGTACTTTGATCCCAAGATTCCTCTCACAATTTTGCGTTCTCTTTTCTCCAGTTCTTCAAGGAGTCCTTTGTTGGCATTTAGAGACAGGGTTTCGGATGCGTATAGAACTACTGGCTTCAGAACTGTTTCATAGTGACGTATCTTGGTGTTTTGGGAAAGGCATTTTTTGTTGTAGATTGTGCGGGATGTTTGGTAGGCTATTTCCAGTTTGCGTACTCGCTCCTGAAGTGCTTCTTTGTCCAGTCCATTTTTTATGATGATCTCACCCAGGTATTTGAATTTGTCTACTCGGGTGATGTCCCCGTATTTTGTATGAAGTTTTGGTGAAGCCTCTTTGATGTTAGTCATTACTTCTGTTTTCTCAAAAGATATCTGCAAACCAGTTTGTTCGGCAATTTCCTTTAAAATTTCAACTTGAGCTCTAGCGGTTTCTATGTCGTTTGAGAGAACAGCAATATCATCGGCAAATGCTAAGCAGTCTGTTGCGATCCCCTTGGATTTGGTTCCTATTCTCAATGGACTGTAGTTGGTTTCCTGTAATCTCACCCGCCAGGTTCTGATGATCTTTTCAAGAACACAGTTGAAGAGTATCAGGGATAGCCCATCACCTTGTCGGACTCCTCTTTTGATGTCAAAGGAATGCGAGAGACATCCGTGGAACTTCACCTTGGATTTTGTATCGGTCAGGGTGGCTCTAATTAATGCCAGCAGTTTCAAATCAACTCCAAATTCATTTAAGATGTTCAGCAGGACTTCCCGGTCAATGGAATCGTACGCTTTCTTAAAGTCTACAAAGACAGACACATACTGCTTGGACCTTAGTGTACAATATCTGATGATCGTTTTGAGATTTTGAATCTGTTCAGCTGTTGAGCGACATTTTCTGCACCCTCCTTGGTACTTACCTATTTGATGTTCGACTTGTGCTTCCAAACGCTCCAGGATTATTATTATTATTATTATTATTATTATTATTATTATTATTATTATTATTGTTATTATTATTATTATTATTATTATTATTATTATTATTATTCAGAAATTATCACGGTAAAGTAATCTAATCCATTGTATTACAGTATATTGGAAAGAGAAACCACAATCAGTCTTGCAAAGTGAAAATTAGAAACTTTACCGGGATAGAAGTATCATCACTGATAAAACTATTAACTGCAATAGTCCAGATATAACTTATGTAGATAAAAACAAGAAAATTGTATTCATAATTGGCACGGCCTGTCCTAATTCTCACTACCTCCAATCAACACATACAGAGAAGATATTCAAGTACACATATCTGGCCACAGAAATAAAGACCATGACGAAACTCATAAATGATTTCATCATTCCATTAGTGATTGTATGTATTGGTATTATACCAAAAACACTACAAAGGAGCACTGAAGCACTTAATCTTCTCTCTCTCACTTACAGATAATTTAAAAAAAGCAGTAATCCAGGACAATTTCTATACAGTAAGGAAGTTCATTGCTATGAACCATCCACCATATACACAGGACTAATGGAAATCGTCTACTAATAGACTATGTACAGTATAGTAAATATCCTACAAATATCTGTCAAATTTATTTGTCAACATTGTACGTATATACCAGTATTTATGGTGCATATGTGCGTGTATACTAAATAGTACTTCTTCCGTGTACATTGTGCAGAAGAAGTACATAGACCCAACTGTAAAATTGTGAATTATATAATGATGACAATAATAATAACAAAAGTGACACGTGCCCTCGAGAGGTCTTTTATTTGACGCTCTACAAACGATCTTAATTTTTACGACAATGGAGCAATACCTAATATGAATTCTAATGTTGTAGACGGAAAAGATATCCAGATCCCGAGCCTAAGAAATTAACCAATGAAACTTAAATTCCTTAGCCTTGCCGCGACTCGAACCCGGAACGCCTTGAATCAAATGCCAACATGTAGCCGCATAACGTTGTAATCGTAACTGTGAAGAATTTCTGATCGAAACTTGTTCTATGCTTTTCTCTATAAAATATTCAATTTTTCATCAAGTTTCCTCAAAAAATTATTTTCAAAATAAATATCAATTATTTAGCTCTCAACTAAATTGGAGTGAGTGGAAAACAAATTCGATTTGCACCATTGTGTTCAACGGTATTCTAGAATGGAGTAAGAACAGAGGAAAAGTCCTCCGATAACCGGTCATCTTTGGTCTACAGTAATGGAAACTAAGTTGACTCTGAATATCATAACAGAAATAAATGTAAAAAGTCAAAATATAATTGCAACATTAATGGAGAAGCATTGTCAGGAGAGTAAATACGTGAATGAATCCGATGGGTTCTTTCACGTTATTAAATGGTTTCGAACGTGAAAGAAAGTAAAGGACTTGGAAGGGGGGTAAGAGAATGGCAGTTTTAATGATTGAACTCGGTTTTGAATGACTCCAAGGTAAGAGGTTTTGCACAATAAGAGGGCACATTGGCAATTGCAAACAGAAGGTTAGCCGGGATGAGTGGCTCAGACGGCTGAGGCGCTGGCCTTCTGACCCCAACTTGGCACGTTCGATCCTGGCTCAGTCCGGTGGTATTTGAAGGTGCTCAAATACGTCAGCATCGTGTCGGTAGATTTACTGGCACGTAAAAGAACTCCTGCGAGACTAAACTTCGGCACTTCGGTGGCTCCGAAAACCATAAAAGAGTAGTTAGTGGGACGTAAAGCAAATAAGATTATTACTACAAACAGAAGGTCGTTCTGCGAGAATATACACATACTGTATCAAATTATTTTTAATCATGAGCATATCACTAAAATTTTGTTTACGTTGCGTAAACTTGTCAGTGATTGTGAATCGCTTATGAGCAAGTGAGATTAATTATGAATGCAGGAGTCCTGCCCTGTCGCCTTGGTAACTTTGAGAAAGTTTTCTGTACTTTTGCAATCTGATTTGTCCGTCACCTGCAGTCACTCCGTTTGGACTGAAGCCAGTTCCCTTGCTCCGCTCATGGTTGCTATGTAGAGAAGTGAGTGGAATTCTGTCGTCAGTGACTCTATTTACTGGCGAGTGGACGGGAACAGCTACTTCTTCATATTATAATGTATTTTTGTATATTATGGAGTACTTTCAAGGCAATGAATTTTATGAAATAAGAGTATGGAACTGAATTGAAGAGCATATTGTAAGATATTACTTTTACTGATAAATAATAACTTACGAAAACGTCTAGAGGGTCGTGAGGATCGTCTAAATTCAGAGAATAGAGCAGAGATACGCATAATTTACTGTGATATGATAGAATGTGAGGATTTCCCTATAGAACGAAGCACGTCATTCTATGCTTAATGATGTGGAATATTTTATGGCGCGTTACGTGTGTTGCGTTTTAGACACACTGAGAAGCTTCAAAGTTAAATTAAACTAATATTCCGATATTTCACAGTCCCATTTCTCGATAAAATGCTCAATAGGTGGGGGGACGAATATGTAATCAAGGAGATCCAAGGGGATTCTTCTGTCAACGACTGACACAATAAATAGTTCTCGTTATAGTAATAAGGAGGGCCCTAATGTTGAGGCGGTAATAGGTTAGAATGAAAACCATATTTGTTTAGTAGGAAGTGACGTACTACCCGCTCTTCTATAATGTATCAAGGGTAACATAAATTCCAGGGGTTCTGATATAGCATACCCCCCTAATGTTCATGCAAATCTCATTGTATAACCCTTCTACTTGTTACTCGCTCCAATAAAGTTTCCATTCTAACGCACCTGTGCCCAAAATCCCAGACTATAGAAATAAGTATGATAAACTTGAGTCTACAGTACCTAACACTCTAGTTCTAAAAATATGCAGTGAATACCTCACCGCCGTATTATTATTACTATAATAATAATAATAATAATAATAATAATAATAATAATAATAATAATAATAATAATAATAATAATAATAATAATAATAATATAATGTTCATGCAAATCTCATTGTATAACCCTTCTACTTGTTACTCGCTCCAATAAAGTTTCCATTCTAACGCACCTGTGCTCAAAATCCCAGACTATAGAAATAAGTATGATAAACTTGAGTCTACAGTACCTAACACTCTAGTTCTATTATATTATTATTATTATTATTATTTACAGTAAGTGAAGATATTAATCTTGAAGAAACCAAACGCTTTTGGACTACAATTTGGCAATATGATGAAAGACAAGATTATGAACAACTGATCCAAGAACTAAGTCCAGCGGAAGTGGAGGTAGATATGGATAGAGATAAGATAAAAGAGGTCATATCCAGTTGTATAAAGTACCTTGCGAACTGGAAAGCAACAGGACCTGATTTTGTATATAATTACTTTATTAAGAGAATGTATGCACTACATGAGAGGTTAGAACAACTAATCCACGAAATAATAAAAAACCCAGACTTGATCGATGAAGAGCTTTATGCTGGGATAACATATTTGATTCCAAAAGTCCCGAATGCAAACATACCGCAGCTCCTGAGGCCAATTACATGCCTTTCAAATTTATTCAAATTAATCAGCAAAGTGTTCACGGTAATAGTCAATGATTTCTGTGACGTGAACAATATTATCTCAAGTAATCAAATGGGAACACGCAACCGATGTCAAGGCGCTAAGGAACAAGCACTTATAAGCAAAACCATAAATGAAAAGTACAATAATAAATTGTGTACTGCTTGGGTGGACATTCAGAAAGCATATGATTCGTTGTCACATGAATATCTAATTGAATGCCTACGGAAGATACATATGCCAGAAAACATCACTAAATTTGTCAATAGAACACTTGACAAACAGAGAACAACATTAATATGTGGAAATAAAGTGGTCGGTGACGTGAAAATAAATAGAGGAATATTACAAGGAGATGCTCTATCACCCAAGTTGTTCGTAATTGCTATGGAATCATTAAGCAGAATTTTAAATAAGAACTGCGAGAAGATCCAAGCAGATGAACATGGAAGAATTGAGTGCAACCACCTCATTTTCATCGATGACATTAAATTGTTCGCCAAAGATGTGCAGACATTGAACGAGCTGAGCCAGTGGACGAATCAATTTCTCAACAACATGGGTTTTACAATCAATCAGCAAAAGTCAGCGAACAATATCAATTCGAACCATATCTTTGGAGAGAAGGTAAATGACGTGGAAGGATACAAATACCTAGGAATATTAGAAGACTCGAGAAATGTAATTAAACCCGAGAATAAAGTTATCATAGCCAACAAGATCGAATCACGGGTAACAAATGTATGCCAAACAAAGTTGAACGCGAGAAACCTGTTTGCAGCAATAAATGAGTACGCGTTATCAACTATTAACTATTATATTGGCCTGATCCCGTACGAGCACGAAGAATTTAACAACATTGATCTGAAGGTGAGAGGAATCTTGAGAGAGCATAATATCGTCAGAACAGCAGGTAATATGGAACGACTGTACCTGAAAAGACATGAGTTAGGAAGAGGACTACAAAATATTTCTGAGAAAGCCGAATTGATTTTACTACAACTATGTAAATATTTGGCAACAAACACAAGAACGAAGTTTATCGCAGAAAGTGAAAGAAGAAATGCAACCCATCTTGGACTGATTGAAGAACATTTGAAACGGAAGTACCTAATTGAGGAAGGAAACGATGTCACGGTAAAAGTAGTTAAACAGAAACAAAAACAGATGCGAATGGATCGAATCATGGCTAAGTCAATGCATTCCACATTGTTCCGTGAACAACAGGAGAAATTTGTTGACGTAAAACAGTCATCGTTATGGCTAATGAGGGGGAATATATCTCCACAGGAAGAAGGAATGTTCTGTAAGATACAAGACAGAAACATCTTCTTTAGTCATGGGAGTATATTCCAGAGGTGCCCACACTGCAACCAGGGCAATAAGACACTAGATTACCTGGCAACACAATGTGAACGAATGCTTAATTTGGACTACAAGAAATGCCACAATGATGTTGTCAGATGCTTGCATTTCATGTTCACCAAAAAGTATGGGCTGAATAATTCTAAGAAAATAAAGAACTATAAAGTTGAAAATGTCATATCCAATCAGCGAATTAGAATAAAGTCAGACGTCATCATACAGACTGAGCTTCGCACTGAACACAATAAACCGGATCTGATGATACATGACCTTGTAAAGAATGAAATCCTATTAATTCAAGTTGGAATCACAAACAAAAATATCCTGAAACAGACCGAAACCACTAAGGGAAGAAAGTACGAGATGCTAGCCAACGAACTCTCACTTATGTACAATGGGGCCAAGGTGACGATGGTCCCTGTGGTAATAACATGGGACGGGCTAGTTACCAACTTGTTCAAGAAGCACATGGACAAATTGGAAGTGAGCAAACAGCTACAGGCCTACCTACAGACCATTGTACTAAAACGAACATGTGAGAGTGTGCTAATCGACTTCAGACGAGGCAACTTGGATAACGAGTTGTGGACGGAGGACTTGCAAACAATGATGGACCAGATGGAGGCGGTCCTGGTACCGTAAATGGTGTGCAAGAAGTGTGTATACAAATGCGTAGAATCATTGGATGTAACATGGACTTAAAAACTAATTGAATAAATTTATTATTATTATTATTATTATTATTATTATTATTATTATTATTATTATTATTATTATTATTATTATTATTCACACTGTGCCGATATAAAATGTTCAAACTAAGGTAAATACCGCCAGATTTTGATCAGAAACCATTACGCTATATTGCTCGTAAATATCTGCGTTCGTTTCCATCTCTTCGTTGGCTTCACGTGTGAGTAATGAGCATGTAATATATCATTCAGCAGAATCGAACGTGTGAAACACGCTCATGTCTCGTGCCCCAACTAATTTATGTGGCTAATATCGTGCGCTATGCAGATGACACAACACTGATAATCAAAAACGAAGATAACCTGATATATTTCGCAATAAAACATTAGAGGGATTGTGCAAATGGCAGCAGATATCACGACCTTGTACGTGAAGAATTGAAACAGAGGTATACAATATTATCATAACGTTCAGGCGGTAAAAGCTTGGAATGCAAACCAACTTACCTGGTAGCAACTGCCGCCTACCAGCTCTTCCGTAGTGTAGTGAGAGTAACATAAATTTTAGGGGTTCTAATAGGCCAGAACCCTACTCTTTATGCAAGTCTCATAGCAGAACTGTTGTCCGGATAGGGTGTACTTGTTATTTACTTTATTACATTCGCATTCTAACTTATTACTGTCTAAATATTCTGGCTATAAATATAATCATAATTACATTCTTATTTGTTTCGGGTCGCTGGAAACTACGACAAATAGCTAGTAATACATTTCTGGAAGCCTGTTCCGCAGCTCAGAATCGCTGCATTCTTCCCTTCGCAGCCTTATTTCTGTCCTCTGTCCATCCGTTGTCCTGTCCGTATTCTGAATGGAAGACCTTCAAGTTGTTAACTTTCAATCTGTACCGTGATCAGTTTGAATATCTTCCGGATTTAATCCAACCCAGTTCAGGACCGTTCTGACCTTCTGAAAACCACTCATCCAAGTATTCATTTTAGTCCAAACCTGTTCAAGATCTTTCTAATCTTTCTGATCTCTTGAAATCACTCATTCAAAAGTTTAGGTCTCTTTTCCAGTATTCAAATATAGCTTCCTGAAGACTGATCATTCCTGTATATCTCCCTCATTGACACCCACTTCCTGAGATATGGAACTATACCAGAAAAATTAGAAGGCGGTGCATATTACTAATTTGGTGTTAGTATTAAACACGTACCGTGGAAAGTGAAGATATATCTCAGATTATTTTTACTAGGAAGCACTCTGCTAAAAGAATTATGAAGAAATGTAACAATAATTGATTTATTTATTTATTTATTTATTAGTGTCTTATTCACTAGCGAATTTAGGGTTCGACGCCCTCCCTTACACTTGACCAAAGTTTTATTACAATATGAAATAGTTAAAACTCAATACATTATTAGAATTAAAATGAATTTTAAAGAAATTATAAACTAAATTTATAAGTTCTTAAAAGTGTACAAAATTTAAGTTAAATTAAATTCTTAAAATAAACATCACATAACTAATATCATCAAAGTTCGGTATACGAAATACTGAAACCTTAAAAATTAAAATATATCTTTAGAACAAGTATAGACACAATAATAAAACTACGACTGCAACAAATCACAATAATTCTAATAATGCAATAAATTCAAAACACAGTTAACAATAATCTCACAGGATTTCCCCTTAGCTACATTGCAATATTATCCTAAAGCATAATAATACGTAAAATTCTCTTAAAACTAATCCTGAGGCATACATTAATTCATCTGTCCTGAGCAGGCAGTCTCGGCAAGTGACCTTAAATCTTGATAATGAGTTCGTTTCTCTGACCTGAGCTGACAGGGAGTTCCATAATCTGGCGCCTGTCACCAGGAATGATCTATTAATATTATTTGTGTAGAAAACAGCTATAGGAAGAAAGGATTTCGAAGGGGTATTTAGGTCATGAAATGATGATTGTTGAATGTGGAATAAATGTACAGCGGTTGGTGAATAACTGAGTTTGAACGAAAGTGTAGTAAAGGTGATGCAGTGAGCTCGCAGTTGCGATGTAAGAAGTAAGTTCTGTAAGAAGGAAGTCAGCTCTCGGACGAAAATATTTTACACCGGTCTCTTTTCGTACTAATTACACTTTACGGGAGTGAAATCTGGGTGGACTCAGGGAAACTTATTTATAAGCTAGAAGTAACATACATAAAACTATCGAGAATAATTACTGGTACAAACAGGTGGCAACAATGAAATGAAATGAAATGGCATATTGCCTTTAGTGCCTGGAGATCCCAGGATGGGCTCGCCAGGTGCACGTCTTTTGATTTGACATCCGAAGGTGACCTGCGTGTCGTGATGAGGATGAAATGATAATGAAGACAACACATACACCCAGCCCCCGTGCTAGGGAAATTAACCAATGATGGTTAAAATTCCGACCCTATCGGGAATCGAACCCGGGACCCCTGTGACCAAATACCAGCACGATAACCAATTAGCCATGGAGCGTTACTGGTAGCAGCAATGACAGGAGCGTACTCGGAATGAGGAAATAAAGGCTAAGTTAGAAATGAACTCGATGGATGAAGCTCTATGCATAAACTGGCCTCGGTGGTGGGATCATGTGTGGCGAATAAAGGAGGAGAGGTTACCTATGAGAATAATGGACTCTGTCATGCAGGGTAGGAGAAGTAGAGGGAGACTAAGATGTCGATGGTTGGATTAAGTTTCTAACGATTTAAAGATAAGGAAAATAGAACTAAACAAGGCCACGCAACTAGTTACAATTACAGGATTGTGGTGGTGATTATTAAATTCACAGAGGCTAGCAGACTGAACGCTGAAAGTCATAATAGTCTATTATAAATAAATATATATATATATCCAAACAGCATCGGTAAAATGTGAAGCTGCCGTTGTTTACCTGGCTTCAACCATGACAGTGCCTGGTAGTATGCGGTATTATGAACATCATACCTGATACCCGTTGTATGCATAAGTATTTTCCGGTATCAATAAGAGATGTGACCATCAAATAGTACGAAGCGTATGAATTTGACACATACGTCAGTGTGTTCGTCTGACATTATCCTACCAAACCCAGAAGTTGAGTCCGCCAAACACTAGCGTCTGTGTTGCATCGTTCAGTGATCATGTCGACGTTTGTGCCTGAGAAAGAACATTTGGCATTGCTTTTCTTGTTTAATTAAAAGACAAAGGCTATGGAAGGTCATCCTTTCTTCGTAGAAACGTACGGTGAACACGATCCATGAACATTTTAGACATAGTTTTGACAATTTAAACGTGGTGAAAGACAGTGCGCCATCTGGTAGACCACAAAAGTGCGAAGAAGACGAATTGCAGGCGTTACTATATGAAAACGTTAATGCACAACCCTATCGCCAACAAATGATTAATCTAAACCACGCATTGATCGAAAGACGATCGGAATGGGCCAGAAGACATGGAAAGGTGATTCTGTTACAAAACAACGCGCCGTATCACACAGAAAAACCAGTGAAAGACACCTTGAAATTGCTTGGATGGGACATCCTTCCGCAGCCACCGTACTCTCCCGACCTGGCATCACTGGGGCACACGCTCGCAGAGCAGCAATTCTGAAATTTCTAGTAATTTGAAAAATGGGTCTATGAATGGTTTGCCGTAAAAGACAAGCAGTTTTTCTGGCTTGGTATTCATAACTTACCAGAATGATGGGCGAAGTGTGTATGTGGGGGTGTGTATGAGCTTAGGTACATGTAGATTGGCTTTATGGCCCCCTTAACAGCTTCAGGAATGCCAACGTTCAAAACACCATACTCTATTGATAGGTGAAAACCACAACATTCTATGTTTTCTTTATACATTCTTCTGCATTCACCTGGTATATTGAATATATACGTATGTACGTATGCATGTATCTAAACAGCATAGCCAAAATGTGTAGCTGCTAGTGTTTATCTGGCTTCAACCATGAAAAACCCTGGTAGTATGGCTGTGATATGAACAACATATTATACTGTGAATAAATCGCAGGCAGGAATACAGTACTTGTTGAAATTAAGTGTTTTTTTCCTCTGTCATGTCACTGTAATAATCATCACTATCAGCAAACTCAGGTATTTGCAAATAAAACTGAAGTAGTTCCCGTTAGTACTTGTCCCCTAAGTCCGGTAGTGTCCTCCTTGCATCTGATATTCTTTAGGTCTCCGGTGAAGAACAGGTTTCGTTCTACCAAGACTCGTTTCTACGAGGCATACGTCTAGCCCACTGCCATTTCATTGTTGCCACGCTTTTTAGTGATGTTAGTAACATTAGTGACTGAGCGTATGTTACCTCATCTCCTTATCTCTCTTCCTGAGAAACCCACCACTCCAAGTCGTTCTAAGTTTTGTCTGAATGTTCCAGTCCCTTAACAGTTTGACATCCGGCGTCATTGACTCCCAATTTCAAAGTTATTAATCCCACAAATATATTAACAGGCACTCAAGTCCAGATAAAATCGTTGGACTCATTCTGAGGTGTGTATGAGCTTAGGTATATGTAGATTGGCTTTATGGCCCTCTTAACAGCTTCAGGAATGCCAACGTTCAAAACACCATACTCTATTGATAGGTGAAAACCACAACATTCTATGCGAAGTGGTTTCAAAGACATCCATATACAAAGGAAGTATGTCCTAAATTCACTAGCTTGACAGATATGCAAGTAATGTTATAAACACTTAATATTATCGTAAGATGTACTTGTTTTTTAAATTCACATTTTTGCCTTCCAAACTCTCTTTAAAGTGGTCTATCTGCTTCAGTCGAGTATCTTAATGGAGATGTTGACATGTGGATGGGTTGTGTCTGGTGAAGGTTAAAACAAAAACTTGGTCTTGTGAACGTTAATAACACTACCCAGCATGATTTTTGCAGCAAAGCATCTGATACGTGATTTTAACTAAATAAGGTCTCCTGATTTCAGAAATGTCATTCGTTCTATTGTATCACATCTAGTTTTCGTGTTATTTGCCATTTACTGTCTGAAAATGTGTCATTGCGGCACGGCGCTGCTTTGTGATAACAGCGAATCTGTTGTTTGTGGATTCCTACAAGTGGAGCTTAAAGGATGTACTACTTCATAACCGAAACATTCTCGCTTCGATTCTTGTGACACATTCGGTTTCACTAAAAGAAAATTAGAATATATCACATTGCAAACCGTTTTAGATAAAATGAAGTATCATGAGCACCGGTGGGATGTGTGTAGTGACTTGAAGGTGTGTGGTATTGTATTAAAACAACAAGCAGGCTACACTAAATATCCTTGTTATTTATGTGAATGGGACAGCAGAGCCAGATGTCTACACCTTCCTGGCCCAAGAGACAAGTTGTGACACTTGGTGTGAAAAATGTTACAAATGTTACACATGCTTCATCAGTTCACCCACAAAAAATTATTGCCATCGCTACACATCAAACTGGGGAATCATGAAGCAGTTCGATAAGGCATTAGACTAAATTAGCCCCTGTTTCAAGAACAATGCAAACAAATTTCCACATTTTTCTGATGCAAAAGTCAAGAAAGGCATTTTTAATGGACCAAAAATTAGAAAGCTTCTGAAAGACAGAAACTTTGAACAGACAATGAATGTTGTGGAACTTGATGCATGGAATTCAATAAGAGACGTCATAATGAAGTTCCTAGGAAATGTAAAGGATGAGCAATACGAAACAATAGTGAAAAGGATGTTGGGTGATATGAAAGAGTTGCGGAGAGTGAGTCTGAAACTGCACTTCCTTCATTCTCATCTCGATCAATTTCTGAAAATCTTGCGGCTGTTAATGTAGAGATGGGAGAGAGGTTCCAGCAGGACATCAAGGAGGCAAAAAGAAGATACCAGGGGAGGTGGGATGAACCAATGATGGCCGACTGCTGTTGGTGTTTGAACAGAAAAGACAATCTTGATGCAGTCAGACGCTGGGGATCCAAGCGTTTATTCCAAGCGGACATCTAGGACTGTTAATTTTGTTCACGTTTATGAATTCATAAAGATACTGAATAAAAGTTACATTGTTTGTTTGTAAATCACCTTTAATTGTCAAAATAAAATGCTTTCATTGCCTCAGAGTTGTTTGTTTAATTTTTTTGTGTAAATCAGTATTATATTACAATAAATGCTGAATATTTCATTGTAATTTTATAATCAATAATTATTCATTGTATATAATAATCCAAGATAATATTCAACTATTTCATACAAAGAAATACAAATATTTCCTAAGTTATCAGCATTTTTCTGTACTTTTTAAATGCAATATTCAGGTCTATCTCTTATTTTGTTATACCTATTGCGAGAAAACGTTACGTGATACGTAGAAACGGACAATGGATTCCTGTTCAGCGACCCAAAATTAGTTAAGATCATCTATTACACCTCTTGCCGCAATAAAAATGTTTGAAAATGCTGGGTTGTTTAATTGTTAGACCAAGAGGATCACATGCACTCTTGTAGCAGTTAACTGACTGATGCATTTCCTCTGGTGTGAGTGTAGGTGATGCAGCATCATCTGTATAATTTAGTGATATAAGAATAGGTAGAGAGCGATTCGATGAATTAGCCGAGTTTTTCTATCTCGGTGTTCAGGAAAACAACAAATGTGTCAACGAAACTAAGGAAAGAATAGCACTGGCCAAGAACGATTTCCAGATTAAAAATAACCTTATGCTGAACATGAACATCAACATCTACACTAAGAACAGATTTCTAAAAATGTTTGAATGGAGTGTCTTCACATATGGGTGTGAAGCCTGGACGTTACAGAAACAGAATACAGGTCTACTTGAGGCAGTCAAAATGTGGTTTAGGAGAACTGTTAGAACTAGCTGGGATGACAGGAAGAGTAATGAGATTATTCAGCAATCAATACGATACGAAAATGCAAACCAAAGCTTACTGAACACTTACTTCTTCATTATCCATTCCACTTTTTATATTTTATTACTTAAAGATTGCACTGAATGATGCTCATGTAAGTAAGTAAGTAATAAGTTTTATTTATCCTGGCGAAGTTAGGGATGTACTCCCTTTCTTACACTTAACCAGTCTTAACCTAGAACACTTAATAATAACTACTGATGACAATAATATGATAATATGGACAATAGTAACAGTAATACCATTAACAAAAGTAACTACACTTAAAAAAAGATCATATCATCTATATATAATAAATCGTACGTAAAGTGCAGAATATAATTATGAATAATGAGTACTAAGAATATAATTATGAATAATGAGTACTATAACAACTACTTAAGAAAAAGTTTAGAAAATATATGCATTTCTACAGTACACCGAAATATCGCCTTCAGTTGAGAGGTGAAGAGAAGGATTAGTAAGAAGTAGAAGAAGAGGAAGAAGAAGAATATCTGTGAAAGGAAGAGGGAAATGATGATGAAGAGGCGGTAGGAGTAGGTGTTTTCAGGTCATAATTTGATGATTCATGCATGTTTACCTAGTATCTCGACACAGGCATGTTTAAAAGCTAAGCTGCTGGACATGCTTCTGACGTCCACTGGTAAGAGATTCCATTGTCGAGCTGCGGTAACGGTGAATGATTTCGTGTAGATTGCTGTTCTGTGTACACGAAGGGATAAACGCATGGTGCTGCAGGATCGGGTATTTTTGTTATGGTCTGTGGAGAGGAGCTTCATTCGATCACGGAGATAGGCTGGTTGAGAACTTTTAATATTAGTATGCAAGAAGCAAAGAGTATGAAGTGTGCGTCGTTCTTGCAGGCGAAGCCACCCGAGCCGCATGTAAGACGGTGTGACATGGTCAGCATAAAACGAAGTCCACAGATAAATCTTACACAGGCATTCTGAGCGCACTGTAATTTCCTTCTCCAGTCTACTCCTAGGTTGTTGTAAACTATGTCGCAATAATCAAAATGAGGTAATGCGAGTGATTCAACAAGAATTTTCTTTAGTTTAAAAGGGAAAGTGATTTGAATTTACTGAGACAGCGTAGCATTCCGTATATTTTCCTACACACAGATATAGTTTGGGCAGACCAGGACAGATGTTCGTCAAATATTATGCCAAGATTTCTTACATTTTGGCTATACTGTATGAGAGTATCACTTATGGACAACTGTGGTAACGCTGTTCGATTGAGCTTGCAAAGTAATTTAGGGTAACCAATAATTATTGCCTGGGATTTTGATGGGTTTAATTTTAATCCGTGATTTCTGGCCCATATATCTATGGTCATCAAGTCTTCATTCAGGTGACGTGTTTCTGAGTGTAGGTTTTCGGGTTTGCTGTGTATATATATCTGTAGGTCATCAGCGTATAAGTGGTATTTACAGTGTTTTAATCCGGAAGATACGCCATTTATATACAAAGAGAAAAATAGGGGGCCACGTACAGATCCTTGTTGTATTCCTACGTCGACCGTACGCCAATTTGAATATTCATTGTTGTTATTAAGTACACACTGCTGGCGACCGGTGAGATAGGATCTGATCCACTGGAGTGCACTCGCGGAGAAATTTAAACTATTTAATTTGGATATAAGTATGTCCCTGTCAACAGTGTCGAAAGCTTTACTAAAGTCCAATAACGCTAGAACTGTCAGTTGTTTGTTGTCCATAGCTTGCCTTATGTCATCAGTCACATGTGTTAATGCACTGCAGGTAGGCATGAATCAAGGCACTGGATATGTACTGAGAATGTTAGAAGTCATAATGAGATTCAGGAGTTTGTGGCGAATCGGCAGGAGATTGTGAAGATCAAAGTCACTAAGGATTTTGCAACCATCTGTTTAGGGCCTCTTGTTAGAAGTACATTTTTCGTCGATAAAATCGTTATGAATATGTCTCGATGCTGGAAGAGACTCAATTGTTTAGCTGTAGTTACGTGTGTATTATCATAAATATTCATACAACATCAAAAGTCACAAAAAAAGCTGATCTAGTACATCTTTATAATTTGTTTGTCCTTGCAATTATTAGTTCTGTGTTTTTATTTACTTCGAATTGCGCAAAGTGGTAACTTCCATATGTTTCTGAATTCCGCACTCAGGCAAATAACAAGGCACAAAATTTTTGAATCAGCATTGATATATTTCTGAAATGGGATTTGAACAGCTTAGATACGATTTGCAGTAATAATACCGCTATTTTGGGTGCTTATCTTAACCTCGCGTTTTATTTTGCTTTTGCCGGGCTGAGTAGTTCAGACGGTTGAGGCGCTGGCCTGCTGACACCAACTTGTCAGGTTCCATCCTGGCTCATTCCGGTGGTATTTGAAGGTGTTCAAAAACGTCGGGCTCGTGTCGGTACATTTTCTGGACCGTAAAGGAAATCCCGCGGTACAAAATTCCGGCACCTCTGCGTCTCCAAACACCTTGAGAAAGTAGTTAGTGGGATGTTAAAACAATATTATTATTATTCTTTTCATTTTACGATATATGCATCTTTAGCGCTCAGATTAAGTTTCAACAATGTAGGTGAACATAGGCCTGTGAAAGGTGCTATCAACGTCTGTGCCCACTCTAGCACAAAAAATGACTAAGGCGCTCAAGTCCTGTCTCCTCAAGTGTGAGGTTGCACTCCGTATGGAGTGCTTTGTACCATTCCATACAAATTGAGATTGAGTTTGTTTGTGATGCTCCGACAATGGAATTCTAACTTCAACTTTATTTTATTGAAAATTAAAGTAAATACTCTGTATTGGAATGGTTGCTAAATCAAACATATGCAATCACATGCAAGGTACAGTGCGTTGGAATGGACGGTGGCTAAATATTTGTATTATTTCTTTAGTAAAACTAACAAGTAGCCCATTCCAAAATCATTTTCAATCCACTTATACATCACCTCTGAACCCAAAAATCACAAAAAATGTTTTAATATTAACAGCACTACTATTGTCTTATAAAGGGGTTGGAAACATTTTCGAAGGCAGGATCTTAGGGAAGAAAACAAAGGGATGACCTCGGACATATATTTTTTTTAAGAAGGGGTGAATTTACTGCTTGGGAATGAAAAGAACTGCCGAAGAAAAGAAGCTCTGTTAGCAAAGGCAAGGATTAGCCTTTTGAAAGGATGATAATTATTTAGTGTCTAGGTTTCATACTTATAAGTTAGTAAAATGAGGATAAGCTGATCATAAAGCTATTTTCTTTAGGTCTAAGGGGATTTTTCATTTAAACACGTGTGAGTAATGAGAGTTTTATAAATACTAATCTGTTAAAAACGGATCAATCAACTTGGGTTAACCAAGAGTGAAAGGAAGAACTCAACGTTATCAACCAATTCTAGTATCATATGTGATTTCCAATAGATAGACTCCGGAATATTTTGCAGTAATGTAAACTAATTTGGATATTAGGAAGTGTCGACTAGCCCGTTATTCTCAAATGTAGCGAGGGTAGCATGAATGCTAGGGGCTCTGATGAGCCGTACCCCTTATGTGTATGCAAAACTCATAGCTTAACCCTTGTAAGGTTTGAGTGTATTTGTTACTCGCTTCAGTAAGTTTACATTCTAACCAATTACTGCCTGAAATCCCAGTCACTTATTGGCAATAAGCGATCTGTAGAGGAAGTTTGGATTGCAATAACAACTAGAAAATTAGCGGTACAAGAAAATACTACTGAAGCTGAAGATAAAGTTTCCCAGTTTCTTATCTTATTTAGCGTTACATGACAAACTTTTCCCTTTTACTTCCTTCCCCTCTTTAAATTCTTTCACCAAATCTGCTTTTTCCTCTGTTATATAGACTTTTTCCTTTTCTGGGAGAACCAACGAGGAGAAACGCCGAATAGCATTCTTTCAGAGAGGAAACAGATTCCTACTAACAAGGACAAAAGAAAACAGGGAATGCTACCGATTTTGTGATGGATAGAAAAGTTTTCTTACTTTATCCTTTTCCTTCTTCCGTTCTCCGTGTGTTCGTTTTCTCAAAGAGCATAATAGAAGAAGGATACAGGGAGAGAAAGAGGGAAATCTGACTACTGTGTATCAAGTCATGTGTATATGTAAGAATGAAGTTGTGGCAGGGGTGATAAGGGAGAGGTGCAGGGGGGGGGGGGGGGGTGCGGGGGTGAATACCACAAAGTAATGCAAGCGGAGATGAAGACTACAGAGGAACCAGTCAAAGTCCCTCTTCGCACTCTTTGCACAGACTTTAACATCACCTCAGATATTTATGAAAAAGAAGAGAAGTAAGAAGCCATTCTCCTACATCCTCTACTGCATTTTCAAAAGGAATACGTCTCCCTTCGAATATTTGTATACAGCTAAGCAGAGTAAATGATATGGCTTGTGCTGTGTATGTGTCCCCTTTGACACTTTGTGTGGGTTGGAGCAGGGTATCGAGGACTTGTGAAAAGGTGTCTATTAATTAAAATATCTTGGGAACGAATTCTTCTGCAAGAGATTCGTTGTTAAGTGTTATAAAGGTGCGACTGCAAATCGTATATTCTTCATATATCAATAATTTGTTCGATGCCTGCTTAAAGCATATGCGTCCAAACATTTGAAATGTCCTTACAGGTTATTTTTACAAGATAGTGACCAACTGTAAAGCGCGATTCAACTTAGCAGATTAATTTACTTTCATATCTTCCCAGAACCTCTTTATCCTCTCATTATGATTTCTCTTCCGTTCCTGCGTCCACACAATGTTGGTTATCATCTTAAGTTTTTTCTTTACCAACGTTTTAAAGCTAGTCTTGTCCTTACAAGTTTGTCTGTTACGTTGCTGCCTTTCATTTCTAATTTCGATTATCCAATTATTCTTGACTTTTAGTGAGGAGGCATAATTAAGTATCCGTGTTGAGTGGTTCAGACGGTTGAGGTGCTGGTCCTCTGATCCTAACTTGGAAGGTTCGATGCTGCATCAGTCGGGTGCTACTTGAAGGTGCTCAAATACGTCAACCTCGTGTCGGTAGGTTTAGTGGCACGTAAATGAACTCCTGCGGGATTAAATTCCGACACATCGGCGTCTCCGAAACCCGAAAAATATGTTAGTTGGGCGCAAAGCCAGTAACATCCTCATAATTTTAAGGCCTTCGAAATGTGGTGTGTCCGAAGGATCATTAAAGTTTCGTGGATAGAAAAGGTGACAGACACCGAGATACTGCACACAGTAAATCAGAAGAGAACTCTGATAGAACTGATTCGGGCAAAAGACGTATCTCTTGGTGGAGCCACTCCTAACACCATTCTCATCTGGTGACAATTGTTGTGTAAGAGTTCATTAACGGAAAACTAAATCGAAGAAGACGAAGATATATATATCTCAAGCAAAACCAGGAAGAAACTGGAATAGGAAACTAGGTAGCAGTGAAAAATACTGCAAATAACCGCACAGAATGGCATGACCTTGTGGCATCAGACCAGTCTGCGGACCGAGTACCCGACAATGATGATGATGATGATGATGATGATGATGATGATGATGATGATGATGATGATGATGATGATGATGATGATGAGGCGTTAGTTTTTCTATGTTTATAGTCTACAATCATCCTTACAGACCAAAGTTTCACTTTATGTTTCCTTGTTCTGCACCTTGGAACGTCCTGCTGCTCCAGATAATCGATATATTACAAGAGTTCTCCGGAGGTAACTTAGTAGATAATTAGTATAATTAACAATTCATGAACAAAACAGGGCCAGTGTATCGTTGAAGCTTCAATCTGGGCGATTGCAGTAACTTGGGAGAAAAGCAGATTTTGGCCTCAAGTGGTGGGGTGTGTTCCTACAGACCTCAATCACAATTCTTGATCCAAAGTCCGTTCCACAAGAGAAACAGCTTTATTCGACTAATACAGTCTAATCTGCCTAAAATGGAACCTGGATTAAACGGAAACCTGTCTTTATCGCATTTATTGTGGTCTAAATAAATTCTGATAAAATTAATTGAAATTAATCTTGATTAAACGGAAACTGTCTAACGCGGAAACGGAAAGGAAATCGTGTATATAATGGAAATGATGAACTAAATTATAATAAAATTAAATATTTGTTATTGTTCCATCTGCACTGCGTACGTGCAAAGTTCTTACCAAGACACAGGCTACAGGATTGACATGGCACGCTGAAGTGCACAAACCTATTTCCGGGTGGGTAAATGCACTGTACGGATAACGTCTCGACTAACGTTTCTTTAGCTCATGCAGCTCATTGTGTTTCTGTTGTCATACATTATAGTGTACAGTAACTGCCAAAAGCGTGAGTTATAATTATGTTTTCAAAGAGGAGAAATGTGTTAGACCTGAATACTAAAATGCAAGTTATTATTAAAATAAATTGTCGAAAAGTGAAAAGACGCAAGTTTACGAAATTTTAAAGGCACGATGCGAGGTTAAATATGCGTGACTAAACGGTGGTGTTGTACGTAAATTTTTCTTGGTCTTACTTTTTGATGTAAAAATTGAAATTAAGTGGTGTATGTACGTAAATATACAATGTACTGCAAGAATGTTCGTTCCACACGTTTGTGGGGTATGTAATTATGAATTTGCTTCTGTTCTAAACCAAAACGGAAACCTGTCCATAACGGAAAATATTTATGGCCCCGTGCAATTCCGTTATGATCAGGTTTGACTATACATATTCTTAAAATATATAAAAACTTCATGTACTTCATATTCACTGCACGTTGGTGGCCGTCTTATTCCACAACAATTTATCGGTACTACCTTGGAACAGCTGCGAAGAAGTCATATCCTAGCACTGTCGAATACATTTGATCTATGAAGTCTGCCTTTTCCAAGTTCTACTCTACTTTTCTTTCAATGATTACCTGAAGGAGGTTGTACTTCTCATAGCGCATTATTTATCCTAATCAAAACATCTCATTTTCCTTTTATTTATTGTTTCCTCAACCAGGATGATTGCAGATGTCGTTAGTAACATCCACTTTAATTGTGATACCATTGTGTTAGCCAGTAACCTTTGTTGATCTTCAAATTAATATTAAGACCACTGTAAGGATCAGTGCAGCATTTGGTCTGTTCATTGACAACTCCAAGCTGATTGTATTCCTAAAAACACTTAATCAGGCCTCCCTGTATATCAGTAATTAACAAAGAATGGTTCAGAAAGTGTCTTTCTTCAAATATATTGGGACTATGGTGACTCAGAACTGCGATCCTCACGTTGAAGGCATTTATAACCTAGTTGTCTCTAGTATGAAAGCCCAGGTTTATACTCCATAATACAGGAAAGAGAACACGAAGCATCACAGTATTCTACTTTTGAGATATATATATATATATTCACAAGATGCTTCTCAATTTTCATGACTTCCTGCGTAACTTTCTCGTTTGGGTCCTTTGTCTGGGGGACAATATTCATTTAATACTCATACGAAACAGTTGGATCTTTTCTGAGGATGCCTATTCTCTACTTGACCTGCTGTAGATGGCATACATTCTACATTGATGTTCATTTGAAGGAACAAGGTACAATTGGCGGAAGTGAATTGTACATTTCTCTCACCATTTATGTACTAGGTTTTTTAAATATTTTATACCTGTTCTATTTTATGAATTATTCATTGTGTGTCCATCACGTTCTTTCTTCCAAAATATGGGCGCAGCCTTACATGCACTCTAAGTGTATCACAGATGTGTGGGCAGTGATAGGTTAAAATGCAAACTTATCTGTCGAGTAGGAAGTGTTGTCTGCCCCGCTCTTTAGTAATGTAGCGAGAGTAGCATAATTTCTAGGGGTTATAATACTCCGCGCCCTTAATATGTATGCAAATCCCATAGCAGAACTGTTGCACGGGCTAGAGTAAGGCAAGGCGGGAGGGGGGGGGAAATTCCAGGCATCATTTTGTGACAAAACATAAGTCTGTGGATTGAATTTTCGGTTAATAATAATAATAATAATAATAATAATAATAATAATAATAATAATAATAATAATAATAAATTATAGTTCACCCCAGTATGCTTGAATAAATGGTCAGAACACTATCCTTCGGATAAGAGGGTCCAATTTCGATTCCCAGCCGGGCCGGGGATTACAACAAGGTATGGTTGATTCCTCTGGATCGCAGACTCGATGTTTAAGTTTTGTCTTGATACAGTTCTCTTCATCTGCATACAAGAAACCCCACTACCAATCACCACAGAAACACACACTAGTTAATACATAATCCATCCCCCCTCATAGGTCTGGCGTAAGAAAGAGCACCTGTGCATAAAGACCGATCACAATAATTGGTCGAAGAATAATAAGAAAACAATATCATCCTGATATGGAGAATAAATCGTGCCAAAATGGAAGTAAAGGTACTTTGAAGTACTTCCTTTGAAGGACGGTTTGTACAGTTGCATTTTAAACGCGTTCAGATACAAATATCATTAACGAACAAGTTATATCAAATATGAACGAAAGTACATCTGCAACTGTAAAGTGAAATCTCTCATTCAGAGCATTTCTCTATGTTCATATTATGGCTTCCTTATAGACTGTTATTTCAACCTTGCTGGCAGGCAGGGGCTTCCTGGCAAGTTTCAAGTAATGCTGTGTTTTCTTTAGAGGTGAGTGGAAGAAATCAAATCAGAAGGGGACTCCTAGAGCAAATGGTAGGAATGGAACTTCTCCGACTCTTTTGAGACCCTCCATTCCTCTACTCATTCCTCCCTTTCATCTCACCGTGCGACGTTCTTGAGTTTATACCCTCACTTTCTACCAACCCCTACTCTCCATTACTCCAGTTCCTGTCGGTATTTAACTGAAACAATAAATCAACATCTTTCAAAGAATATTCTTCCTTTCACTCCATCATCTCTTTTATTCTCCCAATACATGCGATGTTCTTTTTTTCAAATTTGAAAGCTTGCTTTTCTCCACAGTGAAAGTGTAGATAAAATATGTACATGCCGTACTTTAATTTACGTGCCTAGGGAGAAAATCTGAGAATGCCCAGAAGGTATAGGTGTGTCAAACTTTCGTATTGATCAAGTAAAGATATTCTATAAAAATTCTTTAGCCGCCTCCAAGTAGGGGATCAGATAGAATTGAAACCAAAAAGAAAGCCCAGCAGGGAAGTGCCTTGTAAGCACTCTTGTTCATCATCGTCATGGATCGGATCATCAAATCCATCAAAGAACATTCCAAAGAACCTAAAATTCTAATTTTGCAGATTTTGATCTGGGGAGAAAATGAAGCAGAAGTACAATAGAAAATAAATCTTTAAAATGGCATTTTTAAAGAATATGTCAGTAAAACAAGAACTGTTGAAATGATTATAAACAGGAAAGGCACAGATTCAAACATCATTTTTCTGCAGGGAACTTTGTTACAATCTGTTTGTAACTTCAAATAACTTGGAAGTATCATTTCAAAATATAACACAATAAACCAAGAAGTACTTAATGTACTTCGAAAGATTCTCAATTTTATATTCAAACGAGAAATATATTCTGGGATGATAAAATAACCCAGAAAGCAAAATTGACTATGTTTCCTACCTACTTTAATGTAAAGGAGAGGTCATGTAAGTCTCTGGTAAGACTCCAACTAGTGTATGGTTCCAGTGTATGGGACCCTCACCAGGATTACTTGATTCGAGAATTAGAAATAGATCCCAATAAAAGCAGATCAATTAGTTCTGGGTGATTTCCGACAAAAGAGTAGCGTTACAAAAATGTTGCAAAGTTTCGGCTGCGAGGAGTTGGGAGAAAGGAGGCGACCTGTTCGAATAACTGGTATGTTCCGAGCTGTCAGTGGAGAGGTGGTGTGGAATGACATTAGTAGACAAATACGTTTGAGTGGTGTTTATAAGAAAGATCACAATCTGAAGATAAATTTGGCATTCAAGAGAACAAACTGCGGAATATATTCGTTTAGAAGAAGGGGAGTTAGGGATTGGAATAATTCACCAAGGGAGATTTTTTATTAATTTCGAAATTCTTTGCAATCTAGAAAAGGCTAAGAAAACAACAGATAGGGAATGTGCCACCCGGACAACTGCCCTAAATGCAGATCAGTGTTGACTGACTGACTGACTGACTGACTGACTGACTGACTGACTGACTGACTGACTGACTGACTGACTGACTGACTGACTGACTGACTGACTGACTGACTGACTGACTGACTGACTGACTGACTGACTGACTGACTGACTGACTGACTGACTGACTGACTGACTGACTGACTGACTGACTGACTGACTGACTGACTGACTGACTGACTGACTGACTGACTGACTGACTGACTGACTGACTGACTGACTGACTGACTGACTGACTGACTGACTGACTGACTGACTGACTGACTGACTGACTGACTGACTGACTGACTGACTGACTGACTGACTGACTGACTGACTGACTGACTGACTGACTGACTGACTGACTGACTGACTGACTGACTGACTGACTGACTGACTGACTGACTGACTGACTGACTGACTGACTGACTGACTGACTGACTGACTGACTGACTGACTGACTGACTGACTGACTGACTGACTGACTGACTGACTGACTGACTGACTGACTGACTGACTGACTGACTGACTGACTGACTGACTGACTGACTGACTGACTGACTGACTGACTGACTGACTGACTGACTGACTGACTGACTGACTGACTGACTGACTGACTGACTGACTGACTGACTGACTGACTGACTGACTGACTGACTGACTGACTGACTGACTGACTGACTGACTGACTGACTGACTGACTGACTGACTGACTGACTGACTGACTGACTGACTGACTGACTGACTGACTGACTGACTGACTGACTGACTGACTGACTGACTGACTGACTGACTGACTGACTGACTGACTGACTGACTGACTGACTGACTGACTGACTGACTGACTGACTGACTGACTGACTGACTGACTGACTGACTGACTGACTGACTGACTGACTGACTGACTGACTGACTGACTGACTGACTGACTGACTGACTGACTGACTGACTGACTGACTGACTGACTGACTGACTGACTGACTGACTGACTGACTGACTGACTGACTGACTGACTGACTGACTGACTGACTGACTGACTGACTGACTGACTGACTGACTGACTGACTGACTGACTGACTGACTGACTGACTGACTGACTGACTGACTGACTGACTGACTGACTGACTGACTGACTGACTGACTGACTGACTGACTGACTGACTGACTGACTGACTGACTGACTGACTGACTGACTGACTGACTGACTGACTGACTGACTGACTGACTGACTGACTGACTGACTGACTGACTGACTGACTGACTGACTGACTGACTGACTGACTGACTGACTGACTGACTGACTGACTGACTGACTGACTGACTGACTGACTGACTGACTGACTGACTGACTGACTGACTGACTGACTGACTGACTGACTGACTGACTGACTGACTGACTGACTGACTGACTGACTGACTGACTGACTGACTGACTGACTGACTGACTGACTGACTGACTGACTGACTGACTGACTGACTGACTGACTGACTGACTGACTGACTGACTGACTGACTGACTGACTGACTGACTGACTGACTGACTGACTGACTGACTGACTGACTGACTGACTGACTGACTGACTGACTGACTGACTGACTGACTGACTGACTGACTGACTGACTGACTGACTGACTGACTGACTGACTGACTGACTGACTGACTGACTGACTGACTGACTGACTGACTGACTGACTGACTGACTGACTGACTGACTGACTGACTGACTGACTGACTGACTGACTGACTGACTGACTGACTGACTGACTGACTGACTGACTGACTGACTGACTGACTGACTGACTGACTGACTGACTGACTGACTGACTGACTGACTGACTGACTGACTGACTGACTGACTGACTGACTGACTGACTGACTGACTGACTGACTGACTGACTGACTGACTGACTGACTGACTGACTGACTGACTGACTGACTGACTGACTGACTGACTGACTGACTGACTGACTGACTGACTGACTGACTGACTGACTGACTGACTGACTGACTGACTGACTGACTGACTGACTGACTGACTGACTGACTGACTGACTGACTGACTGACTGACTGACTGACTGACTGACTGACTGACTGACTGACTGACTGACTGACTGACTGACTGACTGACTGACTGACTGACTGACTGACTGACTGACTGACTGACTGACTGACTGACTGACTGACTGACTGACTGACTGACTGACTGACTGACTGACTGACTGACTGACTGACTGACTGACTGACTGACTGACTGACTGACTGACTGACTGACTGACTGACTGACTGACTGACTGACTGACTGACTGACTGACTGACTGACTTACTTTTCACCTATGGACTCGAAACATATACCCTACATAACAGGTATAATAGTAAAACCCAGTCAATAGAAATGAAATTCATCATCACAATGAACCAAAAGTCCAGGAACGACAAGAATAGAAATGAACGGATCAGAACGGTGGCTGCCATCAAAAGAACTGTTACCGAGCTTTTGTGAAGGCTGCAGTGTTGAGGACACGTTAGGAGGATGGACGAAACAAGTACAAGGAATTACTTTGACAGAGAAGTGAAAGAGAAGAGGCCAGTAGGTGGGCCAAGGAATCGGTGGATAGACACAGTGAAATAGGAGGTCTGAAGGAGCAATGTCAATTGGGATAACATAGAGGAACAGAAAGTATACTCTGACAGGAAGAAGTGGCTAACAATTGTACACTTGAAGTCTTTAGTATATCGTGGCCAGAAATTCAGGCATGAAATCAGTGCAGCCCTCAGATCCACCCAGTACCTTCTTACACACTCTCTCTTATTGGTCACATCCATCAGACGCGTTAACACATGCACACATATGAAGAGTGAGGGGATGAGGAGAAAAAGGAAGTACGAAGATATTTAGTATCAACCAAACACACGCGGAGGGGAAGGTATTTCTGGAAAACGGAGTGAAGTATTACAGATTAGAACAACATTCAACTGTCTTCACTAGTTCATAAATTTGTCCTTCAGCTGTGCAATATTTTACTATATACGCTTGAACTATCAATTTATATTGTCCAACTTTGATTCCATGTAAGTTTTAACAGTTTTCCCTTGTGCTTGTCGAATATATTTTAATAGTGAAGCTATGTACATTTTAACGTAAACTCCCAATACATTTCTTGACTGTGTTTTATCTCGGATTTTTATTTATCACTGTTTTATGTTGTATTTCTTTCTTATTTGATATTTTGCTGATGGTGGCCTCTAAGGCAGGTCAAAACATGCCCAAGGTATTTTAAACGTATATGTTACTTTTAAACAGACCATTTAATAAATGGGAGAAATGTATTGAGTAGGTGGACCTAATATAAATGAATTACTTTTAGAATTTCGTCTCAGATATTCGATGTCAATAAGGAACCTGTAATTGAAAAAATGAAATATAAGGATTACATCTAATTTTTATTGCTCTATTGGTGTCTAATTGTCAAATCGGAAACTTAGTTTCTCCAATTTTCATTTGCTCAATTTGAAACCTGTCTGAAACATCATTCATTAATTAATTCATTAATAATAATAATAATAATAATAATAATAATAATAATAATAATAATAATAATCGTATGGCCTCAGCTACCGTGTGCAGACATTTCGATTTTACGCCATCTGGCTGTCTGCTCGTCAATTTCGACGTTCCGTTTTACTCTAGGTCCGCTAGATGGCAGACATAGTAAACCGGATCTCTCTTGGGCGTCTATGGCTGAGATTTAATTAATTTTGTCGGGTAAATACCAAATGTATCACCAGAGATCCTTTACATGCCGACATCGTACGACATGGACTGTCGAATGGACTTTTTTCCGCCCTTCAAAAATCCGACTACCTCTGCCGGGTTTGAACCCGCTATCTTGGGATCCGGAGGCCGACACTCTACCACGGATCCACCGAGGCAATTAATTCATTTATTCGTTCATTCATTCATGTGAAAACAACAATTTCTCTGGATTTTCATAAATAGCTCCGAGAATGCTCTTTGCACGTATACTACACTGATAATTGGGAACCTATAGCAAATGATAAGGCTAAATGGCATACATGATGGAGTTTAAAATTTTTAACAAGTTGGTAAAATATTTGAATATGAGAGAAGGAATATCAGGAAAGAACGAGGAAGAATGAGGAATTGTGATCTCTCATGACCCTCAGCCGTTACAGCTAGTGTGTGCTGTCATTGTAATAGATTCTGTGGGCCTATGAAATGGACTCTTCGGCCACTTGATGATCATGATGTGATGATCATGATGATGTGTGTTCTTTGAAGGGGCCTAATATCTCGCTCGTTGGCCCTTGATGGTAGGAGATGAAATGAATTAAAATTTAAAATGTACCCAATGGCTAGAATTTTTTACGACTTACCTTTTACAATTTATTTTACGTCGCACAGATACATATAGGTTTTATGACGACGATGGGTAGAAGGAAACTTGACGTGACATGAAGCTGCCGTGGCTTTAACAAAGGTACCATCTCGGCATTTTCCAGGAGGAGAAGTTGGGAACTACGGAAAACAACTTCGAGGGTCGATGAGATGGGGCCCGAAACAACCTCTACTCATTTGACCTCCTGAGGCTGAGTGGACCCGTTCTAATCATCGTACGTCGTGGAAGAGCCGATAATCGAACCTGGGCCTCCGGGGGTGGCAGCTAATCACACTAACCACTACATCACTGCGGTGGACACTAGTATTTTTAAAATGTTAAAAAATGCTTATGAATTTAAAGTAATCGGTGAATTTAAACCTCAATTCTTTATTTTCTCTTAAAATGATTTAAAATTAGATAAAGATATACTAAAATTGAAAATGGCATTGCCTCTGAAAAGAACCCGGTCTAGGAAGCCAAGGATAACGGGCGAAAGGATTCGTCGTGCTGACCACACGACACCTCATAATCTTCAGGCCTTCCAGTTGAGCAGCGGTCGCTTAGTAGGCCATAGCCCTTCAGGGCTGTTGCACGATGGGGTCTGGATCTTTCTTTGAAATGAAATCGCATATTTTATTCAAATTTAAAGTAAAATAAGCACATAAAACTACTCAAATACTGACTTAACCACCCATTTGAGAAGACACATTTGATGTTCCAGAAGATGTATTCGTGTTCATTTGACGAATATCTATCTTGATGACTTCTAAGGTTTCGTACAGAATAATTCCCTAATTTGTCACTCCCCTCTTTTAGAAATTTACTTTGCTCTTTAGAAGGAGCATAGATACGGATCAGCACATCACTTACAGAGTCTGTCTTATAAACTCAGACCGAACGCACAGTGTTTGTATTCTGCGCCACGACAGCTCCCTCAGCCGAACTTACGTCGCGCGCGGCCGCCCTGCTTTAAGCGCGTATAAAATCTTATATGAAATCTTACCTAATAATAGATTCTGGAAGTGACGTCTTTCCTGGGTTACAGAGGTAATGTAACTGGTAACCACATTCTGGCTTACGCGAGTGAGTTCTGTCACTGTAATGTTTCTGATCTCATTCGAATATTGTTTTCTTTCACCTCCTTCAATGTGTGAGGATTTGTTCGATACACTTCCTCTCTCAGTTTACCCCACAAGTAAAAATCACACACTGTTAGAATGAGCGGGAAATAGACCAGCACTATGTCTGCAAACATTTCTATGGTTGTAAGAAGGTAATCATCTGCCGTATGAGCAGGGGCTGAACCTTGTTGAATCCACGCATGCGATTTTTCATCTTCCATTAACTGATGGAAGACCGGCGGCAAAATGTCAGCTTAGTACCTCTCTACATTGACTGCCTTCTCCACAAAAGAAAACAATTATTTGTCTTGCACTTACAGTACACCTAACAAAACCCTTCCTATCATAATGAGAGACTTCTTAAACAGCATTCGGATTTTCCTCACACCGACAGCGAGAGTTATGACTAGAGCCCGGATTATTAGGTACTGATAGGTTAGAATACAAACTTACTTAAGCCAGTAACAAGTGTACCCTACACTGTACAACGGTTATGCAATGAGATTTGCATAGATATTAGGGGTACAGCCTATAGAACTCCTTGAATTTATGCTACTCTTCCTACATTATGGTACAACGGGTTGCGTGACACTTACTACAAACCAAATTACTTTGTATTCTAACCTATTACCACCTACAAATCCGAGGTATAGTTATGACTGTTCACACGACCATTAAGTTGAATCAAGAAATTTTACAAACTAAAATACGGTGTTGCAATCAGAGCAGCTTCACTGTGCTAATAGTGAGATTCAGGATGGTGACTCATGCTTGCCAGGTCGAACACGTGCAGGCTGCTTGCAGGATCAAGACTATACGCGCATCTCACATACTACAGGTGTCGTAACGCAGGGTTTATACGAGGGACCCTGTATATTTAAAGTGAGTCGGAAACCAAAAATATTTAAAAAATGCTTTTTCCAAATGTTGCCTACTTCAATTATTTGTATTCTGCTGATGAAAATGGTGTATAATGTATTATAATACTACACATGGAAGCATTTTCAAGAAATGTTTTAAAAATCAATGCACAAGTGTCAAATTGGGCAACTAGACATGTTTCTTTTTGAAAATATAAATGTCTGGAACCCTTTAAACAAGAAGGTTGTGATTTTCACTGTTCTATTCCTGAATGTTATGCCCAGAGGTTTTCGGCACTGTTATAGCAGAAGTTTCAATAGTTTTTATTAAATAGAGTTGGATTTTAGGCACTGTTGTGGGTAAATGTGTGAGTGAACATTCTGTTTTACTTTGAAATCATATTCTGAAAAATGACTTTTTCCACATGTTTGACCCACTATCTCAGAAACTACACTGGATAGGCAGTTCATTGTTTGCAGAACGTCACCTTGTGCCATGATACAGCTACTGAACCAGTTAAAAGCACTTCACATATATAGTTTGTGATTTACATACATTTATAATGACATTTCTTGTTAAATATTTGGAACTTATTAAACAAATTCATAACCTTACAATCGTTTGCTCCAACCATTCCATCCTAGTTCAGTACTTATGGAAAGGGTGTAAATACATGTAGTAAAAATGTCAAAACTCCAAACTTAATACTTCCTGAGATAACGGGGCATTTTTTCTTTCAAATTAACATTATCAAGATAGGACTTTCCGACTCCCCTTAACACATTAAAATTAAAAACAAAGACAGATGAAATAGAAGTTATCCAGCCACTTCAGAGGACAGAATTGATGCTCCAGAAGACATTTTTGTATTCGTTTGGCAAATAAATGCCTATGATGATGATTACTCTGATGTTCCATAAATAATTTCCTATTTTTTCCCTCCTCTCTTCCAGAATTGACCTTTCTCTCTAGAGGGATATCAGCAATAGCTACCGACATATCTGCTGGCATATTTCACATTGATGTACATCAATAGTCATATTGAATTTTGTTCACGAGCCCGCGGTAGTCACGTCACTTGCTTTTATTATCACTGAAAAGTTTCGTACAATAAACATAAACTCAATTTATTATTTATTTATTTATTTACGGTTTCCTCTCAAACAGTACGTTATGCAATTAAAAAAATAAACAAATTTATCGCCTGGAAACAAACAATTTTACTCCTGAAAATAACGAAAAGGTAAATATATGAATGTAGACAGCAAGTTAACATTGATGTAATACCAAACGAAATGAATTGTACAAATGTTCTGTCACTCGGTTTCGTCTCAAATGATTGGAGAGCTTGTTACTTGTAAAGCACTCCGTATTGTGAAGAGGTGGTCGCGCTATGGCCATGGATCTAAACTTCGCATTCGGTAGATGAGTGGCAACGAACCACACGATCAGCTGTCCTGAGAATAGCTTTGTGTGGCTTCCCATTTTAACTTCCAGTCAAATGCCAGGAAAGTTTCTATTCAAAGGCCACGGCTGATTCCTTCGACCTGCTTATACAATTGAAAAGCTTATTTCTAAAGTGTCTTAAATCCAAAATGGTTCATTTTAAAATTATTCTTCTTTCCGTTTTGTCCATCTGAGGACCTCGTTAAATCGAATCAGCTTCGTTTCTTCTGAATAGTAGAGCCATACGGGTTCTGAGCCACCTCGTCAGCATTTTTTGTGCTGCGTCAGCACCCGAGGTCATTGACCCAGGCCAAGGTCATGACCACGTGACCATGACGTCACGAGCACTTGGCCTTGTTTGTAAACAAAGCCACGTGCTTTTGACATCTCTTACCTTGACAGACCCTGACCTCACTTTTTTGGACAAGAGCGTCGCTAACCTCAATGCTGCCATAATAACAGGTCCTAACCTTACTTTTTGTGAACAAGTGAACGTAGCTAACCTCACTGCTGCCATGTTAAACACATGAGCGCGGAATTTAAACAGCTGTCAGGTCCTAACCACGTGCACTTCTTCGCTCTTCTGTCCATGATGATTTTGTTCTGTTCCGAAAACCTGTGCAACCTTGAATCTTGTATTTAAAAATCACTCTGTTGTATATCTCTGGTTCCTGTATTCCCATTCTTTCTAGATTCCTTTGTACCTATTTGATCCAGCGTACATTGGTTCTCTTGTTCACAAGAGCTGTATTATTTGCAATGTCAACCTCCCCTGGTCCATTCTCAGGATGTGTCCGAAAAACGCGCTCCTTCTTTTCCCTATGACGTCCGACATTTTCTCAACCTTGTTATACAGTTCTTGGTTCGCTCGTCTTCTGAGGTGCTGCATCAAACCAGTCTATGGACTGATGACTTAGACAACAACAAGAAACAACTTCAGTACAATGAGTCTAAAGCCCACATTTTTACTCCATTCGTTTTGGTGTTGCACTAGTATTTCTTTTTTCTGCTGCTTATTTTATTTCATCGGAAAGTACCACCTTTGTATGTTTTCTTTCAACTTCTTCCCAGAAACCCTTGTACTCTTACTCTGACACCTTTGACTTGAAACGTTTTATATCAAGGATACCTTCCTGTCCGATTGTAATTCTCTCCATATCTGAACGGATGACAATGATGCATCTGGGGACAAACTATTTTACCTTTGAAGTGGATCAAAATCTTTCATGTGAGCCTCTCTTACTTCTTTCTCCGAATATATCCATAAAGTACAGCTCATCTATTCGCCATTGGTTCTACAGTTCCTTTAGCTTCCTTGTACATTTTATCCCTTGATCTCAGTCATTGTTGTCCAGTGACATACTTAGGCTTTAGAATCACCCTCAATACCTTTCTTTCTTTCTTTCCTGCTATTATGTCACAAAAGTGAGTTTTCAAGATTTTAACTTACTTTACAAGAGAAGTAAAACGTAGATGGTATACTTTACAGTGCCAGGCATATTATTTTGATTAGCGCGATATTCACTCTGAAGGAATGGAAGGAAGTAACACGGAATTTAGATGTCTACTGCCAGAATACTGTAATTTTATTAACGATAATAACAATAATAACAAGAGAGAAATATTTATTTTAAAATGTTTATAAAAATAGCAACTGACAAACAAGCCAATTCACGCGAAATTTTCTTATATTATTAAATGAAACGGTGCATTAAATGAATTTTCAGTCATAAATATTAACCTTTTGCAATAGGTTCCGAATGAAATTGACATGTTGCGTAATTAAACACTACAAAATGAAAAACATCAATACACAGGAAGAGGGAGATCTAAAAATAGACAGGCAGTTGGATTAAAAAATACGACTCTTTTCGCTGATTGAATGGTAACATTTAGGAATGTTATGAAATTAATAAAAATAACAAACACACATACACTCGTACAAACACACTTTCACACAAAAACACTGCCAAATGGAATATTGCAATACACTCGCTTAGCACTCAGCGATATACAGGATTATTTTCCACCAAAAAATACTCCTCACCTTCCTTCAATCCAGGTGATAAGGTCAATATTTTTATGACCTTCATATGCTTTGAATGTCAAGTGCCCGTAAGCCATATCAACATTAAAGTATGAATTATTATCATTTTATAATTGATTACATCTGCGTTTGCTTTTGATATATTCTTGTTATTGAAATAAGTGTTTTTCTGTGTTCGTAGTTACGGCATGCAACGGACTGAGAGTAATTTCACAAAACCATTTTTAAAGGTATAGAAAATATCTAGTCTGTGTAAATCTGGTTAAAACTTTATATAATGAATATCATTGAAATGTTTGAATAAGCACCGTAAAACATTTACTTGTGATGAGAACTAATGGAGAAAATGTAGATTTTTTTAATGCCCAGTAAGCTAGCCAATTTCCACCCTCTGGATATACACATCACGAAGTTTTTGGTATGGTTCAGAGTTAAGAACATTTTATTAATAGTATCCACCTAATCAATACACATCACTTCACAAGTGAAATCACAATGTTCATAAATGAATACTATACAATGTATTCAATAGTGATATTCAATGTGATTATATTTTTAAGTTATTATTTTTAATAAGACGCTACGGCTGAAGACGTATTCCAGTAAGTCGAAACATATACGGTATTACGATTGGATATTGAAACTGCATATATTTTCACTTATGAATTGTTTTGATTAGGTGCATACTTTAAATAAAACACTGCTCTTAATCAAATTATATCTGTACCAACCATTCCAATAAAATTTCTCAATTTACTAAAATTTACTATCATTCAAAATCTAGTGATATTGAAATGGCAATTTCTGAAATAAATTCTGGCATTTAACATCTTAGTTACTATGTGAATATAAAGTTTATGAATAAACCCGAATAAAACTCTCAAGTTACCGTTATCGGTACCAGTAAAAACCTATATTACCTCAAGCACCAGGGTATCTCCCCAGTAATTTTAAACAATAAAATCATACCGAACTCTACTTCAGTGACTAACTCGGGAATTATTATGTCTGAACCCCTAAATTGAACTCAACAGGTGATAAACACATGTAATAAAGTATATAAATGCTTATATCCATTGAAACGGTTCTCTAATGTGCTTTCTGTTCGACTTAAAGTAGAACTAATTCGCTGTCTGATACTACATACTGTGTATCTGTCAAAACGTTTACTCAGCTTTACATTATTTATATAAATATGAACATATATTTCCAATAAAGCTTAAAAAGAAATTAATTGAAGCCCTTGTAATGCCACAATTTGACCAATGTGATGTTCTTTTCAATGACGTCAGACCGCAATTTTCTCTAAGGCTACAGCGCGCTCAAAATGCATGTGTGAGATATATATGCAATTAATTTAAGAAAATATGACCACGTATCACCATCTTTCCTAAAATTAGAGTGGTCGCGACTCCATGTTCGTCGTAACCATCATACTTTGTATCTCCTCCATCGAGTTCTTACTACATCTTCCCCATCTCACCTTTCTTCGCGTTTCCATTACTTCTCAAATGTTCATGACAGACATACGAAGGCTCAAACATCCAACCTGCTCATCATCCCTCACCATCGAACTGCCGCATATAACAGCTCATTCTCGGTGTTTGCCGCACGAGAATGGAATCATTTACCGGCCGACGTCAGAGGAATACCAACTACAATGTCATTTAAAAGAGCGTTAAGAGGTACAGCAGGATGCGAGTGACCTGTGCATTTCTGGCCTTTCAGTGATCGTGCTACTACAATATCATTACTAGCTATTTTATTATTATTATTATTATTATTATTATTATTATTATTATTATTATTATTATTATTATTATTATTATTATTATTATTATTATTGCTGTTGTATATATGTCCTACTGTGGTGGAATTTTATTTCAGTTGTATTTTGATTGTGTTTTAATTGTGTCTTCTAGTATCAATTACGGTAGTATTACTTATGAATTTAATGTATACTAATTGGTTTAGTGTAAGAGAAGGCCCAATGGCCTTAACTACGCCAATAAAGACATTTATCTATCTATCTATCTATCTATTTGACTATTGTGATACTGCGTTGACTAAAATAATCTGCGACAGTAAGAAGAAACTGGACCGGAGCCTGAGCAGCTGCGTAATATATATCTTTAATCTGCGATATGAAGCTCATATATCACCTTATTATAAGGAGCTGTCGTGGCTTCGAGTACACCAGCGCCGTGAATTTCCCCTTTTATCACTTCTGCACAAAATAATTTCCACTACCACTCTCAACTATTTTTCATCACCTTTTACATGCACCTCTCTTGCAATATCTGTAAAGCGCACTGCTGTTTACAACCGCTCCTTCTTAATCTCTTCGTCCAGGTCATGTAATCCGCTACCTGCGAACATTAGAGACAATCCTTCTCATCGCAAGTTTAAAGTGGCTTACCGTGATCATTTGCTGAATAGGTCCCGCTGACTTGCTGGACAATTGTTGAATGAATGAAGGAATGAATGAGATGAATGAATGGATTACTGTAGTTATGTCATTTAAGTGTACTTCATTTTGTGCATTTTAAAATTAAGAATTATATTATTAATATTATTCGTCTTACTTGTATTCGTAATTGTAAGTTATCCAGATGTATACTCCTCTAGTGGTTAAGTGTAAGAGAGGGCCCTGAGCCCTAACTTCGCCACCAATAAAGGCATCATCTATCTACCTGTCAGCTGTAATGGTTCAGATTTTCAAAAAGTTTTCACCCTATGCCTGCAAGAATCAATCAATATTAATTGAGACTTGGGTGTATGGTTGGTATAGTAAGTAACAATGATAATAGAAAATCACATCCCTGGCTTTTCAAATGCTTTCTTCCTCTAAATACCCATACCACATCCGTTAAATTATAATATATTCTGTACGTGTTATGTCAGTTTTTCTCTCTTATCTTCTTAGCATTTCCGCCGCAATGAAGCAGGGTCAACTTGGATATATTAAGCGCATCGCTTGGAACAACATGAAAATAGTGCATGTCTTCTTGAAGGCGATCAATCTAGCGTTTCTTGCACCGAACACCTTGCCAATTTCCAGATGGTGTGATGCGAAGTGCAATCTTTACAATAGATGTAACTTATCTACGCATTAAGTGGCTATACCACCAAAGTTAGGTCTCATGCATCTTGTATACATTCGCGGCAACTCCTATGATTTGCCGGATGTCTATGTTGGCCGGGTCAGGCAAACTGAACAACGAAGCATGCGCATCTCTAGTGTCTGTTCGTGCTTGGCTGTTGTTGGACAGCATTCAAAGCCAAATACAGAGTGAATGGGTGAACAACTATCCCGTAAACCTCGGACTGCAGGTGAATCGGTATCCAGAGATCGCAGAGAACACCAGTAGTTTACTCGTCTGTGTGCGATGCCCAGCCAAATTTTGCCAAATGTGGGCACAGCATTTCATTTTACCGACCACGGATGGCTGTGTCAAAGAAAAATTCTTCCTTCAAAACAATAAATCTATCAACGTCATCTACAATCAACTTTTACAAGAATTACCCGGTGTCCTACGAAGTTACTAGCCTATTGGCATGAAATGCAATACAGATGGGGTTGTCGACTACACGACAGAGCTTTTGTACAACTTGGCATCAACTGGAGTACCCTCCAACATCTTGGAGCGGATGAATGTTGCACTGATTATCCTTCTCTGGAATATATTATAAATTCCCCATCCCTCTGCAAATCATAGGAGTTGCCGCGATTCTATACAAAATGCGTGATACCCGACTTCGGTGGTATAGTCACGTAATGCGTAGAGAAGTTTTATATATTGTAAAGATTGCATTTCTGATCACACCATCTGGAATTCAGCCATGTATTCCGTGAAAGAGAGAGGGGGTATTGTTCGATACCAATTTACATGAAGTCCAAGGTTTACAGTCAAGAAACTGATGCCTAATATTGTTGAAGGCACCATCATAACAGGACAAGCCGTGGACGGAGTATTATTCATTCCTCCTATTCAAATCGTCCGTTCGGATACACCGATTCAGTTTACATGTCTTCAGTACTCAGTTTTTTTGAGTTTCACTACTTGCATCAACAATGCACAAGAAAAACCGCTTAAAGTTATAGGACTCGATGTTTCTCTCATGGCCAACCGTAGGTGGGTTATTCAGGAGTTTGAGAGGCAAATACACTAAACATCTTAGCTCCCGATGAAAAGATACTTAATATAGTTTATCCTGAAGCTCTAAAATGAATATTTTTTATTTTGTTGTTTTTATTGATCTTTAGAAAACCTTTGACAGAGTTCAATTGGGTAAATGAATAGACATACTGAAGGAAAAAGGAATAGATTGGAAAGAAAGAAGACTGATAGAGAATCTTTACATAAATCAAACTGTCCGGGTAAGAGTAGGACATAATTTGTCGGAAGAAAGCAAAATTCTAAAAGGGGTTAGACAAGGTTGTTGTCTTTTACCATCCTTGTTTAATATATATCATGAGGAAATAATTCGAAGGTGTTATCAAAGTAAGCAAGGTTTTAATGTGGGAGGAAAGAAAATGTAATGTATCAGAATTGTTGACGACATGTGGTCCTAGGAGAAACTGAGAAAATGATGAATATCATGCTGGAAAAATTGAGCAGATCCTGTGAAAACTTTGGTATGAAAATTAACAGAAAGATGACTAAAGCAATGATCGTGAGTAAGAAGAAGAATGTAAGAGCAAAGATAGTTTTCTCAGGTGCAGAAGTAGAACAAGTATCGAAATTCAGGAATCACAATCAGAAATGATCTGAAAAGCTGGATCGCAATGGGCAACGAAGTATACATGATGCAAATGGTAGGCGGGTGAATATTGACAAGAAGAGGTTAGTAAAGTGCTTTGTATGTGGCGTTGCTCTTTATAGGTCTAAGACTTAGACTTTGAGAAGAAAGAAGATTGAAATCTTTTGAAATGTGGGTACGAAGAAAAATGTAGAAGATCAACTGGCAAGAAAAATTAAATAATGAAGTAATATCAGAAATAGTAGGTTAAGAAAGGACGACAAAACTGAACACCATTCAAAATTAGAAAGACTAATTAGGTCACAGTTTACGAAGGAAATGTTTATTAACTCGGCCAATGGAAGGAAAATTTGAAGGGAGAAAGTTGAGAGGAAGGAAGGGGTATCAGATGACGGACAAAGTGAAAATTAATGGAAGATACTGGAAGACTAAAAGGATGGCAGAAAACAGATCGGCTTGGTAAAAGCATGCAAAAACCTGCTGGTAAGCAGAGAACCAATGATGATGATGATGATGATGATGATGATGATATAATATTGTGTTTTATGCAGTTTTAATATTATTTCCATCAAACAACAACCCGGTTTATTAATCATTGAAAGTAGCAATTTTATTAAAAGTAAAATAATGTATTTTATGCATTTTATGTAAAAACTGTGTGTGTTAATAGATGTTTTTAAATTATGATTTTGAATGAATGGTTTAAAAACATTTAAACGTTGAATTAATAAACGCGGGCGAAGCCATAGATATATGTAGTTCATTATAAATCAGTTCTTATACATTTACTTTACACACAAGTATATGGATTTGTTTCTAAAGGTTGGCCCTAACCTCACGTCTAATATACACGGTATATGACGGGTACGACTTCCTCTGCAATAAGTAATCTTTTAAAATGTCCCTTTTGTAGCACAAATCTTTCAATCTACAGTAATATATCTCGTAAAGGTATTTACCTTTCAGTCCCGACGTACCTTAACCTCTTCAATTCTTTAAAAGGGAACGATTCCCCTTGTAGGTGACGCCTCAAGACGATTGAAACTCTTGCGCATGTTCTGGGATCTAGTCATCAAGGTGAACATTTAAGGAGTATGAATCATCATAATATCCACGGGACCGAGCTCGATAGCTGCAGTCGCTCAATTGCGCCCAGTATCCAGTATTCGGGAGATCGTGGGTTCGAACCCCACTGTCGGCAGCCCTTAAGATGGTTTTCCGTGGTTTCCCATTTTCTCACCAGGAAAATGCTGGGGCTGTACCTTAATTAAGGCCACAGCCGCTTCCTTCCCACTCCCAGCCCTTCCCTGTCCCATCGTCGCCATAAGACCTATCTGTGTCGGTGCGACGTAAAGCAAATAACCAAAAAAAAAAAATATCCACGGAAGCTACACATTTTAAAGATAGTGTTAGCTGGAAACCAGACGCTGTGTATTTCCTCCAAATTCACCATTTTCGTGTTGAAAATATTTCTACTAAAAACATAAATTTTGAGCAATTTCCTGAATTGGGCCGAAAGTTGAAGGGCTAAAGAGCCCGGAAAGGTTTCAAATCGTGAGTCTTGGATTGCTCTATCAAAATAAAAAAAAACAAATTACGAAAATCATTTCCGGCTTAAATGCAGTTCCGGAAAAACAACCTAAAATCGCTTACTTGTTGAAAATCACCCCGTTAATAGAGTTCTTGCAATCGAGGAACCAAGGAGAGGCGGGGGCGTACAACCGAAAAGGTCTTGAATAGAAACGGCATTCCAGTGACGGAGACATCCATCCGCAGGGAGGACTCTCTAAGGATCAGAAGAGCCAATTCTGAGTGATATTTGGGAGTGTCCATTGTGGACACACATATGGCCAGGAAATAAAAAGAAATGTATTTAAATTCATTTTAAATTCTTTTAATTTATGCAGTTGTATTTATTGTATTTATCAGCATTTATTTATTTATTTATTTATTTATTTATTTATTTATTTAATTATTTATTTATTTATTTATTTATTTATTTATTTATTTATTTATTTATTTATTTATTTATTTATTTATTTATTTATTTATTTATTTATTTATTTATTTATTTATTTATTTATTTATTTGCAAGTTGCTTTACATCGCACCGACACAGATAGGTCTTATGGTGACGATGGGACAGGAAGGTGCTAGGAGGTGAGAAAGAAGCGTCCGTAGCCTTACTTAAGGTACAGCCCAGGATTTACTTGGTGTGAAAATGGGAAACCACGGAAAACCATCTCCAGGGCTGCCGGCAGTGGGATTTGAACCCACTATCTCCCGAATACTGGATACTGGCCGCACTTAAGCGACTGCAGTTATCGAGCTCGGTCGCATTTCATTTAAGATTTTAATTAGTATGTGGTTAAGAGTAAGAGCGGACCACGAGCCCTAGCTTCACCATTGAAAAAGGCACTAATAAATAAATAAATAAATAAATAATTAAATAAATAAATAAATAAATAAATAAATAAATAAATAAATAAATAAATAAATAAATAAATAAATAAATGCATTCGACAACGCTGAAAGACCATGGTTTCCAGGTGTATGAAGAGCTTCATAGCTTGTCAGCCATGTTTAATTTGTTCCTTTAATAGCACATGTATTCCTCAATCCACAGTGATAGACCTCGGTAACTTACTTATCTTTCAGTTTTTGACGGTAGCTAAATTTCTGCCCTCGTATTTTAACTCCCTTTCATGCTTTAAAAGGAATCTCTCTCTCTCTCGAACTATTAATATCTGGAAATGGTATATGTTTTTCTACTCTCATTGTTGAAGTGGTACTTTATACTTCTACCATTTCCCTCGCATGAATAGAACTTGTCCTACTTTGATATCATTTCTTATTGATGTGAAATATACAGTAGTTTATTCTGTAAAACTTTTCAAGTGTTAGCACTCGATACTTTTCCACACTTGTTTGCTTTCTGCCGTGAAAGGCGTCAGGGAGTATCGTCCATTCACTGAATCTCTTAGATGTTATTTCTATAAACATGCAATGATTCAAGACAGAAGAGTCCTTTGATAATAAAAACCAATGACGTATTCTACTGGATAGTATGTGTATATTTACATATGTATTTATTGTGAACATAACAGGTCTTGAGTCTTAATTACAATGTTCAGGACAATTGTTACTTCGACGTACAAAACATTAGCTACAATATTCTTAAAATTAGTTCCAGTGACTCACAAGTCATTCTTCTTCTTCTTTCGCTTTCGTCGACTACGCACCACGCTATTCCGAATTCAGCTCCATCTGTTTCTGGGGTTTAACCCTTCACTGCATGATTCTTTTTCTGGTCCTGAAAAGATTATTTTTCCTTACTGAATGATATAAACCATGTAAAATATAATTTAAAAATTCCTAGTTCATATTTTTATTTCGAAAATGCCAATAAACAGGTGTGATCACCATGCGTAAATCAAGAATATCAAAGACCATATCGAAATTGCAAACATACAGCTAATGACATGCAAGTTCAAAATCCACACTTAATAAGTAAAGATATAAAGTCATGTAGTAAAATCAAAGCTTAAAAATAAGGAAGTATACACACAATGTCTGCAATGTATTACACTAAGTGTAAAATAAAGTACCTCGTTTTTAGCACAGCATTTACGGATAGTGAGGGATAAATTATTCTTTCTCCACACTATTCTGGTATCACAATCTTTTCTTGACTTGACAGAATAGGTGGGAATTGTATTTCTTACTAGGTTTGCGTTCACTTGATCAGATTCTTTACAGGATGAAGAGGACGAAGGTTCTACTTCATTTGATTCAGTTAGGTCTAAGCTATCTGTTACAGGAACACATACATCCATACATTCCTTGTCACCAAGCAACCGTTATAAATTATTTTTGACTCTTATAATATTCACAGCACTGTCAAATTCATCAGACGTTGTACGCTCAACACTGTTTTCCACTACTTGCCTTTTCTCTACGATATCAACACACACGGAGTCACGTTCACTGTCGGAGCAGTCTTCACTACGTGGTGAAAATTCACTTACGACTATAATATGAAGTTCTTCATCATTTATTATGGACTTCATTGAATCACTGACGTAGTAGCATTCCATTTTCTAAGGTATTAACTGTAATTATAAACAAAATTTGTAATGAATACAACAATAAGGTTGAGTCCATATGTCTTTCCACGAGAGTTTAATCCAGATGTAAACATGGTATGTCCACGCCTCCGCCAAAGAAAGAGTTGTGATTCGCTGAGCGTGTAGTACCGACCTCCACCCCGTCAACGTCTCGTGTTCGGGTGTAGAGGGCTGCGCATTGCATACGACAACAGTGCGAAGTTCTGAACTTATGAAAAAAACGACTAAACCTTGATTCTGTTCACTTAGTTTATTGAACACATTTGCAATGCACTGCCTGTGGTCACTTCTGAACGGTTTTCCTCTTTTTTGCTTCACTGCACGCGATGGTCCTACCTCTTGCTCCATTTCTCACACTATGAATACTGACACTGACAGCTGCTGCAAGATGCAACACCTTATCTCCACGCTGTACAGCATGGGACTTTCCCCCACCACGAAAAGACTTCCTGTATTACACCACGCCATGTGCCTTCATTTCTCGTCATGTAATCACTATTTTATATTTTTAACATGACAACCATATTTTAATTTCATTACGTACTTTTCCAAAATCACTAAATGTAATTTAAAAAACCCATGGTACTACAGCCCTTGAAGGGCCTTGGCCTACCAAGCGACCGCTGCTCAGTCCGAAGGCCTGCAGATTACGAGGTGTGGTGTGGTCAGCACGACGAATCCTCTCGGCCGTTATTCTTGACTTTCGAGACCGGACTAAATGTAATAAACAAAAATAAAATTAACGCGACGTACTATCTTTCTTCGAGCTCGCATACAGTCGAGTGAGTGCGACGGTTGCTTCTCCAATCAACTACGTCTATGTCCACGTGCAAAGGCAAGGTGCTCCGCCTATTTGTTTACATCCAGATTGAACTCTCGTGAAATGCGGTATAACAATGTATCAAGTCAAGATATACACGATGTTCCAGGTATACATCAAACAGATTTATGCATTTCATTTAATGCATATAAGTTAATACAATTGAATGAGTGAAATCACTGAAAATGTAACTAAATATTTTTGTTATAGTCAATATGGTGCAGCACGACATATTACTGGTATCTTAAATTTCACCCACTGATTTCCAAATACTCATTATTAAAGCCCGGATTTTTATGCAGTAACAGGTTAGGTTGCAAACCAGTTTGGTTAGTAGGCAGTGCTGGCCACCCGCTCTTCCATAATGTAGCAAGAGTAACATAAGTTATGAGGGTTCTGATGGGCTGTACCCCTAATATCTATGCAAACCCCATAGCATAGTCGTTGTGAAGGTAGACTATACTTGCTACTCGCTTCAGAAAGTTTTCATTCTAACCTATTAATGCATAAAAGTACGGGCTCTACTTATTATCCATCAGTTACAAAGAAGAGAGAATACTAAATCGTATCCTAATCATACCCTAATCTTGCGGAAAATTGCGTTACAAATACGTTACAGGGTAGGATTCGGATGTGACTCAGCATCAGGGGGGTACGAGACCAAATTTTCAGAGGGCTCACAACAAAATTTGTGTTCACGTCTCAGATACACCTAATTAGAATGAAAATAAGTACAAAATCACTTACTTAAACCATTTCACTAAACGTTCCTTGTAAGCTTGCCTCTCTACTCATACTATGGTAGAACCGTTATAACCGACAATGCAGACTAATCTGCGAGTGTACAAGAAAACTAAAATTACGAGTGCTGGGCTGAGTCACTCAGGATTTGGCTGAGGCTCTAGTTTTCTGATCCCGTGATTACGAACATCTGTTCAGAATTAGCTACTAGCGAGATCTTCCAGCGATGTAATACAATAGTAACTTCTGGGAGCTGAGGCCAACTGTAACAGGGGAAGTGGCGGAACCTTGTGGTCAACTGTAATACTATCTCTGGTTTAAAGGTGGTTGTAGACGGAAAGGCACATTCCTCACCGTCCTCCTCGCTTATGGAGATATTTGTGAATAAACCATGACGTCATCTCCATGTGCATGCGTATAGTCTTAAGGCTCCTAGCAAAGTCTGCAGTGTGCTCCCTGGAATTGTCAGTTGAAACGAACGGCTCTCATGGTAACGGAGCTTCGATATAAGTTGAATGCTTTCGATCGATTGATGAAATCAGGTCGAAAAAAGGAAATAATTTTGAATTACTGGTATTCATGAATGCGTGGATATGCGTTACAACTGGGTGTTCACGTGCTCGTGTGCTCCTGGGAGCCTACCGCCACTGCTCAGCATGGAAATAAGTCATTTATATTATGCTAATAAACCAGAAAGCTGGAAAAATATATGATTCAAATATGAATCACTATGCAGTGTAGGGTTAATCTTCGTCCAGTTCCCCTCCATCCTTTCATTCTGCAATCTCCTCCTTTCTTCTGCCTAATGCGCTTGGGTACGGTATCTAAAACTTTTAGTGGCCTTAATCCCCGACTTGTAATCATCCCTGTTGCTGATTTCCATTCCTTGTACTCCGATTTCTTCCGGATCCTTCTTTACCTTCTGATACCAGCGCACCGTAACTTTTCTGATCTCAAAAATTCTTATTATCTGATTGATCAGTCTTCCCGTGTTGATTCTATAGATATAACCGAAGAAATTGGCTCTCCTCATCCGGACGATATCCGAGATCTTTTCCATCTTGAGATATTAATCTTGGTTTCCTTTGTTTTTATATTATCCATACTCTGTTCTTTGTGGTTCCAGTATCTTCTACAGAATCCTTCTCTCCACCAGCTCCAACTTCTTTACCAATCCTTTTCTTATCAGCTTCACACATCCAGCTTCATATTATTATTAAAAGCTTGTCCATATCTGCTAAACTCAATTACGAACTATGGAAAACTTCTACTACTAACTAGTACTACCACTACTACTAAATGTCTTCATTCCTTCCCTGAAGGAGGAAGCGGGCCTCCTAGACGGTGACTCTGTCTCTCAGACCAGGAGATTTGTGTTAGAGAAGGAGATGTACGGAGAAGATGAGAGGGTTGGCTGCTGTCTCCTATACTAGGAACTGTCCCAGCATTCGCCTTAGTGCAAGATAATTGAAAACCAATGGTGGAGACCAGCACCTCTCCAGGGCGTAGAAACACTGTAGAACCGTTGTCACCCCTGCTCTGCTTGGTTGGTAGGTCAGAGTGCAAAGTTGTCGGACCACGGACCAGCCGCATCCACTTGTAAGCCGAAGAGTACTCTTCAACCACCCACCTCCACGGGCGATCTAAATGTTTTCGTTTCCCTTCCTGAAGTGGAGAGGCGGGCCACATAGAAGGTAACACTTTCCCTCTGACCACGAGATTTAGGTGGGTTGGAAGATGTGAAGGATTATGAAGGTAGGGATGTGTGGAGTGAAGAGTAAGGAGATTTGGAAAAGAGCGACCTAAGGGCTAGGTTTTCTTTTTCATTGTTTATATTTTTTTCTTTGAGACTGATGAAGGCACATGTTCGGAGTGTTGCCTTGTGTAGCTGTGAGACAAGGAAAGTGGGAACAGTAGAGAAGAGGAGGCTTGAAGATTCGGAAAACTGATGCTACCGGAGAATGTCTTAAATGAGCCAGAAGAACAGAGTAACGAGTGATGTGGTGTTCGCTAGAGCAGGACAATCGAGATGTGTTTATCGTCGGAATCAGGTCAGACGAGACCGACTGGTAGGCCATCGCCTGCACAATAACACAATGACAACAAAAATAGCGGAGGGCTAGCTGCATTGAAGGGCGTAATCGGTGAGGAAGGACACGTCTGGAATACATGAGCCAAATCATGTCAGATATGAAATGCGCAACCTACATAGAACTGAAAATGAAGGTCGAAAAAAGGAAGAGAAGAATGGGAGACTGCTGCAAGTCAACGCATTGGTTGAGCCCCAAATCAGTAGAAGAAGAAGAAGAAGAAGAAGAAGAACAAGTTACTTAATTGGAGACACGCTGATTATACTGTATCGAATAAATTCAAGGGCTCTAAACTTTACATCTTTACTTACCAGAGCCCTGGGCTTGATTTAAACGTGCAGACAACATAGTTGACTGCATTAAAGATTCTCCAACATCAGCTAAAGAAATTGGTAGCTATAAACAGTATCTGACAAGAACAGAATTAACGCTGAGTACGTGTTAGATTGTGATAGTTTGTGGCAGTTTGTCTAAAAAAAATGAATTAAATTATGTTTGGAGAGAATTTCTCTCGAGGTAAATGTGCATTTCTAAACCTTAATAATTTATCTAAGATGGGAGCTTATCTCCTCTGCAAATATGTCTTCTTTCTTGAAAATATGTGCAGTCTCTGTAAATAAATTTCTTCACTTCAACACTAGAGAAATACCTGCAATGCCATTTTCTTTCAGCTTCACTTGAAGCCTTTTGCATTACCTTTAAAGTAGATAAGTGCTTTTATTTATAAATATGTTATGGGAATTCTCTAACATTTTACTATTTGCAATGCCTGGAGGAAATGGGATTTGATTATTATTTAAGTAGTTGGTCTAAGAAAGGAGACCGGCTTACTGCAGTTAAACATTTACACACCACATAATACAGTATTTCCTTATAAAAATTACTCTCAAAAACATACAAACTGAAAACTCATGAAGAATGGATATTTTAAGATTAGATTTAGTTATTTACAATTCTTCGTCTTTAAACATCATTTGTAAAATGACGTTACGTTTTTCCTTGAATATTACACACATTCGTCTTACATCTTAACAAGTCTTAATACAAATAACTCATTTTATGCAACGAATGTATGTTATGATTATTATTAACAAATACATCGCAATGAGCACCTGCAGTAGTTTATTTTTTTTCATTTTGTCTGTAGTAGTGTCGAAGTTAGGATTCAGAGTCCTCTCTTACACTTTATTCTTGCTATTTGCTTTACGTCGCACCGACACAGATATGTCTTATGGTTACGATGGGATAGAAAAGGCCTAGGAATTGGAAGGAATCGGCCGTGGCCTTAATTAAGGTACAGCCCCGGCATTTTCCTGGAGTGATAATAAAGTAATAATAAAGTTAAGTTAAACCGTGATTACCGTACAACAACAACAACAACAACAGTACAACAAGAAATTTAATGGAAATAAATTATTACAATATATACTACTAGTTTAACATTCTAAATCCAGCATCATCATATACAAATTGACACACAACTTAAATATTACCAGTGCTTAACACTACGGCTTACAACAGTACAGGTTGAGCTTAGTATTACAGCACCGTCATGTAAAAATTCACACGTTCCTTAAGTATTTTAAAAATTTTACACCATGAATTACCCAACAACAACAATGTGTGAGGGTTTGTTCCGCATCTCCCAAATCAGTGAATCAATTTCAACAAAACTTGGTACATATATTACTTACTATCTGTAAGAGAGAGCAAGACACCCCTATCATCCCTGGGGATGGGGCTGAAGACGGGATGACATCAACATCAATCAATCAGCATTTAGCGCTGTCGTAGCAGATCCCCTGTCAATTATTTACCTAGCTGGTTATTAAATTTTTCAAAGAACTTGGAAATTTATCGAACATTTCGCTTGATAATTTATTGCTCCCAATTTGTCCTCTTGATTTTTTCTTCTTATTATTATTTTTTTCCTTCATCTGTTTACCCTCCAGGGTCGATTTTCCCTCGGACTCAGCGAGGAATCCCACCTCTACCGAATCAAGGGCAGTGTCCTGGAGCTTCAGACTCTGGGTCGGGGGATACAACTGGGGAGTATGACCAGTACCTCGCCCAGGCGGCCTCACCAGCTATGCTGAACAGGGGCCTTGTAGGGGGATGGGAAGTTTGGAAGAGATATACAAGGAAGAGGGAAGGAAGCGGCCGTGGTCTTAAGTCAGGTACCATCCCGCATTTACCTGGAGGAGAAGTGGGAAACTACGGAAAACCACGTCTAGGATGGCTGAGAAGGGAATCGAACACTTCTCTACTCAGTTGACCTCCCGTTCCAGCCCTCGTACCACCTTTTAAATTCCGTGACAGAGCCGGGAATCGAACCCAAGCCTCCGATTGTGGCAGCTAATCACACTAACCACTACATCACAGAGGCGGACTCTCTTCAATTCCAGCTTAATATTATGACCTTTTCTGCTTTTAAAAGCGCCGCTCCAGCTACTAGTGAGATTCCACGCCATATCACTACTGGAAGCTCGGACCATCTCGTCTCCTTACTCCCAAGTCTTCCCAGCCCAAAATTAAAAAAAAATCGTAACACCACTCCGTTGTTGAAAATCCCCCAGAACAAATCGTGCTTCATTCCTTTGTGTACTTCCCAGTTTTCGTGTCATGAATTCCTGGTGTGGTTCCCATACACTGATTCCATACACTCTATTTCGACTTTTACCAGAGACTTATACGTCATCTCCATTACATCCTTACTACACTCCCTACATACTCTCATGACCCTGTAAAGAAATCTCTTACCTTTCTTAACAACCTCGTTACTATGATTACCGTAATGATAGTCATTCCTTACATCAACACCTTGGTACTTACAGTGACCTCCATAGCGTACTATCTGCAGGGCTGAGCAGCTCACACGGTAGAGCGCAGGCCTTCTGAGCCTAACATGACAGGTTCAATCTTGACTCAGTCCGGTGGTATTTGAAGGTGTTCAAATACGACAGCCTCGTGTCGGTAAATTTTACGACACATAAGTGAACTCCTGCGAGACAAAATTCCGGCAGCTCGGCGTCTCCGAAAATCAGAAACGTAGTTTTTGGGACGTAAGAACAAAATTATTATTTTTTACTTTTTTGAATTTTTATTCTTTTACAAGCAAATGGACCACTAAGGATCACGCTACAACTTCATTTCTTTCTCTTCGTGCGGAGTTTTCTCTGTGTCCAATACTCCTTCATGCGTTCGCTGGCCTGCTTCCGTTGTTCATCTGTCCAGGCTCCTCCGGTCTCCCGAGTTCTTCCTGCGAATTGAACACCTTCCAAATTCTTCAGTATGTTCCTAAACGTATTCCATTCTAACAGCTGGTCTTCCAAGATGCTTAACCTTTCCATATCCTTCTTCGTTTCCTTAATCCATGCTGTAGTGATCTTTTTTCTCCAGAAGTAATCAAATATCTGTTTGGTAAGTCTGTTTGCGTTCATTCTGTATAGATGTCCAAGAAACGCCAGCCTCCTTTTTTCATGGTCTCTGAGATTCTTTCCACCTTCTGGTAAACTTCGTTGTTACTCCGAAGTTTCCATCCGCTTTCAGTTTGGACAGCCGCCTTAATTTTTTTGAGGATTCTTCTTTCCAGGTCCTCTAGCTTCTCCAGCTTGTTGTCCATGGAGAGGCTGGCACACAGGCATTCTGTTTTAACCACGGTGTTGTAATATTTTATTTTGGAATTCCAGGATAAGCATTTCTTATTGTAGATGATTTTTGTCAAGCCGTATGCTCTCTCCATTATTGAGATCCGATCTTCTACTGCAGCTTTTTCTAGTCTATTCTCTTGTATCGTCTCTCCAAGGTACTTGAAATTCTTGACCCTTTCTCTCCGTCCTAACTCTGTTTCCAGGAATTTTGGTCCATCTTTGATGTTCGTCATGAATTTGATATTTTTCGCTGAGATCCTCAGTCCTGTTTGGCTGGCGATTATTATTATTATTATTATTATTATTATTATTATTATTATTCGTTGGGGTCATCTAGGACCACGTTAAGTCTTGTTACATTTTGGCAGTTTGCTTTGCTTTTTTTGGGCCTAGAATTCCCTCATTTTCTGTGAGTGGCTCAGGTTACGTTCCTCTGTCCAGGTGGTACCTTGTCTTCTTTTCGGTTGTTTGTCCCAGTTTAGCCCATTCGTCAGTATCCTATCTTTTTGCGGAAGAGATCTCTATTGAAGACGTTTTCTGGTTTTATATTCGGCATTTGTACTTCTCATTTGGTGTTTATAAACCAGGGCATTGTGGTTTTGGGATTGGAGTCAAAAAAGTGAAAGATCTGTTTAGTGAGCCTGTTTCCGTCAATTCGTTTGAGCTAACCGGAATATCGTCCCCGTCTTTTACGGATTGTTTCTGTAATTTTCTCTATTTTACTGTAAATATCTCTGTTGGGCTCTTAATGTGTTTTTTTTGTTACTTGCTTTACGTTGCACCGACAAAGATAGGTCTTATGGCGACGATGGGATAGGAAAGGCTAGGAGTTGGAAGGAAGCGGCCGTGGCCGTAATAAAGGTACAGTCTCAGCATTTGCCTCGTGTGAAAACCGGAAACCACGGAAAATCACCTTCAGGGCTGCAGAAGGTAGGATTCGAACCCACTATCTCCCAGATGCAAGCTCACAGCCGCGCGCCCCTGACCGCACGACCAGCTCGCCCGATGGATTTTTAATAATGGGTGCCAGTAATTGGATCCCATGGTACTTCCGGTGAATTTTGTTCTCTTTTTTTTCCAGTTCTTCGAGGAGTCCTTTATTAGCAATATTATTATTATTGTATTATCAGGTTAAACAAAATGTTGGTTGATTTATATTACTAATATGTTATTTAAATCCATAATGAATGATAATCCACAGCCTTTATCCAGTCAACTGGACCGGAACAGGGATGGAATGAATGAATCCCCCATCTAGCGCCGAGGATAGGAATTGTGCCGGCTGCCGAAGCCTGTTGCACTCTTGCGAGGCAATGATTTATGACTGACATATGAAATGAAATGATATTGGAGAGGCATTCTAAAAGTGTTTGATTCACTACCAAAGCAAACTAACACATGTGGCTTCAGTAAACAACTCCAAACGTGGCCAAACAAACAATTGACGAGCAGAAACAGTTGCTGCACACTGTAGAAACAAAGAAGTGCCACCAGATCGCACTGCTATACCGCTAAGTTTGAAATTACGAACTTTATTTAAAAATACCTTGTCGAATAGGTGGGCGTAATCTCAAGTGTCAACCGGATATTCAAGTGCGATATGAGCCGTTAGGAAATGACTGCCATCGATATAACTGCTGTAATCTCATTTAACATACTTCAAATAACTAAAATTCGTAATATATATGTCCCTTATTTGTCCCTGACTACACCCCTGTTATTTATGTTACACTTCTTACTGGAAAGTCGGGAGTGTGACATCCTGTGTAAATGTTGTTCAAAGATGTTGAAAACAGTCAATTAATTTCTAAATATCTGTACCTTATACAAGTATTTTGTTCAGTTTAAATACTGTATCATTGACTTTTAATGAGAACAACGGAAAATGACTCCAGTAGAATTAATAAAATCAAGCGTTCCTTCTCAGAGATTACGAACTAGATGGCAGTGGTGGCTGAACTTGACAAGTATAGAGTGATTGTGTAGCAGGGCATCAGTCTGTGGGGGATCTGCCAATACTCCCCAACACAGATGTTCCTAGCTACACCCGTGTGAATCCATCTCGTGCCAAGGATATCCAAGCATAACATCAATCTTCCCTCGGGATCTTACCTACCTTCAACGTAACAAAACTTGGCGGATGGAACATAGATTCCCTTATGATTGATTCCATCCAATTCAAAGACAAGATCTTAAAATCCCCCCCCCCCCCCCCCATTCGTGCCTCCTGTCATGACAAGGAAATAATTTGTTCTGTGAACACTACAATGTTTACGAGTGTAAAAAAGTATAAATTTATTTGTTGATCCATATATTTTTGTCAGCATGCTTAAAATGCATGTCTCACATTTCACTTGTATCTCAGAGTAGGTAATCGAAACTCTACAGTACATCTTCATCATAGACTGTTATGACTTTCAGCGTTCAGTCTGCAAGCCTCTGTGAATTTATTAACTGACATCATAGTCCTTTATTTGTAAATACTTATGTTTTCTTGTTTATTTCTAAACCTCTCATCTTTAAATTTTTAGAAACTGGGTCTTATCATCGTCCGTCGTCCTGGCTTCCCTGGGTCTTATCATCGTCGTCCTGGTTTCCCTCTACTTCTCTTACCCTCCATATCCAAGTCCATTAATTCTTCTAGATAACCTATCTTCCTCCTCCTCCTCCACTTGAGTCACATGACCACACCACCGAAGTTGGTTTATGCATACAGCTTCATCCATCGAGTTCATTCCTTATTCCGAGTAACTTTCTGCCATTGTTCCAACCAGTTTGTACCAGCAAACATTCCCTCTACTTTCATGGCTGTCACTTCTAACTTATGAATAGAATATCCTATGTCCACCCAGCTTTCACTCTCGTAAAAAAAGACCGTAACTGCGAGCTCAATGCATTAGCTCTGCTGCACCCTGATTCAATCTCTATCACTATACTACCATCCTGCGGGAAAACACATCCTAAATACTTGATCCCAATATTGAACAAGTGCGTGATATGCTCCTGAATAACAAATGAGTGACTGTTGATGACGTGGCAAACCACATGCACATTAACCATGATCAACAGGTGAAGGAAGCGGTGCATACGCGGCTTTCTGCGCAACAAAAAGCCTTCTTTGCAGAGAGTATACCAGAAAGCTTGTGAAAGGGTGGACCATGTGCACTGAAAATCAGGGTAACTATGTTGAAGAATGAGATCAATAAAAAGTGTGTACTCTTTTTTGTAATAAATTATAAAAATTGATTGCAAATAATTATTGCTCTCGTAAGAGGAGGCACGGGTCTCTAAATGACTTATGTACTGAATAACGTTTTATTTTCCCTAAAATTGATTTTGTTCTTCATTAATGAATATTACCTGTAATAAATCTATTATTATATAATGTTTCTTTTTGAGGTCATGTATTTTCCTTAAGTTCCTCCACAATTCGGGGATTTGTTTGTTACAATTCGTCCTGCAGGGTATCGCACATAATAAAACTCACAGACTGTTAGATGTGGAGAGAGATGAAGGGCCATAAACTACTACTAATCACTAGAGTAAGGACTTTTTTGCAGTAACATGTTAGAATGCAATCTTACTGAATATATGTTACCTGGGCAAAGATTTTGCTACGAGGTTTGCATAATCATTAGGAGTACGGCCCCAAAAGGAGCCCTAGAAATTACGTTAAACATGCTGCATTACGAAAGAGTGGGTGACTCACTTCCTTCTAACCAAATTAGTTTGCATAAAAATCAGGGCTAAACTAGAATTTATCCTTTTATTATATCTAATTTATTTGATATTAATTTATTCTCATCATTCTTGTATTATTGTTAAATTAATTTGAATTAAATCTAATTGTTGTAAAGTAATACAATGTAATATATCAGTGCTTGGTTAGACGGAAGAGAAGACCTGAAAGCCTTAATCTTGCCAGGTAAAATAAAACAGTACTAAAATAAGCAAAACTAACCTCTATCTTCAATCACTTCCGTAATTGTATCCATGTCCTGCCCTGCTGTATGAGCTGTAGCGGAATTTGTTCAGACGAAGAATATGACTGTTTTCTTCGTCCAATTTCACACCAGGCAAATGTTGGGGATGTAACTTAATTAAGGCCACGGCCGCTACCTTCCCAATCCTTCCATCGCCGAAAATTTTCGACGTGTTAGTGTGACGTTAGACAAGTACCATACAGAGAGAGCTGATTGAAATAAACAGATATAAGTATATTTCCGCGCTACATGTACAGGGTGTATCTGAATTATACCAACAAAAAGTCAGGGATCTTATTCGTTTTATGTTAAGAACGATGGTGAAACCTGATTGGCTGAGCAAATTTGCCTCTTTTTTTAGGAAATTAGGATACTTTATTACTTCTGGGCGTAGGATTCAATTTACAAACTTGCCGTATTTGCTGTGCAGAGAGCCAGAAGATGCCTGTTCCTCCGCGTCAGACGAGGGAGGGAAAGGGAAGGGAAGGGAAGTGGGAAGTGGGAAGTGGGAGACAGAGGTAATGCTCGGTGTGAATGCACAAGTTTCTCGTTTATTTTGCATAGTTCCTTCCCAGCCACACTAGGCAGTGTACAGTTTGTTCTGAACAAATGACTACTCTGAAAACGCTTAGAGAGAATATCTTTGTCTTTATGTGCCAGTAACTACTTTTATACTTTCAGAGACGCCGAAGTATCAGAATTTAGTGCCGGAGAAGTTCTTTTACATACCAGTAAATCTACCAACAAGAAGCTGACGTATTTGAGCACATTCAAGTACCACCGGAATGAGTCAGGATCGAAGATGCCAAGTTGAGGTCGCAAGGCCAAAACCTTAACCCTCTGAGCCATTCAGCCCGGAACCGTTGAATGAGAACATGAGCTTGGACCAAGAATACTGGCAGCTTTCCAGGTCGTTCGCTACACACCACACATCCTGAACAGAGTGCAAAGGACACTACTACACCGTTGTATAGTGTGCGTCGAAGTAGGAGTGGGGCATATTGAACTTCGACTGTAATCAAACCATTGGGCGTATTGTTTCCCTCGTTCAGTATTGCATCCCATTTACAATTTTGTGAGCGAAGGATTACACGATCGTGGGACGGCAGCGTTGCATCTTCGAGAATGTTAAATAATAAGTAGTGCCTGGATGTTTATGCGGCAATAGGTTAGAATGCAAACTTACTGAAGCGAGTGACGAGTAGAGTCTACCTGCAAGACGGTAATGTTATGAGGTTTGCGCAAACATTAGGGGCTCGGCCCATTAGAACTCCTAATGTTTATGCAAACCTCATAGCATTACCAACGTACAGGTAGACTCTACTTGTCATTCGCTTCAGTAAGTTTGCATTCTAACCTATTACTGCATAAACATCCGGGCCCTAATAATAAGGAAGAACAGTGTTCCCTAATACGTTTTATTTATGTGGCCCGAGGGTGTACCAGGAGTGGGAATTCACAGAAGACTTTCGATACAATACGGCAACAATGTTTTGCCACAGCGAAGTGTTTACCAGTGGACCGAACAGTTCAAAAGGTGCCACACGAGCGTGAAGGATGAGGAAAGTTCCGGGCGTCCATCTGCAGCCGTAACTAATACCAAAATTCAACAAATGTGTGATATAATCCTGAATAACAGACAAGTAACTGTTGATGACGTGGCAATCCATATGTACATTAGCCATGGTTCTGCTGTTCTTGCTTGGTGCAAACAGAGAATTGCGCAGCCATTTATACGTCGCAACAGCGCAATCTGTACCGATCTGATGACGCAGAAACGTACCACAGACGTAGACAACGGTGCCATCTAGTGGCTGAAGAGCACACAACACCACAGAGCCAACCTAAAGATAATTAGAGAAAAATTTCAGATACTTATTGATTGACTCTCGTACAATTTAATACAAGTTCACTCTTTAGACTGGTTTTCAGTATTCTTGTGGATACTTTCTTTTCAGTGTTTCTTTCTTGCAATCTGGGTTCAGTGTACGATGTCTTGAACACAACGCAAATTGCTTTTGCTTATCGTCTACTGACAGTAGTCCTTTCACTAATTTAACACCACTTTAAGCCCAGTAATTCACAGATTTCAACTCCATAAATAACCTTTGAGACTGGGCATTCTCGAATAAAATTAGTACCTATCGTCACACAAGAGAACAGAACTCTGCTTTTGGTTGACACAAAGTAGTCCATTCTTTCCTCTGAAATAAGATTGATTTAGGGAATGTTTATGAACGAATGAAACGAATAAAGAATGGTAATCAGGATAAAATTAAGCTTACCATATAATTGTCCATCCAATTCTCCACGAAAATGAGCAGATTCACGTAATGATAAGCTCAAACCTGGGTGGAAGGTCCAAACTTGTTCTTCATGCGAATTTGCGCTCAAGATAGAATGCTCCGATCCCAGCAAAATTTTGTATAGGCAAGTTTTAGAGTCATTCGAACAAAATTAGATGATGAGCGTTCAATCGCTTCGAAATCGGAAAATAAGGGACACCCTAGTATACAGAGTACGCACAAGGTTCGTATATCACCATACGGAAACCTGCGTCATAGTTGGGGACACCGGAATCAACAATGAGGAAACTCATCAAAGTGGATCTGAAAATGAGGTGCTGGCGTCCATTGAGTGCTAATTAATTACCAGATGATTTGTAGAGACATGTTGATGCTTGTGGTCTAATGATGCAGCAATTCCAAACAATTCCTCAGAAGGCAGAAGTCACGTTCGCTGTCGAATGTGCGATTTGCGATTTATCGCAGCTCCCTTAGTCGCAATGTTAACTTTCGGGCAAAAGAAAATCCACAGTTTTCAATAAATCGAAAGAAACGCATATTCGTCATAATCTGGGCCCCAATGACACAAACTGATCTGTTTGGCCCATATTTTTTATCGTTCTGTTAATTAGAATAGTTACCTCGAGTTGATTAATGACTGGCTCATTCAGCAGCTGCAAAACGTAGGAATCTTAGACGTTGTTCGATTTTAGCATGAAGGGGTGACGGCTCACTTCACAGTGGCTGTACGTTAACGTCTGAACGTAGTCTTTGGGAATCGCTGGATCGGTCGAGGATCGGACTATGGTCCGGCTCCTTTTGAATGGCCACCAAGAAGCCCTGATATAACAACACCCAATAACGCCATCTGGGGTTGCATCAAAGAACAGGTGAGAAAGCAGCGGTGTTTTGGAACTGATGATCTGAAAAATGCGGTGTGCGAAGCTTTCTGGACAGTGACTCCAAGGATGTTGCTTAATATGAGCATCAGAACATGGCGGAGTATTCAGCTGTGCAGACACCATCGAGGTACACATACGGAGGTTTTAAATTCCTAAGATGGAATATGTAAGTAGAAATAAATAATGGGTTTGTATACTTTTATATCATGCCAGTTTGAGTTTAATTTAATTGATTGGCCTATATATACTCACTGAACATTTAGAAACGAAATACCCGCTTGACTTCTATGCTGCTGCATATGTTGGGATTTAAATGCCCCTATCGGAAAACACGTTAAAGGGATATACATGGTGTTTCTAAATTCCCATTACAGACTTAGAGGGTTTGCAGTGGAGACCAATCATGGGAACTTGTGTCCGGAAACGTACTGCCTTCCCTCTATCCGCAAAGAACCACCGCAGCACATGTTCACAGTTCCCGCATTTCCGGCGCTCTGTTCGACTCCTACTGCTTGTCGTTTTGGTCCAATTACAGGTGGGGCTCGATGTGACGACCACAGACGTTAACACAGACACGATACCGGTATCATGTTCTCGTACTCACAATCACCAATCCCTGGTCCTCCAACATCCGCCGCTGCCATAACCCCGCCAGTAGGCCATCCGCAGATTCCACAGGGGTCTCGTAAATCAAGTTTGCATGTGACCCAACAGTCAGTGGTCTAGCGGTGTCAAGTAGGGTGAACGTGTAGGCCAAGCAATCGGACCACTACGACTTATCCACTATTGCGCAAATCTTCGGTGTAAGTACAGTGCTATACGTACAGCTTACTGCTGTGTACGTAGTTAATTATTACCGCTATACTGTTGTATGAACCACGTCTCCGTGTGGATCACACACTCAACTGAATGACATAGAATGTCAACAAACCTGTAGGGGAATGAGGCATCACGAGATCGTTCAATGACGTACGTACTCTAGGCAGTGACACGTACAATGCAGGAGATTTGAACATGTGCAACGGTGGGGATTCTACGGTTAGCGGGAATACGGTACTTTTCCTGACACAATGTCCTATGCTAAACTTAACCGTCTTGGACCACACTGCAAGCCCTCAAAGTCTGTAATGGTAATATAGAAACACCCTGTATTAGTTATTGTTTTCATATCAATAGGTAGATTGTTTTGTATTATGGTATCAGAGGATAATCGGGTTTTCAGACCATATATTGTGGTGATTTGATATTAGTTTATGAGAGTAAATTAATTATCTAATCCTGCGTAATAATGATGTCATTTAAATCATGTCAACCACTCGTTCATTACATGCTCCAAATTGGTTGTAAAGTTCTATTAGTATCTGTCCATGAAGAGTAGAAGGAATCAAAATTTTTAAAAACGTATCTACAAGGCGTTAAGATTTCACAGCTTTATTCTTAATTATTCTTAATTTTGCTGTAATTCTATGAAGTACTTGTCTTTATTTGAACAGTTCATAATCACCGAATTAATTTGTCAACCTTCAACACTCCTCCTTTGACGCTCAATACAAACAAAATCGTAAAAAAAAGTTTATACATCGTTTAATGAGTACATTAATTGTACCATTGTGTTTAGAATACGTCGACACTCATACACACTCACATATCGTTATCGATCCCATGATATCGTCCGCTCGATCAAAGTATTAACATTTTGTGTCAGTGACACACACATACAGAACACCACAAAAATTGTCGGCCATTTCACCACGTTTACTCACTTTGATGGCACAAAACGAGTAGTCTAATGTAAATAACTGAAAGAGAGAGATAGACATAGGCTATAAAATAGAGCGGCAATGCCGTTAAACTAATGGAATCGTTAGTTATCATAAAAATAATAAACGAACATATGAAATGAATGTAAAAGTTTGTTTACTCTGCTATCAGATCCATAAATATGTCACACAATTTGAATGAACATTTAATGTATTTCTCTCTTCTCTTGTGTTTTTCCAACTGGTATTATGTCACGCAATGAGACAGAGTTTAGCCTAGTTTCTTGAATTCTAAATTATTTTCTCGCTATTTTACTTAGAATTGATGTTTATAACAGTCGAATAAGGAGACACTTTTTATTTTATTTTACAAGATTCCTTTATTCTTTAATTGAGGATTACTGCTGTCCGTACTGCAGCTCTGTCGGATGGGTTGCATAACTAGCAGAGGCATTAAAACGTTCTCCCCTAATTTGTAACCTGCAAGCGCACATGATCTGTTGTTATATACACTGTATACCCACTGTACCTAAGTAAATTATACTGTTTCTATCCTGATATAGAACAACAACATATCATTCACCTTGTGTTCTCTCTGTGTTTGTCTGTTCGTTCCAGTTTCCTGATGTTTCACATTTCTTTTCAGCAGTCAATGAGACAGACTTTAGCCTAGTTTCTTGAATTCTAAATTATTTTCTCGCAATTTTACTTATAATCGATGCTTATGACAGTCGAACCAGGAGACACTTTTTATTTTATTTGACAAGATTCCTTTATTGGGTTTGACTGCTGTCCGTACTGCAGCTCTCTTGGATGAGTTGCATAACCAGTAGGGGTACTAAAACTTTCCCCCTTATTTGTAACCTGCAAGCGCACATGATCTGTTGTTATATACACTGTATACCCACAGTACCTAAATAAATTATACTGTTTCTATCCTGATATAGAACAATAACATATCATTCAGCTTGTGTTTCGTCTGTGTTTGTTCGTTCCAGTTTCCTGAAGTTTCACATTTCTGTTAAGCAGTTTATGATCTCACTTTCTGCACTACAGGAGGGAAATAGCACATTATTTTCCATAAAAAGCGTTTAGTGTTGTAGTGTTTTCGAGGTCCATTACTTTTTATTATACTCTATCCCAGAAATATTTTTCCTTTGAGCTAAAATGATTCTCATGCAATCAAATATTTCTAAATTTGAGGATTATCTGTATTTTGATTAAATTCACGCCATTTGTATATAAAACCTTGTAAAGCCCATTTGAATTCTTCTGCGAAGCGATCTGATTGGCTAACTCCAGCAGCTGATGAAATGACAATTGTGCGAGATATCGACATTTTTTAAAAATTCTGTGTTGATCATTATGACCAACCCTCCAGCACTCATATACCAGGTTCATGTTCTTCATATCACTAAGTTCATGTATAAATGTAAGTACTAAAAATGGCCTTAAAAAATATAAAACACAAAATGTTTTGAAATATTTTCTTATTTTGCGAAGCTCAGTTACAGATATGACTGGTTAAATATATGTTTTACTTTAACTTGATCATATTTATCTGCCTCTCTGAACTGAATCAGCATTTCATCCAACATATGAACTAAATTTTACAGTCAATTTCTATTTATTCACTTGAGAATTCAGAGAAAAATAAACCTTAATATATCCTCCCTCGGTATCCCCTGCCTGTCTTGAGAAGCTACTAAAAGGAGCCCAGGAAATTTCAACTGAGGAAAATGGGGCCCTAGGTGAGTCTGGAAATTTTCCCCTTCCATATGCCCGCCTCTTGGCCTTAATCATTCCTGTATGACCTCCCTTGGTCAACTCTCGTTCTCTTTCGACCCCGACGATATCCTGTTTAGGAGGCCTAGGGAATCATTCATTTTCGCGCCCTCCGTGTTCCAGCGGGTCCGTTGATTGATTTCCAATGACTCGGAGGCTGTGTGTGTGTGTGTGTGTGTGTGTGTGTGTGACCTTCATCATGAGAAATAGATAGGGCCATATCCTCACAGACTGCAAGTCGCCTATAGGGCGTCTACTCGAAAAAGATCTGTACCAGGCCCCTCCGTAGGCCATACGCTATAAAAAAGGAAATCTGATAGCTTCATTTTTCCAAGGATTGTAACTCTTCCATTTTGTTTACAATTAGTGTTCAGACCAACTTTGCTTTCCGGGAGCGAAAGCTGGGTGGGCACAGGATATACTATTCATAAGTTATGTATGAAAGTAGCGAGAGTGATTGCTGGTACAAACAGGTGGGAACAATGGCAGGAGAGTACTCAGAACGAGGAGATAAAGGCTAAGTTAGGAATGAACTCGATTGATGAAGCTGTACGCACAGGGTGGTAGGGTCGTGAGAGGCGAATGGAGGAGGTTAGGCTACCTAGGAGAATAATGGACCCTGTTATGGAGGGTAAGACAAGTAGAGGGAGACCAAGACGGCGATAGTTAGACTCAGTTTCTAACGATTTAACGATGAGGCACAGAACTAAATGAGGCCACAGTACTAGTTGCAAATAGAGGAGTGTGGCGACATTTAGTTTTTTCACAGAGGCTTGCAGACTGAACGCTGAAAGTCATAACGGTCTATAATGATAATGTACGTATGTAAGTATAGATTAGTGATACTACAGGATGGTTGCCCAGTTGGGCGTCCTATTAAAACAATAATCACAATCACCACTCTGTCTGTCGATCTAATTGCTGCAGCTAATTACTCTATTCAGTGAGAATGATAGGGGCTCAATTCCTGCTGAGGAAATCGAAATTTCTGTTCAAATTTAATTGTGTTTAAATACAACAGTTCTATGTACATGACAGCAGGTTGCAAATCTCCCACATCAAAATCCCAAGTCCTACGTTAGCAAATTAAGAAAATGACCTCAAAATTAGTTTAAAATGAGGAAAATTAAAATTATGTACCATACTGAAGGAATGTATCTTTGACATTTACCCACTCCTAGAGTGTGACGTATTTAAGGTTCATTTTCCTTTACACACGCGCATAGCAAAATTAACTCAACGAAAATTGTTCTGCTGGAATGCATATCAATATGTGGCTGGGCGGCGTGACAAGTCTTAGGCAAAATAATGGATAGGAAGAGCATTGTCCCGTTCGCCGTTTTGGCAAAAGAGAGACGATATTACACTGCAAGCCACTAGAAAAACATCCAGCAGTGTATAAGGCTACGGTTACGAAATAACAAGCGGCTCCAAAGGGAGCTAGCGCCAGCTAGCACTACGTTTTGTAAACACTGCTCAGTACTGAAGCGTTTGAAATTCTCGTTTTATCACGCGCTACCTAGCGCCAGTAAAGCTAGTGAATCGGTCCGCTGTCGGGTTCCTCGTGCCAGCGGAGTGGTGATCATGGATTGCATAAAATTAATAAACGAACACAATTTGATTTCATGCCATTCCACTCAGATTTTGACATTTTTAAAGAATTAAGTATAATATGAAAGAAAATATAGAAAAGGAAATAAGACTATTTTCCAATATACTTTAATTTCATCAATTCCCTTACATCAGTGTTTTTCTTCTGCTTAAAAGTATTCCTGTGTCTTGTAATAAGGTCCTTTATATTATTTAAGATACAGTAAAAATATAACTGGCCTCATTCAATAATATGAGAAATGTTTGTTCGTCGTCTTTAAGCATTCTCTGAAAATGATTGACTTCACTACTCGTTGTCTGAATGGTCAGCGTACTGGCCTTCGGTTCAGAGGGTCCCGGGTTCGATTCCCGGCCGGGTCGGGGATTTTAACCTTCATTGGTTAATTCAAATGGCCCGGGGGCTGGGCGTTTGTGCTGTCCCCAACATCCCTGCAACTCACACACCACACATAACACTATCCTCCACCACAATAACACGCAGTTACCTACACATGGCAGATGCCGCTCACCCTCATCGGAGGGTCTGCCTTACAAGGGCTGCACTCGGCTAGAAATAGCCACACGAAATTAAAATTGATTTCATTGTGTTTACGTCGATTTTCATAAATTGGGCACACTGAATACCTTCTTCTACGTAAATATCTAGATTTCAGAGAACTATTTTTCTTATAAAAATAACTCTTCGCCTACAGCGAACTCCATTGCTTGTAAAGAATTCGCTCAGACTGGCATCCAGTCAATTATCGAGAACAAGCGCGAAAGCGTCTACTAGCTAAAAGCGCTAGAAGAAGATAGATTTTCCGTAACCTCAGCCTGCATCCCTCCAAACGGGGTTGGCACCAGGAAGGGTATCTGGCCGTAAAACTGGGCTAATTCCAATTATAGTGTTGACCCTCACAATTTTTAAAGGTCCAGGAAGAAGAAGACTGCAATTTTACCTTCAACAAATCACACGTATTACATCAATATTATAAATGCACTAACGATCGTAGCCCCCTCAGTCATGGAGGTAAAAAAAGAATTGAAATGGCGTATGGATTTTATTGTCGGGAGTGTCCGAGGACAAGTAGGCGACCTGCGCGTCGTGATGAGGATGAAATGATTATGAACACGACAATACACCCAGCCCCCGTGCCAGTGAAATTAACCAATTATGGTTAAAATTCCTGACCTTGCCGGGAATCGAACCCGGAACCCCTGTGACCAAAGGCCAGCACGCTAACCATTTAGCCATGGAGCCGGTCAGTCATGGAGGTGATCGGAATACTCTCATACGTTATACACCAGGCCTTTACAACTCAAGCACTTGGCACTCGGGCGAACGAGCGCTAAACTCACTGGTACCGTTCCCCTTCTTTCCCACCTTCACCACGTAGTGGTCGGTGCTACTGCATGTGTGCCTCAGAGACACTAACGTAACATATTCTTCGTTGCAAGGGAGAAACAAGTTTATTTATTTATTTATTTATTTATTTATTTATTTATTTATTTATTTATTTATTTATTTATTTATTTATTTATTTATTTATTTATTTATTTATTTATTTATTTGTCTTGTTTGGCGTAGTTAAGACTCTGAAGATTTCGCTTACACTATTATTATTATTATTATTATTATTATTATTATTATTATTATTATTATTATTATTGAAAACCTACAACCTGTTTTCCAGTCATTGACCGGGCCAGGGATGGAATGAATGAAGCAGATATAGGCTGTTAGTACGATGGGGTCGCCACTCCCAAAGTGATACATTAATGACTGACAGATCATACGAAATGAGAATAGACAGCGCTGCTGGAATGAAAGATGACAGGGAAAACCGGAGTACCCGGAGAAAAACCTGTCCCGCCTCAGCTTTGTCCAGCACAAATCTCACATGGAGTGACCGGGATTTGAACCACGGTATCCAGCGGTGGGAGGCCGACGCGCTGCCGTCTGAGTATTATTATTATTATTATTATTATTATTATTATTATTATTATTATTATTATTATTATTATTATTATTATTATTATTATTATTATTATTATTATTATTATTATTATTATTATTATTAAGAGTTCGTAATCACAATTTAGCCGTAACAACTTATACTGTTTAAAAGTAGAGTAAATATTTCTTATACTGGTTTGAGAAAGACGACCCCGACGTCAGGCTCTGTAACTCGTCTGTTACAGAGTTCCTGACCCGCTCACCACCTACTGTAAACGAGTGGGACTACCATTATTGTTGGTGTATGAGAGGATGGACAGGATGTTCCTGCTGTGGGAGCGGGTGTTCTGTTGAAGACCCCGACAGTTTTTTTATTGCTATTGGCTTTACGTCTCACCGACACAGATATGCCTTATGGCGACGATGGGACAGGAAAGGGCTGAGAGTGGGATGGAAGCGGCCGTGGCCTAATTAAGGTACAACCCCAGCATTTTCCTGGTGTGAAAAATGGGAAACCACGGAAAACCATCTTCAGGGCTGCCGACAGTGGGGTTCGAACTTACTATCTCCCGAATACTGGATACTGGCCACACTTAGGCGACTGCAGCTATCGAGCTCGGTCCCGACAGTTTGGTAAACTTGGATACAAGGTGCTCCTGTGTAGAAGTGCACCATGTATGATAGAATTAAGGCTTTCAAAATGCAGATCTTTTTATTTAAAAATCAGTTTAAAGAGGAAAATTTTGACTTACAAAAATCTTGGAGTGTTCCAGATGTCGTTTCGGAATTGGCACGATGATTTCAATGCCGGTGACAAAGAAATTATCGATATGCCACTTCAACTTTAATTACACTGACTGACCGAGCAAATGCAACACCAAGAAGGAGTGGTCAGAACTTTATGCCAATTGCAGGGTAGACTGACGTCACTGAGGTATGCTCATGATGTGAAATGCGCCGCTGTGCTGCGCACGTAGCGAACGATAAATGGGACACGGCGTTGGCGAATGGCCCACTTCGTACCGTGATTTCTCAGCCGACAGTCATTGTAGAACGTGTTGTCGTGTGCCACAGGACACGTGTATAGCTAAGAATGCCAGGCCGCCGTCAACGGAGGCATTTCCAGCAGACAGACGACTTTACGAGGGGTATGGTGATCGGGCTGAGAAGGGCAGGTTGGTCGCTTCGTCAAATCGCAGCCGATACCCATAGGGATGTGTCCACGGTGCAGCGCCTGTGGCGAAGATGGTTGGCGCAGGGACATGTGGCACGTGCGAGGGGTCCAGGCGCAGCCCGAGTGACGTCAGCACGCGAGGATCGGCGCATCCGCCGCCAAGCGGTGGCAGCCCCGCACGCCACGTCAACCGCCATTCTTCAGCATGTGCAAGACACCCTGGCTGTTCCAATATCGACCAGAACAATTTCCCGTCGATTGGTTGAAGGAGGCCTGCACTCCTGGCGTCCGCTCAGAAGACTACCATTGACTCCACAGCATAGACGTGCACGCCTGGCATGGTGCCGGGCTAGAGCGACTTGGATGAGGCAATGGCGGAACGTCGTGTTCTCCGATGAGTCACGCTTCTGTTCTGTCAGTGATAGTCACCCCAGACGAGTGTGGCGTCGGCGTGGAGAAAGGTCAAATCCGGCAGTAACTGTGGAGCGCCCTACCGCTAGACAACGCGGCATCATGGTTTGGGGCGCTATTGCGTATGATTCCACGTCACCTCTAGTGCGTATTCAAGGCACGTTAAATGCCCACCGCTACGTGCAGCATGTGCTACGGCCGGTGGAACTCCCGTACCTTCAGGGGCTGCCCAATGCTCTGTTTCAGCAGGATAATGCCCGCCCACACACTGCTCGCATCTCCCAACAGGCTCTACGAGGTGTACAGATGCTTCCGTGGCCAGCGTACTCTCCGGATCTCTCACCAATCGAACACGTGTGGGATCTCATTGGACGCCGTTTGCAAACTCTGCCCCAGCCTCGTACGGACGACCAACTGTGGCAAATGGTTGACAGAGAATGGAGAACCATCCCTCAGGACACCATCCGCACTCTTATTGACTCTGTACCTCGACGTGTTTCTGCGTGCATCGCCGCTCGCGGTGGTCCTACATCCTACTGAGTCGATGCCGTGCGCATTGTGTAACCTGCATATCGGTTTGAAATAAACATCAATTATTCGTCCGTGGCGTCTCTGTTTTTTCCCCAACTTTCATCCCTTTCGAACCACTCCGTCTTGGTGTTGCATTTGCTCTGTCAGTCAGTGTATTTATTACACCCTTCTAAGCGCGTCCTGAAAAATCACCATCATATTTCCAAAGAGAGCTGCTAAAACTACAGTGCGATGCAGTCCTAAACGACAGGTACTACCACTACAATGGTGATATAATTTCATTTCTAGAAGTGAAATTTCTCAAACTCCATGCACTTGCCTTAACGTTTACGTCAATGTTCTGAGCAGTTTATGCATATGAACAGATGTCTTCAATTATAAATTTAAATACAGTTAAAACCAGGACTTCTATGTTTGATGATGCCTTAGAGACCGTACTTAGAATTTCTACTATTAAATCGATTGTACGCAATATTGGTAAATTAGCTGCGACACGATGTCAACAATCGGCTTAAATGCTAAATGTTCACAGAGGTAAACCAAAGTATGTAGAGAATAAAAGGTGGGTTTATGTGTTCACAAGTTGTCATTAATGATTGGTTACGTAAGCTGTGCGCTGACTTGGTGACCTGTGGTGCTGTCTCCGTCACTTTCCGCCTTCCTCCATCTCACCCGTCCTACAGCTGCTGCCGAGGCCCGCCTGAAACAGGGCCAATTTGTTATCTTTGAGGTACACTGAGAAAAACACGTGGAAAGGCCTGCACTACATGAATCTTCGAGCAAGTTACCCAAGGACACAAGCAACAAATGTAGTATATTATTTTGAAGAGCAATGTCAGATACTTGTTTCGTCCAAGCCAAAGCTCAGTTATTTATAAAGTTGTTTCCTGATACAACATTATGAAATATATGTTTGATTTGAAATATTCGTTTGTATGTTGTACAGTATGTAGTTTTCAGAAACATGACTAATAATATCCTTCCTTTCTTCCAGCTCCCGGTGAAAACTTACGCGTCGTTGGGGAGGTAGTTGATAAGGATAATGTAAATATCAGTTGTTCGGCAGAGAATGTGTACCCTAAACCAGAGATGTTACTTTACCAGCTGGGAGTTAAAGATAATAGGTAAGAAATTGTTTTGATTGCTAACATAAAATTGTTCTTAACTTTTTTAAACATTTATTAAGAGAGTAAATCATCCTAATGTTCATTTTGCTACATGAAAATCGCTTATTTCTATTAAATTCTCCATATCACTTTATGCTGTACTAACATTTTCATCTCTACTTAATTATTGGAATCCTCATCCACTATATATAGCTTGTCATTCACTGCCGATTTAAACCGTAAAATGTGTTCTGGATATCTCAATAAATCTTTCAGTTTGGTCAAAGCACTCTCCAATCTCCTACATAATTCGTAAAGTAATCCAACAAAATAAGTAATAATTAACTGTTTTATCATTGAAGTAGCAATATCCATCTTCGTCAAAATTTCTGATTTATTCCCTTATTCCTAAAAGTATATATGACTAGACTCTGATTTATTCACCTTATTCCTAAAAGTATATATGACTAGACTCTGATTTATTCACCTTATTCCTAACAGTGTATATGACTAGACTCTGATTTATTCACCTTATTCCTAAAAGTATATATGACTAGACTCTGATTTATTTACCTTATTCCTAACAGTGTATATGACTAGACTCTGATTTATTCACCTTATTCCTAAAAGTATATATATCTAGACTCTGATTTATTCACCTTATTCCTAAACGTTTATATGACTAGACTCTGATTTATTCACCTTATTCCTAAAAGTTTATATGACTAGACTCTGATTTATTCACCTTATTCCTAACAGTATATATGACTAGACTCTGATTTATTCACCTTATTCCTGAAAGTATATATGACTAGACTCTGATTTATTCACCTTATTCCTAAAAGTTTATATGACTAGACTCTGATTTATTCACCTTATTCCTAACAGTGTATATGACTAGACTCTGATTTATTCCCTTATTCCTAACAGTGTATATGACTAGACTCTGATTTATTCACCTTATTCCTAACAGTATATATGACTAGACTCTGATTTATTCCCTTATTCCTAACAGTGTATATGACTAGACTCTGATTTATTCACCTTATTCCTAAAAGTTTATATGACTAGACTCTGATTTATTCCCTTATTCCTAACAGTGTATATGACTAGACTCTGATTTATTCCCTTATTCCTAAAAGTATATATGACTAGACTCTGATTTATTTACCTTATTCCTAAAAGTATATATGACTAGACTCTGATTTATTCACCTTATTCCTAACAGTGTATATGACTAGACTCTGATTTATTTACCTTATTCCTAAAAGTATACATGACTAGACTCTGATTTATTTACCTTATTCCTAAAAGTATATATGACTAGACCTTGATTTATTTACCTTATTCCTAAAAGTATATATGACTAGACTCTGATTTATTCACCTTAAGTATATATGACTAGACTCTGATTTATTCACCTTATTCCTAAAAGTATATATGACTAAACTCGGGTCCCTTTTTCCTAACAGTATATATGACTAGACTCTGAATTATTTATTTATTTATTTATTTATTTGTTTGTTTGTTTGTTTGTTTGTTTGTTTGTTTGTTTGTTTGTTTGTTTGTTTGTTTGTTTGTTTGTTTGTTTGTTTGTTTGTTTGTTTGTTTGTTTGTTTGTTTGTTTGTTTGTTTGTTTGTTTGTTTGTTTGTTTGTTTGTTTGTTTGTTTGTTTGTTTGTTTGTTTGTTTGTTTGTTTGTTTGTTTGTTTGTTTGTTTGTTTGTTTGTTTGTTTGTTTGTTTGTTTGTTTGTTTGTTTGTTTGTTTGTTTGTTTGTTTGTTTGTTTGTTTGTTTGTTTGTTTGTTTGTTTGTTTGTTTGTTTGTTTGTTTGTTTGTTTGTTTGTTTGTTTGTTTGTTTGTTTGTTTGTTTGTTTGTTTGTTTGTTTGTTTGTTTGTTTGTTTGTTTGTTTGTTTGTTTGTTTGTTTGTTTGTTTGTTTGTTTGTTTGTTTGTTTGTTTGTTTGTTTGTTTGTTTGTTTGTTTGTTTGTTTGTTTGTTTGTTTGTTTGTTTGTTTGTTTGTTTGTTTGTTTGTTTGTTTGTTTGTTTGTTTGTTTGTTTGTTTGTTTGTTTGTTTGTTTGTTTGTTTGTTTGTTTGTTTGTTTGTTTGTTTGTTTGTTTGTTTGTTTGTTTGTTTGTTTGTTTGTTTGTTTGTTTGTTTGTTTGTTTGTTTGTTTGTTTGTTTGTTTGTTTGTTTGTTTGTTTGTTTGTTTGTTTGTTTGTTTGTTTGTTTGTTTGTTTGTTTGTTTGTTTGTTTGTTTGTTTGTTTGTTTGTTTGTTTGTTTGTTTGTTTGTTTGTTTGTTTGTTTGTTTGTTTGTTTGTTTGTTTGTTTGTTTGTTTGTTTGTTTGTTTGTTTGTTTGTTTGTTTGTTTGTTTGTTTGTTTGTTTGTTTGTTTGTTTGTTTGTTTGTTTGTTTGTTTGTTTGTTTGTTTGTTTGTTTGTTTGTTTGTTTGTTTGTTTGTTTGTTTGTTTGTTTGTTTGTTTGTTTGTTTGTTTGTTTGTTTGTTTGTTTGTTTGTTTGTTTGTTTGTTTGTTTGTTTGTTTGTTTGTTTGTTTGTTTGTTTGTTTGTTTGTTTGTTTGTTTGTTTGTTTGTTTGTTTGTTTGTTTGTTTGTTTGTTTGTTTGTTTGTTTGTTTGTTTGTTTGTTTGTTTGTTTGTTTGTTTGTTTGTTTGTTTGTTTGTTTGTTTGTTTGTTTGTTTGTTTGTTTGTTTGTTTGTTTGTTTGTTTGTTTGTTTGTTTGTTTGTTTGTTTGTACAGGGGCTCTGCGAGCAAAGGCTTATAAAACGCCATAAGAGTTGGTACGTTGTTCGAGTTCTATTTATTAGATAAACATGACCGAACCTTACCTACCACCATTTTTGTATGTATTCTTCGAGGGGTGTTTGTTGGTCGGTCATACCTTACATGAATGATACAGTATAGAACAGATTCGCGTATACCGGGTAAATTCGCTGCACCCGACTTTTTCTTTTGTTAGGCAACCCATTGAACCTCAGTGGTGTGATGGTCGATACTCGTTTTCCGTGTACCAAGCTATAGTCATCTTTAAAGCACTTACTGCGTCATCACAGCAAGAGGTTTGCAAAAGCATGCATGCGAGGTATTTAAACGTACGTGCAAATTATAAGCTCTCGATGAGATATGAAATTAAAGCTAAAATTGAAGGCATACTGATAGAAAACGTGTGTGAGTTTTTAAAACGGGAAGCAGCTTTACACCAAGTACGCTTTCTGATAGCCTTGAGACAACAGTCACCGTGGTGCCATGGACTAGGCACAGACGTGCTGACGTACGTGCCGTTGGTAGGTAGGTTTGAATCGCATGAACGCAAAATATTTTAATCACATTTTAAACTTTGAGGATCACATACAAGGCCATTAATGCCACATTCGACCAATAGCATGTATCGTTCATGTTCAATGTGTACTGGTCTAGCAGTGTTCGTCATTTCTTCGTTATGTATTCACCAGATAAGTATGTTATCATGCTCCTCATCTACGATGAAGCACGACTGAACGCACAGGAAACCCGCGCCTGTACCACGAACAATGTCTACACAGACGAGAACCAATTTAACTAAGTAATTAATTACTTAATGACACACGATGTTATGTTAGGGTACTCGGATACATTGGCGTCGTAGATCAGACGCCATCACGTATTTGCTCTAGGGAGCCGGTGTTACTTGCTCCGCTCGGGACGAGTGTTTGTTACGTGACAAGTGAGAGCAGCAGTCAGGCGGGTTGCATACCGTGGCCGTACTGTACTTGCGCCACTGGCCTTCAGCACATACTACGTCATGCACTTCCCCTACTTGCTCGCTAAGCTGCTCTCGTTCCTCGAGAGCGGGGAGCAAACTGGCTCCGAAGGCATTTCGCTCTCTATTGACGATGCCTGTCGTAGATGATTCTCGAAGTACGAAATGCGAATAAAATTATCAGGCTCAAGTGACACTCGAACCCACATACCAACCGCAGTTATATTAGTAGCACCCAACTTAGCATAAGACACCACGGCGACTCCAGCCAGCAGTTTACCGGAAAGCGTACTAGATGGACAACTACGCTGCTGTGCAAAACGTAAGGACGAAAGTAACTTCCGCATGTTGTGTCACTGCCAAGTAACATAGCTCGATGAAACTTGAATCAAACATAGGAACAACTGCTACAGTATAGCAAGGTAGGCAACTGAAAGGATTATGCAATGAGATGAACAGAGATGACACTTTTATATAGAGACAATAAATTACACGTAAATCACCGCGACTTAGTATGGCCCCATGAACATCACAAAATAAGGGACATGGTTCTTAAAAGGGTGTGTGATGAATACGGACAGCGATGCTTGCTCTTCAACGTGTTCCCATACTGGCAACAAGATTGGTAAAGAGTTCTTGTGGTAGGGCGTCCCTTTCCTCCAGCAGCGCGGTTGACAACTACTGGATGGTCATTGATGCATGTGGACGTGCTGCAATACATCTGCCCAACATGATTCACACGTGCTCCATGGGATTTAAGTCGGAGGAACGGGAAGGCTATTCCATTCGCTGAATATCCTCTCGTTCCAAGAGCTCCTCTACCTGCGCTGTTCGTTGCGGTCGTGGATTACCATCCATAAAAATGAATTCAGGGGAAAATTCAGCCCCTGGAAACACGCACATGGAGAAATACGACATTGTCACAAAAACGTTGACCATCTAGGATGCTGTCGGGAGAGCAGCAGCTCTTCATGACATTCACTTTCCTGCTTTCCTTTCCAGTTCATGCGTTACCTGACCCATGTATTCCAAGCGTGCTCATCTTATAGGATCCCTTCTTTCTGCTTTCCTTTTTATTATCCTAATCACTGTCCGACTCGTTGGCTGAACTGTCAGCGTACTGGCCTTCGGTTCAGAGGGTCCCGGGTTCGATTCCCGGCCGGGTCTGGGATTTTAACCTTAATTGGTTAATTCCAATGACACGGGGGCTGAGTGTATGTGTTGTCTTCATCCTCATCACGACGCGCAGGTCGCCTACGGATGTCAAATAGAAAGACCTGCACTTGGCGAGCCGAACCCGCCCTGGGATATCCCGGCACTAAATCCATACGACATTTCATTTCATTTCATCCTACTCACTAAACCATTATATCAGAAGTGAAGTCCTATTCACTTAACGCTTCTCTTATTTCTTAGGCTAGCAAGGACCAAGTGAGTAGCCGTGCAGTTTCGGTCACGCGGCTGTCAGCTCACATTCGGGAGATAGTGGATTCGAACCCCACAGTCGACATCCCTGAAGATGTACTCCCTAGGTTCCCGTTCTCACACCAGGAAAATGCTGGGGCTGTACCTTCCCTAAAGCCCACGGCCGCTTCCTTCCCACTCCAGTAATTTTCTGTCCCATCGTCGTCATAAGACCTATCTGTGTCGGTGTGACGTAAAGCAACTTGTAATTTAAAAAATTCTTAGCGAGTTCTGATCTCCTGTGCTCCCGCGTAAGCTGTCTTAAACTTTAGCACCAGGTCTCAAATGCTAAGAGACTTCTCTCCACAAATTATCAATGTTGCCTTTATAAATAACTGAATGTATTGTGTAGCTTACTCCCTTGACCTACTATATGCTGATGATTTCAAAATATTCTACTGTATGTTATTTTGGCCTAATTAATTCCAGTGCCCCGTGTTACATATCTGTAATATTGGGAATTAAGTACTTTGCTGTCGCTAAGAACGAACGGCCCTAGCCGTGTTGAAACACCGTATCCCGTGATATGTCCGAAGTTACGCAACATTGGGCGTGGTCAAAATTTGAATAGGTTGCCACGCGCTGTTGATGGGGATAAGGGAATTGAGGAGCTGAAAGGAACTGGCCACCCTACCGTACTTAAACTCCGATTCAGACACACCTCTGCGGAGTTTCGGACCTGCCTTCGGGCAGAAAACACCTTACCTTTGTCGCTAAGAAACATTTCTGCCGCTAATGCCCACTGTGACAGAAACAATACGTACCATGAAGTTTTCAATCATGCGTGGAATCTTTACAGAACAATCCTATAAATAAAATTCTGAATGAAAATAATATTTTTCCTATGGAAACCTATCCTGGGCACTACAGGGTTATGTAATTGCCCTAGAACTTTGAACATAAATTTTAATTTTACTTATCAAATAAATCCATAGTTTCCCGTTCAAATAAATATTAATTACAATAATTAATATTTTATTCACGTCGACTGCACACTAGAATCTTGTTCTTTGTCCATTGATCTTCACGTTAGATTTGCTCTCATTTGCTTGAATCACTTTTAGACCGAGCTCGATAGCTGCAGTCGTTTAAGTGCGGCCAGTATCCAGTATTCGGGAGATAGTAGGTTCGAACCCCACTGTCGGCAGCCCTGAAAATGGTTTTCCGTGGTTTCCCATTTTCACACCAGGCAAATGCTGGGGCTGTACCTTAATTAAGGCCACGGCCGCTTCCTTCCCACTCCTAGCCCTTTCCTGTCCCATCGTCGCCATAAGACCTCTGTGTCGGTGCGACGTAAAGCAACTAGCAAAAAAAAAAAAAAAATCACTTTTAGATGTGGAAGTTCTGGAACGCGGTGAACTTAATGTAAGGGGGGAACTTGAAAGAAGTCATTGAATATATTGACCTTGGTATATTATACGATGCCAAGTTAATATTCCCATATCATACAGAAAGAACAGCTAACAGCGCCTTCTCATGCGCAATATAAAACTATTTTATAGGGTAACGAAGATAATTACTACTCTCCACAATAGTTAGTAAGCTCTTGAAGATATGTAATTTCTAAACTGAACTATTGGCAACACTTCAGAACCCTCCTCCCTTCCTCATTTTTTAATCTTGTATTTATTTTTCTTTAAAATATTTTTTTCTAAATGTCAAGTAGTGTTCTGTGCTGACACAGAGTTGACATGCATGTTGGGTTGTTTTGTTGTTTCAAAGGCCCATCAGACTTTGAATGGCATGTTGTCTCTCAGTCAGTCAGTCGGTTATAACAGGTGATGTCGGTGGCTCTTTACAGAACTCAACAGTTGAGGGGAGTGAAAGGGCTGTCCACGATGCACTCAGGACTGTTCGAAATCCACGCTAATCAACTGCTGCACCATACGCAGTTATCAACACCGACAGAATTTGAATGTGAGCTGAGTATCCCTGAGGTTAACTACAAGGTCACCAAGGATCTGGAATATTACCCTGGTGAGTACGAAGCCTCAGTTACGTCTAAATTTTTCTTTTCTCAGATATTGCATTTATATTTTAGAGCTAAAAGGGAGCTTAATAAGGATGAAATATCGCGTATACTGCTCTTCCATAATTTAGCGAGTGTAACATAACTGCTAGGGGTTCTAACAGGTCGGACCCCTATGACTATGCAAGTCTAGAAGTCTTTCCATTCCTTTCCAATCAATTCTGCATTGCGCTGGCCAAGTCCAGTGAGGTCCTAGTAGCTACCGGAAGTCGTCCACCTGTCTTCTTCTTTGTCTAGAGTATTTGTACAAAGATTTCTTATATATGATTTTTATGACGTAATGTGAAGAAAGTGTCACGTATCTTCTTTGAGAAGTTGTAGGAAAAACGAGAAACCTAAACAACTCTGCATTCTACGACCTCCTCAATATAAATCGAGGAAGCTATGTGCATGTTATGAATGAATTAATGAATGAATAAGCCTGTAGTGTTCCATGAAAGACAAAGGCTTTCCTCGATAGGAGGAGCTCTATTCGACTGATCTCACGTGATGAGCTAGTCACGTGAGATGGTGTTTTATGTCATTCTTGATAGTCTTTCTTCACTGGCTTAACTTACACCTACTTTTAACACTTAGACTTTCCTTGTATGCAATTTGTCGTCTCTAATTCTATACGTATCACTTACTTAAACACTACTCACTAAACTAATGTAGGTTTTCTCTCTACAAGTCTATTTCATAACACTTATTTTACCACTTGTCACATCCTCCCTTTCACTTTCCAGGTTTTACTTCAACCACCGTATTTTCATTGCTTTCCAATAAGTTGTAGATCGTGCTGCTCTGGTCCAGTGCAGACCCAGTAGCTGCCTGAAATCGTCTTCCCATATTCATCTTGGTCTTCCGTGGCTTCTCTTGCCTTCGCAGGGATTCCACACGGTTGTACTCTGTCCCAATTTGTTCTGGTGTAGCCTCGCTACGTGCCTTGTCCATTTCCACTTCGTTCTTGCTGCCTGTAGCGCGAAGTTCTCAGAATGCTTAATTTTTTGAGGTCTCTTATTTCGATCACTGTCTCTCAGTGATACATACATACATACATACATACATACATACATACATACATACATACATTATCATTATAGACTGTTATGCCTTTCAGCGTTCAGTCTGCAAGCCTCTGAGAATTTACTAAACGTCGCCACAATCCTCGATTTGCAACTAGTGTTGTAGCCTCATTTAGTTCTATACCTCTTATCTTTAAATCGTTAGAAACAGAGTCTAACCATCGTCGTCTTGGTCTCCCTCTACTTCTCTTACCCTCCATAACAGAGTCCATTATTCTCCTAGGTAACCTATCCTCCTCCATTCGCCTCACATGACCCCACCACCGAAGCCGGTTTATGCGTACAGCTTCATCCATTGAGTTCATTCCTAAATTAACCTTTATCTCCTCATTCCGAGTTCCCTCCTGCCATTGTTCCCACCTGTTTGTACCAACAATCATTCTTGCTACTTTCATGTCTGTTACTTCTAACTTATGAATAAGATATCCTGAGTCCACCCAGCATTCGCTCCCATAAAGCAAAGTTGGTCTGAAAACAGACCGATGTAAAGATAGTTTCGTCTGGGAGCTGACTTCCTTTTTACAGAATACTGCTGATCGCAACTGCGAGCTCACTGCATTAGCTTTACTACACCTTGATTCAATCTCACTTACTATATTACCATCCTGGGAAAACACACAACCTAAATACTTGAAATTATCGACCTGTTCTAGCTTTGTATCACCAATCTGACATTCAATTCTGTTGGATTTCTTACCTACTGACATCAATTTAGTCTTCAGAGGCTCATTTTCATACCATACTCATTGCACCTATTTTCAAGTTCCAAGATGTTAGACTGCAGGCTTTCGGCACAGTCTGCCATTAAGACCAAGTCGTCAGCATAGGCCAGGCTGTTTACTACATTTCCACCTAACTGAATCCCTCCCTGCCATTTTATACCTTTCAGCATATGATCCATGTAAACTACAAACAGCAAAGGTGAAAGATTACAGCCTTGTCTAACTCCTGTAAGTACCCTGAACCAAGAACTCATTCTACCATCAATTCTCACTGATGCCCAATTGTCAACATAAATGCCTTTGATTGATTTTAATAATCTACATTTAATTCCATAGTCCCCCAGTATAGCGAACATCTTTTCCCTCGGTACCCTGTCATATGCTTTCTCTAGATCTACGAAACATAAACACAACTGCCTATTCCTCTCGTAGCATTTTTCAATTACCTGGCGCATACTGAAAATCTGATCCTGACAGCCTCTCTGTGGTCTGAAACCACACTGGTTTTCATCCAGCCTTTCTCTCAACGACTGATCGCACCCTCCCTTCCAAGATGCCTGTGAATACTTTGCCTGGTATACTAATCAATGAGATACCTCGATAGTTGTTGCAATCCTTCCTGTTCCCTTGCTTATAGATAGGTGCAATTACTGCTTTTGTCCAATCTGAAGGTACCTTACCAATACTCCACGCTAATTTGACTACTCTATGAAGCCATTTCATCCCTGCCTTCACACTATACTTCACCATTTCAGGTCTAATTTCATCTATTCCTGCTGCCTTATGACAATGGAGATTATTTACTATCCTTTCCACTTCCTCAAGCATAATTTCACCAACATCATTTTCCTCCTCCCCATGAGCTTGACTGTTTGCAACACCACCATGATGATTTCCTTTTACATTGAGAAGATGTTCACAATATTCCCTCCACCTCTCCAGTGATTTCCTGGGATCTGTTATGAGTTCACCTGAATTACTCAAAACACTGTTCATTTCCTTTTTCCCTCCCTTCCTAAGATTCTTTATTACTGTCCAGAAAGGTTTCCCTGCTGCTTGACCTAGCCTTTCCAGGTTATTACCAAAATCTTCCCATGCCTTCTTTTTGGATTCAACAACTATTTGTTTCGCTCTGTTTCTTTCATCTTCGTACAAATCCCTGTCTGCCTCGGCCCTTGTTTCGAGCCATTTCTGATAAGCCTTCTTTTTACGTTTACAGGCTGCTCTCACTTCATCATTCCACCAAGATGTTCGCCTTTTCCCATCTTTACACACAGTTGTTCCTAGGCATTCCCTTGCTGTTTCTACTACAGCATCCCTGTATGCCACCCATTCACTTTCTATATCCTGAACCTGCTTACTGTCTACTGTTCGAAACTTCTCACTAATCATATCCATGTACTTCTGTCTAATTTCCTCGTCCTGGAGATTTTCTACCCTTATTCGTTTGCAGACAGATTTCACTTTCTCTACCCTAGGCCTACAGATACTTAGTTCACTACAGATCAGATAATGGTCTGTATCATCGAAAAATCCCCGAAAAACTCGTACATTCCTAAAAGATTTCCTGAATTCAAAGTCTGTTAAGATATAGTCTATTATGGATCTGGTACCCCTAGCCTCCCATGTGTAGCGGTGAATAGCTTTATGCTTGAAGAATGTATTCGTAACAGCTAAACCCATACTAGCACAGAAGTCCAGCAAACGCTTCCCATTCCCATTAGCTTCCATATCTTCCCCACATTTACCAATCACCCTTTCGTATCCTTCAGTTCTATTCCCAACTCTCGCATTGAAATCGCCCATTAGCACTATTCTATCCTTGCTGTTGGCCCTGACCACGATGTCACTCAATGCTTCATAAAACTTGTCAACTTCATCCTCATCTGCACTCTCACATGGTGAATACACTATTTTCTTTTCCATTTTACTTTGACATATTATGCCAAAGGAATTTCATGACAGTTCTTAAATAATAGTGGGCTACTTCAACTACCATAAATTTAATCAGAAACGACAGTAAAAATATGTTTTTTCATTACTCGAAAAATAAAATATTTTCATGATAATTTCCTTCAAACTTAAAAACACCTCCCAGCATTTCATCAAAATTCTGCAGACTTTTGAAATATTGAATGTGCCATGAGTAGACCATATTAGTAGTGAAGATGTCCTCAACCTCACAAAAGGCAGGATAGCTACCTATTACCGTCTGCAGTTTTCTCACGATTTATGTACAGGAAGTGATGGCAAGGAGTAGTTGGTAAGGGAAAGAAGGACATCCCCGTAAGAGGAAGGGTAGGAACCGGGCCTACCAATTACAAATAAAAGATATATATATGCGGAACAAAGAGGAGAGATGCGGGGTACAGTAGGAGAGCCTCACAAGGTCGGCCGCTATTGGAATGGTGAGAAAGCTGCACTGTCATCTGGTAGGGATGGTTGGGTGCGTCTTACGGGCCCCACGCATAGGGCCGGTCGTGTCATCATGGGAGGGGGGTCTTTTTCTCACCACGGATGATGACATGGCCGGACAATCAGTCGTTTATTTTTATTTTTATTTTTTATCCGGCGGGGTCGATGGGCGTGGCATGTCTACTGTGGTGATCCTCCCTAGGGAGTGTTACATTTCCGGAGTATCTGATGGACCTCATGGCATGCCCTGAGAGTCTCATGTTGATGTTGTTTTCTTTGTTCCTTTTTCTTGATTTTGTAAGTTTTTTAAAATTATTATTATCATTTTTATTGTGAACATTTATTTGGGGCTGAACGCCTGTTATGTCCAAGAATAAATTTGTAGTTCAAATCTTGGTCAATATATGAGAGACAGGTTTTCCTCCGAGTACTCCGATTTTCTATGTCATCTTTCATTCCAGTAATACTCTCATTCATTGAATTTCAGTCATTAATGATTTCCTCAGGGGGTGTGCGACAAGTTTCGGCTACCGGCAAAATTCCTATCCTCGTCGCTAGATGGGGCTTCATTCATTCCATTCCTTAGCAGGTCGAATGACTAAAAACAGGTTATGGATTTTCATTTTCTCAACCGAATAAGGAAGACAAGATATATGGGAAACATGGACTAGGGTGAAGAATGTAATCGTGCGTGAGGAACCTTCTACAGTGCTGTAACTCGTATACAGTAGCGCAAAGTATGATTAAGCCAGAAGGAGAAGGCACCAGAAAGAAGAATCGCTCATATGATTCCAACTATTCTGTCTGTAAAGCTTCAGAGCCACTGCATATGCAATACATTGCTTCAGATATAAATCACAGTTGAAAAAATATATCGTATTTAAGTGGTAAACACTTTGATCGAAAGAACTGTTGTGTTGTATTTGTTTTATCAGTCCATAAATTGGTTGTCCGACTCGTTGACTGAACGGTCAGTGTACTGGCCTTCGGTTCAGAGGATCCCGGGTTCTATTCCCGGCCGGGTTGGGGATTTTAACCTAAATTGGTTCATTTCAATGGCACGGGGGCTGGGTGTATGTGTTGTCTTCATCATCATTTCATCCTCATCACGACGCGCAGGTCGCCTACGGGAATCAAACAGAAAGACCTGCACCTGGCGAGCCGAACCCGTCCTGAGATATCCTGGCAGTAAAAACCATACGACATTTCATTATAGATTGGTTTCATTCAGGTCTTCATGCAAATCTAGCCTAATTTTCTAAAATAATGGAAGCTTTTTTTCTTCAGTTTTGAATTAGTTAAATTATTACTGTGGGGCACTTCAGTCTCTGGAAACTGATCCATTATTACATAAATAAAGCGCGGATGTGTAGGCACTTCTAGGTTAGAATGCAAAAAAAATTGGCTAGGATGAATTGTCACCTCACCTGTTCTTCCGTAATGTAACGCCAGTAACATAAGTCCCGGGAGTTCTAATAGGTCGATCCCCTAATGTTTATGCAAATCTCACAGCAGAACTGTTGTTCAGACTAGATTATACTTGTTCTTCCGTAAGATTTCATTCTAAATGTCTAAACATATGGACTTTATACATACATTTAGAAAATACCCAAAAAATAAAGATTTCTATTTTATATTATACCTGAGAAATGATACAAATAATTAAGAACGTATTCTTCTCGAAAAAACATCATAAGATTCTATCAAATCGCATTTTGTATTTTTTTAAATATATTATCAATTGTTGAAATGTATTAAGAATTATGTAGATTTTTATGATTAAATTCTGAGGCACCCTCTGCTGGACAAGTAAAAAGAGAGAAAGTCCTGTTGGAGCACATCGTTAAGATAAGTTTTAATTCTGTGTAAAGAGAATTTAAAGATAAATATATTTATATTTCTTTACAATATTCATGAATTCATAATACATTTTTAAATATTAAACGTGTGTGTGTGATTTGATAGGATCTGATGATTAGGGCTTGGAATTTTAGGCAGTAATAGGATTAAATGCAAATTAATTTTGCTAGTGGGAAGCGTCGACTAGCCCGTTGTTCCGAAATGTACCTAGAGTAACATAATTTCTAGGGGTTCCCATAGGTCGTACCCCTAACGTTTATGAAAATCTCATAGCAGGACCGTTGTGTGGTTGGAGTACATTTGTTACTCGCCTCAGATTCCATTCTAACATGTTAGTGCGTACAAATCCGAGTCCTACTGATGATGTTCTCTAAAGAACGATACATGCCATTCTGTTTTTAATTAACTTACCTTTTTCGGTTAAAATCTGCTAATAAATATTTTATTTTCCAAATATTTTCTGAAATGTATGTCATACGAAATAAGTTTTGACGGGCCTCACAATTATTTTAAAACCTCTATCCTGTGCAAATATATTCATACCTACGAAACTATTTCTTTGTCACGTTTATACCGCGTTCTAATTTTAATGTTCATGCCGCCTACACTTCCATCGAAGACTAACTGCTTAATTCCTTCGTGTCTCAAGACGTGTCATCTCAATCTATATATCTGAAATTGCACAGTGATAAGTACAACAGATAGTTAAAGGGATATGACGGCTGAAGAACTGTGAAAATTTGAAATTGGCATAAAATCTGTAATACTTAAGATAAACAAATACAAATTTACACGCACGCCCCATAATGATATAACCATTGTTTTTGATTATTTATACGTTTTTGGTTGACATTTTAACCATTTAACCAATATACGTCAAAAACATATTACACAACTGAGGATCATTTCTTTCCAAAGAAAACACATGGAGATATCACTTTAAAATTTCACATACGAATTTTACAGCTTCAGGACATTTATTTTCTGGAAGAATTTCTTAATTTAAATTTAAATTAGCTGATTCTATTACAGGTTTCAAAAATTAGTTTGTACAACTTCAATAATAATAATAATAATAATAATAATAATAATAATAATAATAATAATAATCATTAACTGACGTTGCCATCATGCTAGTAAGTTGAAGATAATGGGGAGATTGATCTTTGTCAATCTCATAGTTACAACTAAGGTATTGAGCCTCAGAAGTTGCCTCAAGATGTTTTCTGACTTGCGATCCTTTCAAACAACAGACAAGAAGCAATCCAATCCATAGAAAAGTTGAATGAAATAGCCGCAAAACCCGGACTTCAAATTTCATTTGAAAAGACGCAGTTTATGGAAGGAACTAAATCAAGATTCGACAATCAACCATTAATCACCAACTGTGGAATAATTTCCCAAGTAGACAAATTCAAATATCTAGGTGAAATTATTCAGCCAGCAGGGTTAAATCAGGAAGCTAACAAAGAAAGAACTGCTAAACTGCAAAGGGCTTACAAAATCACATGGAACAGATACAACAAAAGATGTATATCAAAAAATGCAAAATTACGACACTACAATACAGTCATCAAACCAGAGGCACTTTATGCATCTGAAACACTGATCATTGGCGGCAGGTCACAAATGAAAAGCATTGAGAAACAAGAGAGGAAAATTCTCAGAAAAATCCTAGGACCAAAGTTCGAAAATGGAATTTGGATGAAAAAGAAACCACACGAAATTTTTCAATTCACAGAAAAAATCACAGATACCATCAGAAAGAGACGACTAAAATTCTACGGACACCTACACAGAATGGATAACAACAGGCTGACAAAGAAAATTCTAAATCTAGCTCTAACCCTGAAAATCCGCAACAATTGGTTAGCAGAAATACATGAAGATCTACAAGAAATGGGTATTGAGGACGAAACCATTCAAGATAGAATGAAATTTAGAAGCTTAGTAAACAAACATAAATTTGCAGAGAAACCAACAAGAAAAAATACAGGCTGGACAGAAACACGCAGAAAGGAACACAGTGAAAAAATGAAGAAATATTGGGAAGAAAAGAAGAAGAAACATTGTGCAAAATAAGTTCAAACGCGCTCCACAGCTGGGCACAACGAATCAAAAATAATAATAATAATAATAATAATAATAATAATAATAATAATAATAATAATAATAATAATAATAATAATAATAATGTTATTTGCTTTACGTCCCACTAACTACTTTTACGGTCTTCGGAGACGCCGAGGTGCCGGAATTTAGTCCCGCAGGAGTTCCATTACGTGCCAGTAAATCTACCAACACGAGGCTGTCGTATTTGAGCACCTTCAAATACCACCGGACTGAGCCAGGATCGAAGCTGCCAAGTTGGGGTTAGAAGGCCAGCGCCTTAACCGTCTGAGCCACTCAGCCCGGCTGTACAACTTCAGTTTCGTAAAAAAATTGACATAGAAAACTGATTCCAGTTATTTTTGCATTGTATAGTGTAGAGAGTCAAAGTCAAATTTCGATTCTGTACATAGTTTTAAAGAAAAATGCGCTTGTACTATGAAAATTTAAAAACTTTCTTTAGTCTCATACTGCCTAAAATCCTTTATAACTGTACTCTTCCTCCCCTCCCTGATCCTCTACACCTCACTTGCTGCCCCTCTTCTTCTGCCTTTTCCATTTGAACTTATTTAGTATAACTGAAAGGATTACTCAACATTGGTAATATTTGTATCTTCTGTACTCTGAAGTAAGAGTAATATTACATATCTGATGAATGCATTCTGTCTAGTTTCGTACCAAATTGATGATGGCAGGAATTTTTTTAAAAAAATATTGCTTTTTAATGTTGCGTTTTATTAAATATTCATGGTTTGAAAATATATTCTCAAAGTTTCGGAGCTGAATATTTCCAACGTTGGGTTATTATTGACGATCTGAAAACAAAATCCTTCTCAGCTAGAAAATATTTGCGGTAAAGGCTGAAATAAATTTTCAACACGACATTGCTCTGCAACAAACGGTTAAAATATTTCCTCAAATTGAACTGAAATAATGAACTGGTGCATATTATCTTGTTCCAAATTAATATCTAACAAAGACTGATGTAATGGCTATATTGCATTATCATTTTCGGAATTCATTTCCCGGCTACGCATGTCCAGTAGAATAGAACTCTACCCTGAAGCAGTAATTGTACTGTCATATCAGTATAGGTTTGTTCCGCTTAAGCTGTTCTGAAGTGCTGTTTAGTAGTAGTATGAGTGGAAGAGAGAATGTATTCCATTGATCGTCACATTACTGAACTGGCAAGCCTTTGTTCATGTAATCCGCACAGATTATGGCTGTCAGTAATATGATGCCGAGATGAAAATGTGTAACGTTACTTGCGGTAATAGGAGACAGAGAGTTATAAACACTCCACTTACCTCTTTATTACTAAACAGTACAGTACAGTACAGTAATCACGTAATAATATACGGAGTGTACAGTTATGCACAAGTTGAAATTGAACATGAATATTTATTTATTTATTTATTTATTTATTTATTTATTTATTTATTTATTTATTTATTTATTTATTTATTTATTTATTTATTTATTTATTTATTTATTTATTTATTTATTTTCATGCCTTCATCTATGGTGAAGTTACGGCTCACAGCCCTCTCTTACGTTTCACCACATACTATCTGAAATAAACTTCAGAACGCAGAATATTGAAATAATAAATAAAATAAAAAATCCTAACCTCATTCATTCTTCCATTCATACTGGCATTCACAGAAACTAGTTATATATATTTATTATTATGTAATCTCGGCAAGACCGCTTCAAAGAGGCTAAAGAGGTGCTATTCCTAACACTGTTTGGAAAGGAATTCCATAGCCTTGTACCAGACACTTGAAAGGATCGGTTATATGATGATGAGTGATGCACAGGAATTGAGAGTGTAGTAGTCGATCGTGTGTTATGTTCATGAGAGGAGCAGAATAAATTAAACTTTGATGATAAAATACTGGGCTTTAGATTCATTCAACAGACGAAATACGGGAGTTGGACTTAAGACATGGTAGTTCGCCGATTTTTGACTAGGAGAGTACTTTATAGTAGGGGGAGATATGAGTTAAAAATGTAATTGTAACTATAAACCTAATGCATGAATTCATTGCCCTCTGTAATTTCATTGTTTGTTCCATGGTGGCATCAATCATTACAGTATCACAATTATTAAGTATGGGAAATATGAGAGTCTGGATAAGTTTAATTTTCATGATTATTGAAAAAAGTGAGTGACAAGTTTTGAAAGGGTGAATTGACGAGTGAAATTTACTACAGATGATTGTTATATTCCCACTCCAGTGTAGTGTGTCACATATGATAATCCTAAGTTTTTTTACAGACTTCTGAAATGGTATAGTTGCACCACAAAGCAAAAGTGAAGGCAATAACTCCTTCTTTACAACATTTAGCTGCCTTTGTCGTCTTATTATAATAACTTGTATAATTTTAGGGTTAGTTAATTAGCAGTTCTCATTAGAATAGGAGGCAATCAGATAAAATAGATATCATCTGATGAATTCCTCACTTAATATCAACAGCTTTAATGTGATAATACATTTGTGGATCATCTGCATATAAATGACAACTACAGTTACTGAACTGAGAAGAGACATCATTGATATATAGAGTAAACAGAAGAGGTCCTAGCATTGATCCCTGTGGGATACCAGTTTTCTTCCAGTCCGTCGTCACAGCGTTTATAATAATACGTTTTCGCCGATTGGGAGGTATGAAGCAAAGAGCTGAACAGCAGAAGTACTCAGAATGAATCATTGTAGTTTCGCTAATAATATATCAATATCTACTGCGTCAAACGCACTACTGAAGTCAAGTAAAATAAGTATAGGCACTTTCCTCACATCTATAACTCGTCTAACTCCATCTGTAATTCTTAGTACTGCCGTACCTGTGCTATGTCCTTTCTTCAAACCAGATTGGAAAGGCTCAAGCAGAGAATATTTTTCCAAGTATTAATCAAGTTCCTTATAGATAAATATTTCTAGAGCTTTAGACAGTGCTTAAAGTTCTATTTTAAAGTGTATGTTTTTGTATTTTTCATATGATTCTACCAGCACATGTAAAAACAAGTGGAGAAGTATCGGATAAAATCTGAGAAGTGTTCTCTAGCGCTGTACAACAGTTCATTTGTAAGAAATAAATTGCCAAATGCCGATTTCTCTATTCATCACAACGTTGATAATTAGTAGACACAATGCAGTTATCGTATTCTAATGATCTAAGAGGTATTAAAATGAACGTGGCAAACAGAAGACTATGGATGCATTTAGTCCATCCCAGAAGCTTGCAGACTGAATTCTAAGAGCCTAACAGATGATATATGCATGTTCATAGAATGTTTATTTTCAGTTACTAAATTTATTCTTATTCTTCCTATATTACTTGCTATTCCTAAATGGCGTTTCTAGTATTATGATCAGTGTCACGTGTACCTTTATTTAATTTCAGAATTTTCTTCATACGAAGTGTACTTTTGATATGATCTGTGACATTTTGATCTCAAAGTACGCCGTGTAAAGAAAATGTATTAGATTTCAAGACTTCTGTCAGTATCATGCATAGCAAACATGAAACGCCGAGAAATCGTCATCAAACGCACACTCACTTTTCTTTCAGCCATTGTCACTGTAGCTTACTTGCTTTGGAGCGATCCTGTCATCTCAAAGGTCTGTATTCAAACCCCTCTCCTGACGATGTTTTATTCTTCGACTTAAGCCAAGTACAGGTTTAGCATCACCGCCACGCAAAGCCCATTTCAATTCGCCCGCGAAGTGATCTCATTGGAACTTCAGTTGCTGATAAAAAAACAACGAAGCGAGATATCGATTTATTTATCACAAATTATTCCCCAGTATGACCAACCTTCTAACGCCGATATACCCTGAACACGTTCTTTCCGACTACCCTGTATATCGGCTTACAAATCTACTATTAGTTTGCGAACAATTTGTGAGTTAAAACTCTTTTATCTTATCATGAAATGCCAATAAAGAATAGAAAATATTCAATATCAGTATTTGTTGAGTTCTGGCTGCTCTCCAGGAGCATAGTCTTCCCAACAACAGCTATTAGCACATTATCTCACGCTATGGGGAGGTTCCTGGCGGACGTTCCAGATGGTAATTACCAAGTTCTCGATAAGAGCAGCTCCGGCCTGCATATGGGACTCACTCTAAGTTGCTATAAACTTTCCCTTCAACACATTCAAGGTTGAGTTGAGGAAAGTATTAGCACTTTAAAAAAGTGTAATTGTTTTTAAATATATTATTATTAGCAGATACATCGCAATTGGGAAATATACCGTTCGCAATGTTCACCTACATTAGTGTGATATCAAGGTAAAGTTAAAACATAATTACCCAACGACAACAACAAGCAAAGTAGAACAAGCAATTCCATGGAAATAAAATAGGACAAGAAATACTACTAGTTTCACATTCTAAATGCAACATCATATACAAATTCACACAGAACTTAAGTATTTCCAGGTCTTAACACTACAGCTTACAATACTATAGGTTGAGCTTAATTCTAGCTTAACATTACAATGTCCAGCTCCATGGCTAAATGGTCATCGTGCTGGCCTTTGGCCGCAGGGGTCCCGGGTTCGATTTTAACCGCAATTGGTTAATTCCCTTGGCACGGGGACCGGGTGTATGTGTCGTCTTCATCATCATTTCATCCTCATCACGACGCGCAGGTCGCCTACGGGAGCCAAATCAAATAACCTGCACCTGGCGAGCCGAAGTCCTCGAACACATCCCGCCACTAAAAGCCATACGCCATTTCATTTCATTACAACCATAATAAGGTAAAGTTAAAACATAACTACAGAGAAACAAGAGTACAACACGCAAATCTATGGAACGTGAATATTACAAGAATTACTAATAGTTTAACATTCTATATCCAGCATCATCATACACAAATTCACACACAACTTAAATATGTCCAGATTACAAAACAAAACTATACGTTGAGCCTGCTATCAGCTTAACATTACGTGTGATACTGAAGTAAATTTAAAAACTAAGGTAACTACCTAACAACAACAACTAGAACAACATGAGTACAAAACAAATCCCTGGAAGAGGATACTACAAGAAATAATACTCGTTTAACATTCTAAATCAAGCAGAAAATCACAAATTCAGTGTCCGTAATTTACAACCTTTACTTTTCAGTTTTCACTTTGCACTATCGCTAATGATCTTCTTAAATGATTTGATGAAATTGCGAATAATGCATCAAGTTCCCTGGTACTATTGTTGAGCTAGCTACTCTTACCCAAGATTTGTTCTAACTTAAGATCAGGTACCTCTGTGGATCAGCGGGAAGTCATGATCCCAAGATTACGAGTTCGAATTTTGTTGAATTTTGAAGTGTATTCAAAAAACATTGAATGATACAGGAAAAGGTTATAAAAAATATATTCGTGTTAAGAAATAGCAGATTTATTCCGTACGAAATGAGATTAGCATTTAGAACGCTGGATGTTTCCTGAAGAAAATTCTCAACTGCCCGTTCTCAACTAGTGTTATGTAATACTAACATACCATTCATGTCATCAGTAAAAGTCCTAGGCGTTACTGTCGATGATGACATGTCATGGAAAACTCATATTACGAGCATCACCTAGAAAACAATCTCTGCATTGCACATGCTGCGCGGGTATAAATACATGTTTTCCCTCATATATACTATTGTGACGCGATGTACAGAGACGCTTGGTGCAAGTTAGTTAGCAGATTACAAAGTGGTCAAAATGAATCTGTCAGATACGTTTCAATCTACGGAACTAAGACCATGTAACTCCTTCATATAACCACCTATCTTGGCCCCGACTAGAAATCCGTCGCACTTTGCAAACCCTATGCCATCTCCATAAAATCCCTCATTTTTCACGGTCAATTTACCTTACTTCGTAATTCTAATACCTCTGTTCTTATCACAGTCTTAACAGCAGATCTACTAAAAATTCAATCCTTGCTTTACCTACCCATAGAACTACCATCTACGATCAATCATTCGCAGTAATTGCCTGCCGTGAGTGCAGCCTCCTTCCCGAAAGTATCAGAGGGTTAAACGCTATTCGCACTTTCAAAGAAGCACTTGGGATACATTTTAGGCACCAGTCAAGATCATCTGTAAACTTGACGCTGCTACCCACAACCATTCTATTGTCATGGGTGCCGTTTTGTTTTCCAAATATTATTAAATTGTATGTACTACCTCTTTTTTACATGTAGGATATTTGTTTTAAGAATTTTCCCTTTCATTATATATAATTTAATCTCATCACTCTTCATTCTTGAATTATTTTTCACTTAGTTTGTATTTAATTTAATTCGCTAAAACAATACCATGTGATATATATATATATATATATATATATATAAAAATTTCACTGCCTGGTTAGACGGAACACAAAGCTTGAACTATCTAACAACTAGCTTCAATGTACTATATCTGTTGTGGGGCACTCAACAGTAACAGTAGCGTTTGAGGGAGATAACTAGGATTTTCTCAGAGGACAGGAAGGAAAGTAGCCCTCCCCCAAACCATGTACAGGATACAGTAGGTGTAAAAGAGGGATGGGAAGGAAAGGGAGTAATTATAGAAGACAGGTGGATTAATGTTTTAAGTGGAATGATATTGCAGGCTAAGGGCTCTATTCAGGATCAGAATTTAGGACAATTAGAACAACCAAGGGAAGATGAGAAGTGTGGAAGTAGGAGGAAGGGGAAAGGTAGGAAAGGGAAATGTGGAGTGGTGGGTAGGAACAGACAGGTGGAAGAGGGTCATGGAATGGAGAAAGGGAGAAGGAAGTAGCTTCTGCAGCTGTCAGGAAAGATAGGACTGGCCAGGAGGGGAGGGGATCAAATGAGGTGGGTAGGGTTGAGGCTCTAGTCATGGGGGATTCCATCGTTAGACATGTGGGGAATGTGTGTGGAGGAAAGGGAACCAAGCTAGAGTGTTATCCAGGAATTACGTTAAGGCAGATGTTGAGGAAAGTAGAAGAGAAGGAGGAGGGAAAGGAGAAGGTGGTAGTGTTTCACGTTGGTACTAACAACGGAAGACAAGCAGGTATAAGTACCAACATAGTTGGGGATGTGTGGGACCTGGTAAATGCAGCACGGGTGAAGTTTAAGGAAGCGGAGATTGTTACCAGTGGAATACTGTGTGGGAGGGATACTGACTGGAAAGTGCTTGGGGTTTTAATTTAGACTATGGAGTGGGTATGTGGGAAACTGGGAGTGTGATTTCTAGATCCTAATGGGTAGGTAGGAGATAAGGATCTGCGCACAGATGGGCTTCACTTAAACCGCAGTGGTACCGATACATGTAAGTTAGGAAATTTGTTTAAAAGGGTTATAGGGAGGTATATTCAGGGAAACGGGGTGCCCTAGGGAGCGACGATAAGGGTACAGGGAAATGGAAGTCAAGTAGGGATGACATAAAAATGTTAGTGCTCAACTGTAGAAGTATTGTAAGGAAAGGGATGGAATTAATTTAATAGATATATACTTACCACAGGTCGGAAACAACATGAACCGTATAGTAGAGCGTTACAAGGTTGGTCATACTGATAAATAATATTAAAGAAATAATTCGATATTTCCCACTGTTGTCATTTTATCAGCTGTTGAAGTTAGCCAATCAGATCGCTTCGCGGGTGAATTCAAATTAGCTTTGCGCGGCACGTGTTTTAAGAACGGCTTGAGAGCCAAACACTACATTGGTTTCAGCTGATGTCGGCGTAGAGTACTTGCTATGGCGCGATTCTCTCAGCTTGGAGGTGTGTTTTCAAAGCCCTCCCCTGGAGGAGTTTTGTTCCTCCACTGGTGCTTTCATGCCGCATACAGATTTAGCAGCACCGCCTCACAAATCCCATTTGATTTTGCCCGCAGCGTAATCTGATTGTCTAACTTCAGCGGCTGATAAAATGAAAATATGGCAAAATATCGAATAATTTCTTTCCAATTATTTATCAGCATGGCCAACTTCCTAACGCTGAAATACCCGGTTCAAGTTGTTTCCGACCACTCTGTATAGTTTCTGTACATTACTTTATGTAAACAAAATCATGACTAAGCAGTCATATTTTTTTAATATTTTAAATAATTAAAGTTATAAAAACTTTAGTCAGAAAGCAGCACAATCTCTTCCATTTCCAGTCTAAATCATCTGTAAACTTGACGCTGCTACTCACAGCCATTCTACATTCATGGATGCCGTTTCGTTTTCCAAATGTTATTAAATGGTATTTATTACCCCTTTTTTGCATGTAGGATATTAGTTTTTAGGAATTTTTCCTTTCATTATATATAATTCATTTCATCTTAAATTAATCTCATCACTCATCATTCTTGAATTATTATTCACTTAATGTGTATTTAGTTTAATTAGTTTAAAGTAATACAATGCAACATCTGTACATTTCAGTGCTTGGTCAGACGGAACACAAAGCCTGAAGACCTTAATCTTGATAGGTAAAATAAAACATGATTGAACTATATAACAACGAGCTTCAATGTACTGTACTTGTTGTGGGGCTCCCAACAGTAACAGTAGTGTTTGTGGGAGACTAACTCGCCTGCATCGCTTGGCCTGTGAGAGGGAGTAACCCTCTGGGTGGCCCGTCCCACCCCTTCAGGGTGGGGAATGAAAACTCGTTCGCCAAAGACTGCGAGAGTGTGATACCTACCATCGGCTGTCCTGAGAATGGTTTTCCGTGGTCATCCATTCTCCTTCACTAAGGTGAATGGCGGGACAGTTCCACGGAAAACAAATTGGCGTGAAATTTCCCGTACTGTTTGCATCAGAGGGTAGTGCGAATTTTCTGGCAATCGTAAGAAATAAAACTATAATTTAATTCATAATATTGTAAATCCATATCCGCCATGTATGCACTTCAGTACGAAAGAATGTGACAGCTTATTTCTTCTTCTTTCGTTTTGGCCGACTATGAATCATGTTAATTCGAATTCAGCTTCATCTGCTTCTGGGCTTTAATCCTCTTCCTGTGCTCATTCATCCTTCCACTCTGCAAACTCCTCCTTTCTTCTGTCCATGGCGCTTGGGTACGGGATCAAACATTTCCTTGACAACCCTTCGTGGCCTTGATCCTCGAATTCTGAACATCCCTGTCGCTGATTTCCGTTCCTAGTATTCCCATTTCTTCCAGGCCCTTTTTCACCTCTTGATACCAGCGCACTGTACTTTTCCCGATCTCAATAAATATTATTATCTTATTGGTCAGTCTTCACGGGTTCATTCTGTAGATATGTCCGAAGAACATGGCTTTCCTCTTGCGGGTGTTATCTGAGATCTTTTCCATCTAGAGATATAATGCTTGATTTAATCTATTTCTGTATGTTTCATCCTCTGTTCTTTGGGGTCCCAGTATCTTCCTGAGAATCTTTCTCCCCGCCTCCTCCAACTTCTTTACCAATCCTGTTTTTAACAGCTTCAAACATTCAGCTACATAAAGCCTCCAGGTGGATGACTGTCTGGTAGTCTGAGTTTTGTATTGATCAAGATAATCTTCTTCTTGAAAGTGTTCATAGTTAGTTTATATAAGTTCATCTTGTTCATTCCCAATAGCATTGCCTCTCTATCTGACAGGTTATTATCTATCCACTCTCCCAGATATTTATAATCTCCACTTTCTAAATCTTTTCTCTCTCAACCGTCATCCATCTGGGTCCTGTTTCCATATTGGTCATGTATATGCATTTATTTATTTATTTATTTATTTATTTATTTATTTATTTATTTATTTATTTATTTATTTATTTATTTATTTATTTATTTATTTATTTATTTATTTATTTATTTATTTATTTATTTATTTATTTATTTATTTATTTATTTATTTATTGCATGGCTTTTAGTGTCGCTAGTGTCCAGTATATGATATTATCACCTGTCTCACGACATACTGTTGACACCCATGGGCAACCTGCGCGTATGGTTGTCACATGATGGTAATAATGAAGTTGGGAGAGGATGGAACATGTTACCGGCACATTAGCCTTCTCCTGTGGAATATAACTGAGGACTCGATTCAAGGCTTTACGTCTCCATCTGACGGACAAATCACCATTAACAGCAGCATATTCCCTCACTCCATGTGAATACTGCGTAGAGGTTTGGAATTAGAACCATGCTCCAGGTACGCAGTCTAGTGATTAGAAATGATACAGCCGGGCTGAGTGGCTCGGACGGTTGAGGCGCTGGCCTTCTGACCCCAACTTGACAGGTTCGAACCTGGCTCAGTCCGGTGGTATTTGAAGGTGCTTAAATACGTCAGCCTCGTGCCGGTAGATTTACTGGCACGTAAAAGAACTCCTGCGGGGCAAATTTCCGGCACCTCGGCGTCTCCGAAAAACCGTAATAGTAGTTAGTGGGACGTAAAGCAAATAACATATTATTATTATTATTATTATTATTATTATTATTATTATTACGGAGTTATAGGTGGTAGTTAGAGGTGAAAGAAGGTGCGTGCTGGAATAGGTCTCAACTACAAAAGTTCGAAAGATGAATTAAAATTTTAACAAGGTTATATTTTCAAAACTTAACAATGGTAACAGAGACTTTTGAGCGTACAACAAATAACAACAAGTTAAATCAGGTGCACAATTTAGATAAAATTTAACCAGTTTCCACTAGGGGAAATAACAAAGAAAATCAGGTATAATGCCGCTTTACCAAACACCAGGTAAATGGTCTTTACATATCCTGGGCTACGGGCCCAAATTGATCCACTCTTGAGCTCTCAGCTCACAATCACAAAATATCAAAGGGCAGAAAACCCTTAATTACTTGGAGCTCTTGCTCCCACTTAATAGTACCGAAAAGAGCGGACCTGCTCTCAATTGACAAGCCTATCAAAGGCCACAACAACCTTCACTTCTATCTGCCCTCAAGGCACGCAAGGAAACAGGGGTAATTAATACCCAACCTACGGGGCCTTCGCATGAAGAAAACAAAAACATCAGGTTAAGTTACTGGCCCAAAATACCAAATCGACTGGAGGCGTAGCTTGCACTTTTAAAACCTACTCGGCACTAGGCCGCTTACACAAGGGCTAATCCCATACTAGGGAGGTGACTCGTATAAGAACACTTTATTACATTAAGAAAAGAAGAAAATCGGTTATGAAAACGTAGTCACCTCAAAACAATATGAGTGGGAGCTCGAGAGGGTTAGGCACTCTCTATCCCAATTTGTAGTTAAAGAGACGGAATTTTTACCAAATGTCTTTACATTTTAAAGGTACGTTACATGAGAAAAGTTTCGAACCTGCCCCGTGGGTTAAACTGCTGAGCTAGCAATAAATAAGGTTATTAAACGGCCATTACCTTGTTGATGAACTGCTGCCCGAAGAAAGAGGCGCTTCCCGCCCCCTGCTACATATTCACACACTAAGCAAGATGTCGATGGAGTGGCCACGAGCCATGAACCTTAGCAGTTTTATACCCACAAGGAAGCTTCGGGACCTTTCATGAAATAAAAGCGCCACACCCCGTCCCTTTATTGGCTAACAACAAAAGTTACACACAACATGAACAATAAACCTAGGATTGGAGAAAAATTAATTTAGAAAATTCGGGATTGGCTGAATTCAAAACTGGCGGAAACAGAGATCAATATTACCAACCCAAAAAATGAAAGAAAGAAATTTAACAAAGAACAAACTTATGGATACAAAGTTTCTTCAAAAACAGTCCCTTCACTTCGCACCAGAGTACACAATCGTAGTCTTTTCTCTGTAGAGACATCTAGAAGAGAATGTCCACACTTCTTGATACAGGGCAAAACAAACACAAATCGAAATAGACACCGTTCAGAAAACTTTAAAATTACAAAATTTACAGTGGTGACATCTTCTGGGCAACTGTAGAGTTGCTTCAGTTATTAAAGTTCAGGGTTTCTCCTGCAGGGGATTACTTGTAGGCGCACAATTTAAATTTGTGTGGTCGGGGTGTACCATCCGGTACAATTATTATTATTATTATTATTATTATTATTATTATTATTATTATTATTATCATTATTATTATTATTATTATTATTATTATTATTATTAGATGAATTTAGAAATATGTTGTATGTCACTGTGTGAAAGTGAAACATGGACGATTATTAGCTCGAAAAAGTAAAATAGAAGCTTTTGAAATGTGGTGTTACAGAATAATGCTGAATGTGAAATGGGTAGATAGAATCACGAATGGAGACATACTGAATCTAATTGGTGAGAGAGGATATATTTAGCTAAATGTGACAAGAAGAAGAGATAGAATGATACCACACATCTTAAGACACCACCACATCTTAAGACACCCAGGACTTGCTCAGTTGGATTTTTGAGAGACGTGTAGTCGGTAAGATCGGTAGGGGTGGACCAAAGTATGAATATGACAAAACAAATTAGAGCAGATTCAAGATGTAGCAATCATGTAGAAATGAAAAGATTGGCATAGGATGACATGGACAGCAATATCAAACCAGTCTATGGACTGATGAACCAAACATTATTATGAAGATGATGATGATGGTGATGATTATTATTATTATTATTATTATTATTATTATTTCGTTATGCCCATTCATAGAGCGCGTTCTAACTTCATGAAGTAACTGTATTGCGTCTTCCGTTCTTCTGACCTCTTTGTATCACACCTGCTGCTAATTTCCGCCATAAATGTATGTTTATTTACTGAGGTCCTGAAGACTTCGCGAGTTTTCATGATATTTTCCCCGATGTTCACTTAGGATGAGTGGCTCAGGCGGTTGAGGCGCTGGCCTTCTGACCCCAGCTTGGCAGGTTCGATTCTGGCTCAGTCCGGTGGTATTTGAAGGTGCTCAAATACGTCGGCCTCGTGTCGGTAGATCTAATAGCCCGTAAAAGAACTCTTGCGGGACTAAATTCCGGTAACTCGGCGTCTCAAAAAACCATAGAGTGTTGATGAAACTGTCTGTGTGACTAAAGAGGTCTGCAGTTCACCTTTTCATCTAAATTCCGTTTTCTTGTGTGGGGCCGAAAATTTTCCTAAGAATTGTACGTTCTCGTTTTTCAGTATCTGAAATTTTGGATTAACCTCCTAAAGTTAAGGTTTCTGATGCATATAAATCTCGCGGTATGACAACTCTTTTGTAATGATTCAATTTAACATTACGTGCATTACTCGTTTATTGTAGTGATTCCTTGATATTATTATTATTATTGATTCGTTATGCGCGACTAAGGAGGGCGTGTGAACTTATTTAACACAACGTTTATTCTTGTCTTGCCAAAAACTCTTCATCCTTTCGCTGTGCTTCTTCTTGCGTTCTTCCGCCCATCCTGTATCTTGTCTCTTATGTTGATCAGCAAATTTGTTGTTGTTTATGAGATTTCTGAATTTTTTTCTGTCTTGCAAGAAATCTTCAGTTATACCAATTTCCTGAAGATCTTTGTTTATTTCTGGAAGCCAGTTACCTTTTTAGAGACACTGCGAGAAATAGTGTTTTCTCCGTTAGCTTATTCTTATCCAGCCTGGTCAACTGATCATAGAATTTTAATCTCCTTTTTCTAATTGTGTCTAATTGTGTTACTTGATAGATTTCCTTTTCATCCAAATACCATTTTCGCTTTCAGGTCCTAGAAATTTCCTCTCTTGTTCTTCAATGTTTTTCAGTTGTGATCTGCCACCAGTTATCAGAGTTTCGGATGAAAAAACGGCTTCTGGTTTGACAACTGTGTTGTAGTGTCGTAATTTTGCGTTTTGGGATATAGAGATTTTGTTGTATTTGCTCCAGACAATTTTGTATGCTTTTTGTAATTTCGTTAATCTTTCTTTGTTTGCTTGCTGATTTATTCCGTTTGGTTGTATAATTTCGCTTAGGTATTTGAATTAATCTACTTGGGAGATTTTGCCATATCTAATGATTAGAGGATGGTTGTTAAATCCTTATTTTGTACCTTCCATATACTTTGTCTTTTCATATGAAATTTGCATACCTGTTCTTGCCGTTATTTCATGAAGTCTTTCTACGTACTGGAGTGCTTCTTGTTTGTTGTTGGATAGGATTATCATTGTTAGTATTATTATTATTATTATTATTATTATTATTATTATTATTATTATTATTATTATTATTATTGTAATTATTATTCATTTTTATTGTTATTATTATTATTTATTATTATTATTACATAATGCGTTTTTCTCTCTAAAGAGCACGTAGAACCACTATTTAGCACTGGTCTTCACGTTCTTTTTACCTTTCCAAAACTTTTTTATCCTTTCTCTATGGGCTTACCCTCTCACTTTTACCCAAGCATTTTTGAGTTTCAAGTTTCTGGCTTTTACATTCTTAGATGTGAACTTATGTGAATTGATTTTATGTCTCAGTGTGGTCCGTGTAGTTGCCAGTAGCTGCAAGGTAGCTTAGAGTGTCTACCAACGAGTGTAATTTGATTTTTCGGGTTTCGTTAATGATGAAGAAGATTGTTTGGTCACTCTAGAGTCATCTATTCATGCTACATATCCGTAACATTTCATTCGCCTCTTCCATGCAACTGAAGAGAATTGCTCTGTCATAGAATAAAGTTCTTTTTAGCTTTTATGCATCCAGATACCGTCTTGAATCTTGAGTCCGAATATTTTCCTGAGTATGACGTCTCAATTGCGTAGAGTGCTTCTGGGAAAACAAATTTTTGGTAGTGGCTGACTTTTGCTTAGGTGGAATGCGATTTTTTTATTGTACAAATTCCAAGTGATTATGTGGGCTTTGCGCAATTTGTCTGCATGTGTTATATTAGTTTCTTTCACTTCCGGTGTTTTCGATAATTTCCCCTGTAATTGAAGTGCTTAACTTGTGAGATGTTGCCATATTTGGTTGCAGGCTTTCGTTCTTGAAGTCCATGTATGGCATTTTTTCGTAAGAGATTTGAAAGCCAGTTTTGATGGCAATTTCATGCAGTTTCACGATGGTATGTCTGGCTTCCTCGGGAGTCCGGCTAATTACCGCTAGGTCGTCAGCAAAGGCAAAGAACTTTATGTTAATGCTCTTATCTTTAGTTGCCATACTTATCCCAGGTGTTGATGATCTTATCCAGTACCAGATTAAATAAGAGTAGGGACAACCCATTACCCTGTCTTACCCCTGTTCTGATTTGAAATTTCGCCCATGAATTTTACTGTATACTATTTATTATTATTATTATTATTATTATTATTATTATTACTATTATGTTAAATTTGAAATTCTTGCCATTCTATATTACAGTACTTCCCTTGACTCTAACACGTATATATTTATAGACCTATCAGATTAGGAGACAGACGGACAGACATGCATGCTGAACGTAGAAGGATACAACTCAATGCGGCAAAGCAGGTGTATTATGTAATTTTCCCTTCAATCCAGAAGCAGGCCGGATGAAAGAAGTTGCTCATGGCTTGGCCACTTCGGAACTTGGAAGGTCCTCCTTCTCTAACAAAACCCTCCCCTTACCTTATCAGCAGACTAAGCTCTAGTAATTACCGCCTCAAATGTCGGCCGTGGAACCTCCCATTGGCGTGAGATAAAGACTTAATGGTCGTCTCTTCATAAGACACACTGACCGCGAGGTGATAGCGTGGAAGTTTCTCGCCACTTTGCCTTGTCAGCCCTACAAGAATATGACTTTAAATAACCTTCCAACTCTTTGCACTTCTCATGAATTTCGACACAACAAGAGGAAATTACGATAATAATTTTCTACTCTCGACTCCAATGAATAATATTCCTCGCTGAGATATACCGCATGCCATATTCATTTATTTATTTATTTATTTATTTATTTATTTATTTATTTATTTATTTATTTATTTATTTATTTATTTATTTATTTATTTATTTTACCTCGTTATGCCCTACCTAGGAGCTCGATTGGATCAGCTTAGCTGATGTGTTGGCCTTCTTCTCCCCCTAAAATCTCTTCATCGGATGATTTTTCCTCCATATTCCCTCTATACAAACTGGTCCGAAAATTTTCTTAAAAATTTCCTTTCCTGTTCCTCTATATCTTCGGTTAGAGACCCGCCACCAATGATTAAGTTTTCTGAAGCATACAACGCTTCAGGTATGATTAATGTATTATAGTGTCTATGTTTTGCTTTCCGAGATACAGATTATTGTACCCATTCCAAGTGAGCCTGTAAGCTTTCTTTAACTTGGAAATTCTTTATTTATTTGCTTCGCGGTTTAAACCAGAGGGATGAATAATTTCTCCCAAATATCTGAATTGGTTCACCTGGAAGATTTTTCCGAATTTAGCTATCATAAGTTCTCCATCTAAATAGTGTGAAGCTCCTTCCATGTATTGATTTTTCTCATACGAGATATGAAGTCCCGTTTTGATGGAAATTTCATGTAATTTTTCAATGGAATGAATCGTTTGTTGCCTGTTATTGGAAAGGATTGCTATGCCATCCGCAAAGGTTGGACAGTGCAAGTGAATTCTATTTTTAAGCAGTCTGCCAAGGGTTATTCCTTTAATTTCCCTTTCCCTTTATTTATTTATTTATTTATTTATTTATATTTTACAGTCTATATCCGTTATAACGACAACGCTCGTTATATATTTATATTTATATATTTATATAACGTAATTATTTTTTTTCAAAAACCATAACTGAAAGAAGTATTTACAGAACAGTATTTGTGGAATAGACTATGCGAGGAATTTCATTGGCTTTCACTTGAACAATAAGTCCATTTTTTCGGCGCATTATTTGTTTATTGCTGCATAAACCATCTAAGTTAAGATGCTTCAATATCTTTGTGCTCAGATGTTGTAG